>NC_053022.1:477705587-478020055 GCF_003073215.2 Triticum urartu
CTACATAGATTCCTTTCTCTATAACCAACCTTGTGTAACCCTAGATCCCTCCCGTGTCTATATAAACCGGAGGGCTAGGTCCGTATATAGGCTGAATCCTCATAATCATAGCCAGGCCAGACTTTTAGGGTTTAGTCATTACGATCTCGAGGTAGATCAACTCTTGTAATACTCATATTCATCAAGATCAGTCAAGCAGGACGTAGGGTATTACCTCCATAGAGAGGGCCTGAACCTGGGTAAAACATTGTGTCCCCCGTCTCCTGTTACCATCGATCCTAGACGCACAGTTCGGGACCCCCTACCCGAGATCCGCCGGTTTTGACACCGGCATTGGTGCTTTCATTGAGAGTTCCGCTGTGAAGTCGACGACAGGGTCAATGGCTCGCCTTGTGCTCAAGGAAAATATCACCGCTGGAGGAGCACTGGCCCCAGGCCAAACCCTCCGGCTAGGCGGCTTTACCATGACCACCCGTTCGGTCGTTAAGCCGATGATGACCTCCTGGATCATCGAAAACCCCCTTCGTATCGACTCCGGACACTCCAAGAAGATGGATCCAGCGGAGCTTTCGTCTTTAAACGAGCTCCTAGATCACATCACCGCCCTGGGGGTCACCACAGACTATGATCGAATTGGGCTTTAACCCGATTAGAGAGAAATCAAATCTCCACCGATCACCCACCAGATAGCGATAGTCAAGGAGCGAGACGACAACTCTTCATCCATCCTAAGGATGGACTATGTCCGGATCTCCGGCTTTGAAGAGCCGGACACCCACCTGCGAGGAGATACATCCTGCCCTCCAAACATAGAATCTGATGACGGGCCTGAGAAATCAGTGGATATCCCGAAGCCCGATCTGTTAAGTCCGCAAGTCTTTCAGACTCCGGATCCAAAATTGGGCCAGGGTTCAGATTTAAAACCACCTACCCACCCAAATATAAGTGCTCTCATGAGCATACAACAGCAGTCTCAGGAAATAGTCCGCCACTTCTGGGCCAGATTCCTTCTTGTCAAAAATAAGATTAAAGATTGCCGCTACGAGGAAGCGATCTCAGCGTTCCGCAACAATTGCATGGACGAAGGAATCCTCAACTCCATCAACTGTCGTCGCATACTACAGTTCGCTGACTTGGCAACTATCGTACATAAGTACAGCGCAATGGAAAGCGCTTGGAAAACTCAGGCAGCCAGTTGGGAACCATCGGTGCCCACTCAATCCCTCATTCAGGTGAAAAGGGCACACCCTTGCAACACGCCTGGTACAATAGTAAAGAAATATAAGTCCAGTACGAGGCGCGGAACCGTTCTGGAAGGATGGCTCGATGGGCCATGCAAAATACACGCACCGCCGGTTAACATACCAACACATAGCCTTAGAGCATGTGGGATACTCCGGCAAGTGGCCAAGAGCGGCAAGGATATCCTCACCAAGAATACCCCAGAACAACACCCGCCAGAAGATGATGACCCCAAAGTACTGACGGTCTTCGAGACATTCTCCTCAAACAATAGGCGTAAAAGGGCGTAAAAGGGCACTAAGCGAACTCGTCGAAGTCTGTCAAATAGCAGCAATAAACCCTTGGAACGACACGGCTATAAATTTCAATATCGGTGACGAACCAAAGTACAAGACAGTCCGAGCACCAGCCGCCTTGGTCCTCAGTCCAATCATGGACGGCTTTCGGCTCACCAAAGTTCTCATGGACGGCGGCAGTGGACTAAACCTCATCTATGAAGATACACTTCACAAAATGGAAATAGACAGGAGCCGCATCAAGCAAAGAAGCACGACCTTCCAAGGAATCATTCCCGGTCGGGAGGCACGATGTGCAGGAAAAATAACACTCGACATGGTATTCGGCACGCCGGAGAATTATCGGTTAGAAGAAATAACCTTCCAAGTGGCCCCTTTCAATGGCGGATATCACGCCCTCTTGGGGCGAGAGGCATTTACACGCTTCCAAGCGGTACCTCATTACGGGTACATGAAGCTTAAGATGCCCGGGCCCAATGACATAATCACTCTCGCTAGTGATCCGGACATAGCACTCCGCGCCAAAAATAAAACCGCATCCCTATCCCTTGAGGCATTATCTGAAGCCCTCGCGGCCGAAGAATTAACCACACTACGCTCCACGGTGGACCGAGACGATGTAGTCTTAGACAAACACCCCAAATCCACCTCCTTCGAGCCAGTGGAAGAAATAGTCAAATTCCAGGTCCATCCAACGGACCCCAAGAAGATAGCATCTATTGGGGCACAGCTAGACCCAACGGTCGACGCCGCACTACAGGATTTTCTTCGTGAAAATTGGGATATATTCGCCTGGCACCCTTCTGACATGCCAGGAATCCCATGCGAGTTGGCCGAACACAGCCTCAACATATTAAAGGGATACAAACCGGTCAAACAAACAATGCGGCACTTTTCAGAAACCAAATGACAAGCCATGGGAGAGGAGCTAGCCAAGCTAATCGAGGCCGGATTCATTAGAGAAATAAAACACCCGGACTGGCTGGCAAACCTGGTGATGGTACTAAAGAAGGATAAATCCTGGCGCCTGTGTGTCGATTTTAAAGACCTCAATAAGGCTTGCCCTAAGGATCCCTTCCACCTCCCCCGCATTGATCAAATCATTTATGCTACCGCAGGACATGACTCACTGTGTTTCCTTGACGCATATTCCGGATACAATCAAATCAAAATGAAGGAGTCTGACCAAGCTGCAACAGCATTCATTACCCCATACGGGCCATTCAGCTTCAACACCATGTCCTTCGGGCTCAAGAACGCAGGCGCCACCTACCAACGCATGATCCAAACATGCTTGGAGAAATAGATCGGAAAGACAGTTGAAGCCTATGTGGACGATGTCGTAATCAAGACAAGGCACGTCGAAACACTAATAGACGACTTACGTCTCACATTTGACAACCTCAGCGCATATGACATTAAGCTCAATCCGGAAAAGTGCGTTTTTGGCGTCCCAGCAGGAAAGCTGTTGAGTTTCATCGTCTCCAATAGAGGAATTGAAGCAAATCCAGCGAAAATCCGAGCTCTGTCACAATTGGCTACACCAACATACCTTAAACAGGTCCAGAAACTCGCGGGTTGCATGGCAGCTCTAAGCCGCTTTATCTCCCAATTGGGAGAAAAGGCACTGCCACTCTATCGCCTTTTACGGCGAACCGATCACTTCAAGTGGACGGACGCGGCAACAGCTGGACTGGAAGAAATAAAAACACTTCTAGCAAGCAACCCAATCCTGGCTGTGCCAAACATCGGCGAACCCATGTTGTCGTACATATCGGCAACACATCAAGTGGTGAGCATCATGCTTGTCGTTGAACGAGAATAGGACGGACACAAATTCATGCTTCAGAAACCAGTATACTACGTATCCAATGTCCTTACACCATGCAAATTCCGGTACCCCCATTATCAAAAGATAGCATACGCGGTCTTCATGGCATCCCAAAAGCTACGACACTACTTCCAGGAGTGTTCGATCACGGTGGCTTCCAAAGTACCACTCAACGACATAATAAACAACCGCGATGCCACGGGCCGGATTGCCAAATGGGTCCTTGAGCTCCTTCCATTTGATATTACATACAAACCACGTCAAGCTATTAAATCCCAAGTACTGGCTGACTTCGCCGCCGAATGGAAAGAGGCCGAACTACCTAAAGAGTATGACACATATTCCAATTGGGTTATGTATTTTGATGGCTCCAAAATGCTAGCACGGCTAGGAGCGGGCGTCGTTTTAACTTCCCCCACTGGAGACGTCGTTCAATACGTACTCCAAATACTATACATAGACTCCAACAACGCAGCCGAATACGAGGCCTTATTGCATGGTCTATGGATGGCTGTCTCCATGGGCATACAACGCCTGGAAGTGCGCGGGGATTCAAACCTTGCAATATCTCAAATAAATGGAGACTTCGATGCCAAATATCCGAAGATGGCAGCTTATCGTAATGCGTCCTAAAAATGTCGGCTCGGTTCGAGGGGCTCGAGTTCCATCACGTGGCCTGAGAAAGTAATCAAGCCGCGGACGTTCTCGCTCGTATCAGCGCCAAGCGCGACCCCGTCCCACCTAATATCTTTCTGGAAAGTCTTTTTAAGCCATCCGTGGTATGGCAGGGGGAAAGCAGCAACACTAGTCCGGATCTGAACACAACCCCAGATTCCGAACCCATCGATATCATCGGAGGCTCAGCCACCGCAATAACACCGTCGGCCTGCTACGTCTCCAACGTATCTATAATTTTTGATTGTTCCCTGCTATTATATTATCTGTCTTGGATGATAACGGGCTTTATTTTACACTTTTATATTATTTTTGGGACTAACCTATTAACCGGAGGCCCAACCCAAATTACTGTTTTTTGCCTCTTTCGGTGTTTCGTAGAAAAAGAATATCAAACGGAGTCCAAACGGAATGAAACCTTCGGGAGCGTGATTTTTGGAACAAACATGATCCAGGGGACTTGGAGCGGACGTCAAGCAATCAACGAGGCGGCCACGAGGCAGGGGGCGCGCCCTCCACCCTCGTGGGCCCCTCGTTGCTCCACCGACCTACTTCTTCCTCCTATATATATATTCATATACCCCGCAAACATCCAGGAGCACCACGAAACCCTATTTCCACCGCCGCAACCTTCTGTACCCAAGAGATCCCATCTTGGGGCCTTTTCTGGAGCTCCGCCGGAGGGGGCATCGATCACGGAGGGCCTCTACATCAACTCCATGGCCTCTCTGATGATGTGTGAGTAGTTTACCTAAGACCTTCGGGTCCATAGCTAGTAGCTAGATGGCTTCTTCTCTCTCTTTGGATCTCAATACAAAGTTCTCCTCGATTCTCTTGGAGATCTATTCAATGTAATCTTCTTTTGCGGAGTGTTTGTCGAGATCCGATGAATTGTGGGTTTATGATCAAGGTTATCTATGAACAATATTTGAATCTTCTCTGAATTCTTTTATGTATGATTGGTTTATCTTTGCAAGTCTCTTCAAATTATCAGTTTGGTTTGGCTTACTAGATTGATCTTTCTTGCAATGCGAGAAGTTCTTAGCTTTGGGTTCAATCTTGCGGTGCTCGATCCCAGTGACAGAAAGGGAAACAACATGTATTGTATTGTTGCCATCGAGGATAAAAAGATGGGGTTTATATCATATTGCATGATTTTATCCCTCTACATCATGTCATCTTGCTTAAGGCGTTACTCTGTTCTTATGAACTTAATACTCTAGATGCATGCTGGATAGCGGTCGATGTCTGGAGTAATAGTAGTAGATGCAGGCAGGAGTCGTCTACTTATCACGGACGTGATGCCTATATACATGATCATACCTAGATATTCTCATAATTATTCGCTTTTCTATCAATTGCTCGACAGTAATTTGTTCACCCACTGTAATACTTATGCTATCTTGAGAGAAGCCACTAGTGAAACCTATGCCCCCGGGTCTATTTTCCATCATACAAGTTTCCAATCTATTTTATTTTGCAATCTTTACTTCCAATCTATATCATAAAAATACCAAAAATATTTATCTTATTATTATTATCTCTATCAGATCTAACTCTTGCAAGTGGCCGTGAAGGGATTGACAACCCCTTTATCGCGTTGGTTGCGAGGTTCTTATTTGTTTGTGTAGGTACGAAATGACTCGCGCGTGGTCTCCTACTGGATTGATACCTTGGTTCTCAAAAACTGAGGGAAATACTTACGCTGCTTTACTGCACCACCCTTTCCCCTTCATGGGAAAACCAACACGGTGCTCAAGAGGTAGCAAGAAAGATTTCTGGCGCCATTGCCGGGGAGATCTATGCCAAGTCAAGACATACTAAGTGCCCATCACAACTCTTATCCTTCGCATTACATTATTTGCCATTTGCCTCTCATTTTCCTCTCCCCCACTTCACCCTTGCCGTTTTATTCGCCCTCTTTTTCCGTTCACCTCTTTTTCCTTCCTGCCTTCTGTGTGCTCGTTCTTTTTGCAATTTGTTGCCATCATGTCTGAAACTAGGGAGGTTATCATTGATGAGGATAATAATATGGAAACTTTGATGCTATTGATGATCCTCTTGAAAATCCTATTATTCTGCACACTAAAAAGTTTCGTATTGGCAGCGGTAATATTATTGGGAAGGGAGTTATTCAAGATTTCTTTACTTGTGCCGGTGCTTTGCCCACTATGAGTGGATCTATCCGTCATAAAACTAGTAGTCTCGCAGATGCTATATCCTTGCTCATAGTTGAACTCGAGAGGCAGTTTTTACATATGCATCCTTCCATACAAAGGATTTTCCTAGAATTTTCTAATATTGAACATTATTCTGTTAAGCGAGCAGCAACCATCTTTTTAGCTCATGAGTTCAGATTTATAATAAAAGAGGCCAATGCAATTTTTGCACATTATAGGGTGGATGCCGGGCGTCCTCCCATAGAAGCAATTCTTTTCTATCAAGAAGATTTTATGCGTTTACGATCTTTAGATCATGTTGCTTTTAATGAAAACCTTAGAAAAAAGGTTCCTACCGATGCTCTTGTTAATAGGATCTCTGAACTTAATGATAATTTTGCCATCCAGAACAATGGGCTAGGTTTTTCCCTTGAACAAAGGCTCATGACTTTTTGCCAAAAGAATGCTTATAATGATGAATTGATTGTGCAATATGAGGGGCCAAAGGAGGAGCCAATACCTCCCGAGCTTGATCTTGGGGACTTTTGTCCCATTAAATTTAGCCCTTTTGATTATTTTTGCTTGCCACAAAGGAAGCTTGCTGCTGAACGCAGGGAGTATGAGATGAGCATTCACAATTTATCTTATCATTATCATCGCAATACCTAGATCTATCCTTGCTTTTATGCCTAGCTAAGGGCGTTAAACGATAGCGCTTGTTGGGAGGCAACCCAATTTCATTTTTACTCCTTGCTTTTTGCTTCTGTTTAGTAATAAATAATTTATCTAGCCACTTTTTTGGTTGTGTTTTTTGTGTTTAATTAGTGTTTGTGCCAAGTAGAACCGTTGGGAAGACTTGGGGAAAGTCTTTTTGATCTTGCTGTAAAAAACAGCAACTTTAGCTCTCGCGAGAATTGCTGCCATTTTTTGCTGGAGAGTGATACTTAGTTAATTCTTTTTGAAGATGATTAATAGATAAATTCCTCACGTCCAACAATTTATTTAGAATTTTTGGGGTTCCAGAAGTATTCGAAACCTACAGATTACTACAGAATGTTCTGTTTTTGATAGATTCTGTTTTTCGTGTGTTGTTTGCTTATTTTGATGAATCTATGGCTAGTAACAGAGTTATAAACCATAGAGAAGTTGGAATACAGTAGGTTTAACACCAATATAAATAAAGAATGAGTTCATTACAGTACTAAGGGAGTCCTGGATTACGGGGTCTCCAGACAGTCGGACTATATCCTTTGGCCAGACTGTTGGACTATGAAGATACAGGATTGAAGACTTCGTCCCGTGTCCGGATGGGACTCTACTTGGCGTGGAAGGAAAGCTAGGCAATACGGATATGTATATATCCTCCTTTGTAACTGACCTTGTGTAACCCTAGCCCCCTCCGGTGTCTATATAAACCGGAGGGTTTAGTTCGTAGAAAAACATACAATCATACCATAGGCTAGCTTCTAGGGTTTAGCCTCTCTGATCTCGTGGTAGATCAACTCTTGTAATACTCATATCATCAAGAACAATCAAGCAGGACGTAGGGTATTACCTCCATCAAGAGGGCCCGAACCTGGGTAAACATCGTGTCCCCTGCCTCCTGTTACCATCCCCCTTAGACGCAGAGTTCGGGACCCCCTACCCGAGATCCGCCGGTTTTGACACCGATATTGGTGCTTTCCTTGAGAGTTCCACTGTGTCGTCACCATAAGGCTTGATGGCTCCTTCGATCATCGCTAGCGATGCGGTCCAGGGCGAGGTTTTCCTCCCTGGACAGATCTTCGTATTCGGCGGCTTCGCACTGCGGGCCAATTCGCTTGGCCATCTGGAGCAGATCGAGAGCTCCACCCCTGGCCATTAGGTCAGATTTGGAAACTTGAACTACATGGCTAACATCCGCGGAGACTTGATCTTCGACGGAATCGATCCTATGTCGGACGCGCCGCACAGTCGCGACGAGCATGACGTAACTCTGCTGTCGGACAGTGTTCGGGAGATCGCATCCGCAACTACTCCGGCCGTTAATCCGAAGCAAGTCGCGCCATCCGAGAGCAGAGGGATAGACCCTGCCATGGAGGTCGCACTCTCAGTGGCGATTGAGCCAAATACTGACTTCACCCCTTTCGAGAGTCGCGTCACCAAACCACTGGATTTATCTCCGACCACGGACTCCGAGCCGCCTACATCCGTGCCCGTCGAATCCGACGGGACGCCGATCATGGAGTTGACCTCCGCGGATATCTTTCAGCACTCCCCTTTCAGAGATGTGCTAAATTCATTAAGGTCTCTCTCCCTGTCAGGAGAGCCTTGGCCGAACTATGTCCGGCTAGAATGGGATGCGGACGACGAAGAAATTCGCTGCCCACCCACCACCCACTTAGTAGCCACTGTCGATGATTTAACCGACATGCTCGACTTCGACTCCGAAGACATCGATAGTATGGACGACGATGCAGGAGACGAACAGGAACCACCGCCCATAGGGCACTGGACCGCCACTTCATCACATGACGTATACATGGTGGATACACCCAGAGAGGGCAATGGCAAAGAGACAACGGAGGATGCCCCCTCCAAGCAACCCAAGCGCCGACGTCAGTGGCGCCGCTCTAAGTCCCGCCATATCAAAAACAGTGATAACAGCGCAAGAGGAAATAACAGTCCAGTCGACTCTAGAAGAAACGACGACTGCACCACCCCGGTGGCAGAGCACGATCAAGATGCAAACTGCAAACATAGTACGGATCCGACGTCCGAACACAACGACGCCAAGGATAAGCCTCATCAAACCACGTCTGGGGAAGAAAACAGTCCGGACGAAGATGCACACATCATCCCGGAAACGCACTTGGAGCAAGAGAACCTCCGCAGAAGGCTTATTGCCGCAGCGAGGAGCCTGAAGAAACAGAAGTAAAGGCTCAAGGTCACACAAGATACGCTCAACAGCAGGTGGAACAAAGTAACAAAGTATGGTGGAAGTTACCATAAAAATAGCTATCCAAAGCGCAAATTATTATCGGAATTCGACGATGAGGCCCTAGAGCCCATACAGCCAAATAATAATACGGCCAACCGGTCGGATCCACCACCTCGTGAACGCGATATAGAGGCTAACAAAGTCGCGCATAAGTCAACACACGGTGTACGTGAGAACTTGCGTCAAAAATCTGGCACGACCAGATCCATCTATGGATCTAGGAAGCGCGCTACGGTACAAAACCAACACCAAATACTACAACCGTCCGAACACCATGGAACATCCCAATACAGGGGTGCCGCACACCCCTTATGTTTTGCGGATGAGGTACTGGATCACGAGTTCCTAGAGGGATTCAAACCGGTGAACATAGAGGCATACGACGGGACCATAGACCCTGGAGTCTGGACAGAGGACTTTATCCTCCATATTCATATGGCTCGTGGAGACGAGATCTCCATGCCATTAAATACTTGCCCCTCAAGCTTAAAGGGCCAGCTCGGCACTGGCTGAAAAGCCTCCCCGAAAACTCAATTGGAAGTTGGGAGGAGCTCGAGGACGCTTTTCAGGCCAATTTTCAAGGGACTTATGTCCGACCTCCGGATGCAGACGATTTAAGTCATATAATCCAACAGTCCGGAGAGTCCGCCCGAAAGCTTTAGAACAGGTTCCTCACGAGGAAGAACCAAATCGTCGACTGTCCGGATGCCGAAGCCTTAGCCGCTTTTAAAAACAGCGTCTGAGACGAATGGCTTGCCAGACACCTCGGCCAAGAAAAACCGAGAACAATGGCAGCCCTAACAAGCCTCATGACCCGCTTTTGTGCGGGCGAGGACAGCTGGTTGGCCCGTAGCAGCACCAGAAACCCAAGCACATCTGAAGTCAGCGATGGCAATGGTAAACCATGACGCAACAAAAACAAGCATTGAAATAAAGAAGGTAGCCCAGATAACACGACGGTAAAACACCAGATTCAGGGGCTCCCGACCAGGTCAGCGGAAAAAGACTTTCAAAGGCAGCAGAGAAGGACAATCTGGCCTAAACAAAATTCTTGACAAACTCTGTCAGATTCACGGCACCCCAGACAAACCTGCAAATCATACCCACAGAGAATGTTGGGTCTTCAAGCAGGCCGGTAAGCTAAACACGGAACACAAAGGGGAAGAGACACGAAGCGAAGACGAGGATGAACCTCGCCAGCAAAGCGCCAGAGGACAGAAAAAGTTCCCACCAGAGGTTAAAACAGTAAACGTGATCCATGTGACAAAGAGGAGAAGCAAGCATGCACTCAGAGGCACACGCGCCATAGAGCCCGTCCTCCCTAGGTTCAACCCCTGGTTGGCCTGCCCGATCACTTTTGATCATATGGATCACGAGAAAAATGTCCGGCATGAAGGACCGACGACCTTATTATTAGACCCTATAATAAATGGGTACCATTTCACACGAGTCCTCATGGACGGCGGCAGTGATCTAAATCTGATATATCAGGACACAGTCCACAAAATGGGGATAGACCCGACACAAATACGCCACAGTAATACTACCTTCAAGGGAGTAATACCAGGCCAAGAGGCCTGCTGTACGGGCTCTCTACTACTAGAGGTGGTATTCGGTTCTCCCGATAACTTCCGAAGCGAAAGGTTAACTTTTCACATCACCCCATTCCGAAGTAGTTATCAAGCACTACTCGGAAGAACGACTTTCGCTCATTTTAACGCAATACCACATTATGCTTTTCTCAATCTTAAGATGCCCGGTCCATGTGGCATCATCTCAGTTAGCGGAAATACCGAACGTTCCTTACATACGGAAGAGGATGCGGCGACTCTAACAGCCGCAAACTAGACGGCCTCACCAACCAGATAAAATGGCAGGTCGTCAAGACCACGAACACGATTAAACGAATCCGGCGTTCCATCATATATACATGAGATTGGTTTGATGATCAAACCCTCATAAACAATACCAGGGGCTTCCCACGTGTAATCAGGGCCATCCCGGCTCAACTTGGCTTCTCTTGAATTTTGGTAGTTCATTGATAATAACCAATTCTTCTTTTTGGCACGACAACTTTCACCTAAGTTCTTTCCTTTTATAGACGACAATCGTGCTACACCCGTCCAGGACATGGCACAACGGAGATACAGGCGTAGACGTGCAGCAGGGACCCGCCCAAAGGTTTCTTTTTAGATTAAGACCCTGCATAAACCTTTTTTTACTGTCTCTTGTTGCTCACATCCTCCGGATACTCCACACAACCGAGAAGGATGCTGGCGTTATTGGCATGTGGCCATGTCAGGATTTTGCACGTACCTGGACACATGGGGTTTCTTATTAAGGGCATTTTTAGCCCGGTATATGTTATAAATACCGAACACCTTAGGGAGTGTTCGGCGTCGCGAGTTTGGCCCTATATGCATCAGCTCCGAATCATGTCTTTGGTCACATGTTGGGTTTGCCCAGCTCCCATGTTTTGGTACCTTACATTCCGTTATATCGGCTAAGGTAGCACTGGGAGAACTACTGCGATTGTGCCCTGGTTCATTTGGATGAGCACCTCAGTAGAGAAAGCCAAAAACTGACTGTCATGATATGGCGAGAGAGTGGTCAACCACCCGATGACTCATCGGAATCTTCGGGATTCCTCCGCATTAACGAAGGGCCGTTTCCCGGTCATGTACGTACGCGCCCCGTATTCAGACGAGCGCAAAAGTACCAGGGGCTATATAGTAGCCTGACCGTCAAACTCCTATGGCTAAGTGAAAGTGTTAAAGCAATATAGTCCGATTGCCTTGTTCGCTGTGCTATCACCTCCTTAATGGACCAAGACGTTGGATCAAGTGTGAATATGCATTTTCTGCGAACAACCGCGCATTATATGCGTGGGGGCGGAAGCCGACGACTGCAAACTTTCAGGTTATATACATATGTACATAAACGGCCGCACAGGAGGCATCATAGTACTTTCGGGCAAAAGTATAAACACAGCCTTGATAATTCAATAAAACATTGTTTTTACAATGGGAATACATGTCACTAGAACATAATATTCTTCGAGCACCAAGCCTCTATCGAACGAGCGCCTTCAAGAACTTCTTCAAAGTAGTGCTCGGCAGCCACTCGGCCTACGGCCGAACCCTGTGTCGCAACAGTGGTGGCCTCCATCTCTGCCCAGTATGTCTTGACACGGGCAAAGGCCATCCGCGCAACCTCTATGCACGCCGATCTCTTTACAACATCGATGCGTGGCACAACACCAAGGAATTGTTGCACTAAACTAAAGTAGCTATTCGGCCTTGGCCCTCCCGGCCACAGGTGATCCACAACGGACCTCATGGTAAATCCGGACAACCTATGGAGCTCGGCCCACTTGGCCATTTGCTCATTCAACATCAGCGGATGGACTAGAGCGTGAAACTGTGACCAGAACAGCTTTTCCACTTCGAGACCTTTCTGATCCTTGAAGTACTCGGCCGCATCAGCAGCACTTGCAGCCAAATCCACGTAGGCGTCCGTAGAACTCCATAGCCGGTCCAGAGGAGCATACTTCGGATCTCCGAACTTAGTCCGCAACAAGAAGGGCTTCCCAGACACGATATCTGCAGCTTGATTTAGCTCCTCCTTCGTCGCTCTAATTTTGGAGCAGGCTTCCTTGGCAGCCACCAGGTCCGTCGCCTTCGCCTGGTTTTCCTCTTCAAGAAGCTGGTAATGGTCAGCGGCATCTTTTAACTCTACAACCATCTTGGCTATTTTTTCCTTGCTCTCGCAATGCGCGGCCTGTTCGAACCTTAACTCTTCGACCGCCTTTAGAGCGGCCGCATTGCTACTCCTTGCTTGCTCCTTGGCTCGGGCAAGCTCCGCCCGAAGGGTCTCCACGGTGGAAGCTCCATCTGCAGTCACAACATATTAAAGATACTGGCATCATGCTCCTCTTATTATGTGACGATCACCAGATAAATCACTCACCCTGTGCCTCGTCAAGCCGCTGGTTGACAAGCACGATATCGGCATCGGCCGCATCAAGTTGCTGCTTTAGCTCGGTAAATCCATCAGTTCAGCTAGCCACCGTAGCCTCAGCCACCTGCACATAAATGCAATCAAATTATTACCTGGGTATATGATCCTCGGGTTGCCGCCGTTCTCGACGACAACCAGAGTCTCAGGGGCTACTATCTGCACAGGGCACACCTAACATATGCGGTACTATCAAAACATACACTATTTCATGTACCTCGAAGCCTTTTAGCAGACTCATAAAGGCTTCATGCAAACCGCTTTCAGTGGATGAAATCCTTTCAATTACCGTACCCATTAGCGTACGATGCGCTTCCGAGACGGCCGCTTGCCCCAGAAGATCCTTCAGCGCGTCCGACCGCACACTGTACACACCCTCGCTATCGCTCTCCTTAGGAGCCGGTCTGGGGATTCCGGGTAGCCAAAGGGTTATCCTCTGGCCTTAGTGGATCCGGAGATACCCTTCACGATGACACTTCAAGGTCGCCCGCTTCATGAGGCGGGGTGTCAGGGGGAGGTGTTTCGCTCTCCATCATCTCCGGAAGAAGATCCCCCGAAGACGAACTCTGTCGAGAAGGGCTACGATCCGGACTTCAATTTATAAGCATCGGTTATTGTCTTCGGAAGTAAGGTAGGATGTTTCCACTATTAAGTACTTTTCGATTACTTACAGCTCAGTAGAGGGCTGATCCCGCGCGGACATTGTGCGGCAAGAATACCCTCCGAGACAGGACCCTCTGATGAAGATTTCTTCTCCCGTTTGGAAACCTTAGTTTCCAGATCTTCAGAGGTAGTCCTCTTCCTTCCCCGTGGAGAGAGAATGTCGGATTCTTCCCATTGGTTGTCCTCCCCCGCGGAGGTGCTCATTCCCCCGGCTGGAATAAGTAGCGAGTGAGGCCCGCTTTCGTCCTCTCTATTCCCCCATCATCTTCCTTTGAGGGCACTGAATAAGGCGCCGGCTTGAGCATCTTGTCCAGTACTGGATTGTCCAAGCCCTCAGGAAGGGGGGCCGAACACCTGATCATCATCGCCTTTGTTATCCAGTCCTGGTCAAAGAGCGGCCCTTTAGAATGATGCCATGATGAATAAAAGGACAATAGGTTCGACATGGGATTACTTACCTGAGCAGCGGGGCGGTTGCAGCTCAGACCCACATCCTCGGTGGTGTCCGGACACTCCATTTGGGGTCCGAAGAACGATTTGTACATCTCTTCGAGTGTCATGCCGAGGAAATGCTGAATAGCTCATGGTCCTTCTGGGTTGAATTCCCACATGCGGAGGGGCAATCGTTTGCAAGGCTGGACTCGACGAACTAGCATAACTTGCACTACCATAACCAGACTGAAATCTCTCTCAAAGAGATCTCGGATACGGCTTCGCAGTATTGGCACGTCCTTTGCTGGACCCCAGCTCAGCCCCCTGCTGATCCATGACATCAGTTGCGGTGGGGGGCCCGAGCGAAAGGTGGGGGCAGCTACCCACTTGGCACTTCGGGGAGCTATGATGTAAAACAACTCCCGCTGCCACAATCCGGACACCTCTAGGAAGGAACCCTCTGGCCATGGAGCGTCAGAGATTTTGCTTATTAAAGCACCTCCGCGCGCTGCGTGCCGCCCCTCGATCATCTTCGGCTTCACATCGAAGGTCTTGAGCCACAGGCCGAAGTGAGGGGTAATGCGGAGGAAGGCCTCACATACGACAATAAATGACGAGATGTGAAGAAGGGAATCTGGGGCCAAATCATGAAAATCCAGCCCATAATAGAACATAAGACCCATGGCAAAGGGATCCAGAGCAAGGCCTAGTCCTCGGAGGAAGTGGGAGATGAACACAACGCTCTCGTTGGGTTCGGGAGTAGGGACGACCTGCCCTCGAGCAGGCAGCCTATGCAAAATTTTGGCGGTCGGATATCTGGCCTCTCTCAACTTCTTGATGTCCTCCTCTGTGACGGATGAATTGAAGGTTGGATCCGGACATAGTTGAAGGTCCGAAGCACCTGACCTGGGCTTTGGGTGTTAGAAGTCGAGGCGGGGGAAGGATTCGATTGAGCACAGGAGGGAAATAATAAAAAGCCTCTTCCCCCTTATAAAGAGGGTGAATATCAAGTGTCCTCATCGTGGCCGTTTGGGACTTGCCTAAGATCGAGGAGTCATACCAACAGGCACGGTTGGGTTACCCACGTCTGTATTGATGAGAATCCCATGATAAGGGGAACACGATCTCTGCTTTGACAAGACATGTCAAGAAAACCGCCTCGCGTTATGTGCAGAGCTGGTTGAGAAAAACGGTTCGAATAATGACCGAGCCATGGTGTGATGTCATGCTGTCAAAATGTGTCAGAAGATTAAATTTGTGGAAATATTATTCTCTTTACAGTGGTATGTGGAACTTATTTTGTAGGACCGGACACTATCCTTGTATTCTAAACTCTTCCATGGTGTATGTGGAGGAGGAACTCGCCTTGCAATGCCGAACATAATACTACGCGCCAGACTCATCGTCATTGAAGCCTGGTTCAGGGGCTACTGAGGGAGTCCTGGATTAGGGGGTCTTCGGACAGCCGTACTATATCCTTTGGCCAGACTGTTGGACTATGAAGATACAAGATTGAAGACTTCGTCCCATGTCCGAATGGGACTCTACTTGGCGTGGAAGGCAAGCTAGGCAATACGGATATGTATATCTCCTCCTTTGTAACCGACCTTGTGTAACCCTAGCCCCCTCCGGTGTCTATATAAACCGGAGGGTTTAGTCCATAGGAAAACATACAATCATACCATAGGCTAGCTTCTAGGGCTTAGCCTCTCTGATCTCATGGTAGATCAACTCTTGTAATACTCATATCATCAAGAACAATCAAGCAGGACGTAGGGTATTACCTCCATCAAGAGGGCCCGAACCTGGGTAAACATCGTGTCCCCCGCCTCCTATTACCATCCGCCTTAGACGCAGAGTTCGGGACCCCCTACCCGAGATCCGCCGGTTTTGACACCCACAAGTACCTTGAAGTGGTGGTTTATTTTAGTTTACTAATGGAGCTCACGAAGATTTTCTGTTATGTTTTGTGTTGTGAAGTTTTCAAGTTTTGGGTAAAGATTTGATGGATTATGGAACAAGGAGTGGCAAGAGCCTAAGATTGGGGATTCCCAAGGCACCCCAAGGTAAAATCCAAGGACACCAAAAAGCCTAAGCTTGGGGATGCCCCAGAAGGCATCCCCTCTTTCGTCTTCGTCTATCGGTAACTTTACTTGGAGCTATATTTTTATTCGCCACATGATGTGTGGTTTGCTTGGAGCGTCTTGTATGATTCGAGTATTTGCTTTATAGTTTACCACAATCATCCTTTCTGTACACACCTTTTGAGAGAGACACACATGAATTGGAATTTATTAGAATACTCTATGTGCTTCACTTATATCTTTTGAGCTATATAGTTTTTGCTCTAGTGCTTCACTTATATCTTTAAGAGCACGGTGGTGGTTTCATTTTATAGAAATAATTGATCTCTCAAGCTTAACTTATATTATTTTGAGAGTCCTTTAGAACAACATGGCAATTTTCTTTTAGGCATAATAAAAACTTTCATATAAGTGCATTGAATACTAAGAGAAGTTTGATACTTGATGATTGTTTTGAGATATGGAGATAGTGATATCAAAGTTGTGCTAGTTGAGTAGTCGTGAATTTGAGGAATACTTGTGTTGAAGTTTGCAAGTCCCGTAGCATGCACGTATGGTAAATGTTGTGTAGCAAATTTGAAACATGAGGTGTTATTTGATTGTCTTCCTTATGAGTGGCGGTCGGGGACGAGCGATGGTATTTTCCTACCAATCTATCCCCCTAGGAGCATGCGTGTAATACTTGGTTTTTGATGACTTGTAGATTTTTGCAATAAGTATGTGAGTTCTTTATGACTAATGTTGAGTCCATGGATTATACGCACTCTCACCCTTCCACCATTGCTAGCCTCTTCGATACCGTGCATTGGCCTTTCTCACCTTGAGAGTTGGTGCAAACTTCACCAGTGCATCCAAACCCCGTGATACAATAAACTCTATCACACATAAACCTCCTTATATCTTCCTCAAAACAGCCACCATACCTACCTATTATGGCATTTCCATAGCCATTCCGAGATATACTGCCATGCAACTTTCCACCATTCCGTTTATTATGACACGCATCATCATTGTCATATTGCCTTGCATGATCATGTAGTTGACATCGTATTTGTGGCAAAGCCACCATTCATAATTCTTTCATACATGTCACTCATGAGTCATTTCACATCCCGGTACACCGCCAGAGGCATTCATATAGAGTCATATCTTGTTCTAGTATTGAGTTGTAATCATTGAGTTGTAAATAAATAAAAGTGTGATGATCATCAGTAATAGAGCATTGTCCCATAAAAAAAGAGAAAGGCCAAATAATAATAAAAAGGCCCAATAAAAAATAAATAAATAAGGGGGCAATGCTACTTTCTTTTTTTCCACTCTTGTGCTTCAAAGTAACACCATGATCTTTATGATAGAGAGTCTCTTGTTTTGTCATTTTCATATACTAGTGGGAATTTTTCATTATAGAACTTGGCTTGTATATTCCAACAATGGGCCTCCTCAAGTGCCCTAGTTCTTCGTGAGCAAGCAAGTTGGATGCACACCCACTTAATTAGTTTCTTTTGTTGAGCTTTCATACATTTATAGCTCTAGTGCATCCGTTGCATGGCAATCCCTACTCCTTGCATTGACATGAATTGATGGACATCTCCCTAGCCCATTGATTAGCCGCGTCGATGTGAGACTTTCTCATTTTTTGTCTTCTCCACATAACCCCCTTCATTATATTCTATTCCACCCATAGTGCTATATCCATGGCTCACACTTATGTATCACGTGAAAGTTGAAAAAAGTTTGAGATTACTAAAGTATGAAACAATTGCTTGGCTTGTCATCGAGGTTGTGCATGATGAGAGCATTCTTGTGTGACAAAAATGGAGCATGGCCAAACTATATGATTTTGTAGGGATGAACTTTCTTTGGCCATGTTATTTTGAGAAGACATGATTGCTTAGTTAGTATGCTTGAAGTATTATTATTTTTATGTCAATATTAAACTTTTATCTTGAATCTTTCGGATCTGAACATTCATGCCACAATAAATAAAATTACATTGATAAATATGTTAGGAAGCATTCCACATCAAAAATTCTATTTTTATCATTTACCTACTCGAGGACGAGCAGGAATTAAGCTTGGGGATGCTTCATATGTCTCCAACGTATCTATAATTTTTTATTGTTCCATGCTATTATATTATCTATTTTGGATGATAACGGGCTTTATTTTACACTCTTATATTATTTTTGGAACTCACCTATTAACCAGAGGCCCAGCCCAAATTGCTATTTTTTTGCCAATTTCAGTGTTTCGTAGAAAAGGAATATCAAACGGAGTCCAAACGGAATGAAACCTTCGGGAGCGTGATTTTTGGAACAAACGTGATCCAGGGGACTTGGAGTGGACGTCAAGCAATCAACAAGGCGGCCACGAGGCAGGGGGCGCCCTCCATCCTCGTGGGCCCCTCGTTGCTCCACCGACCTACTTCTTCCTCCTATATATATTCATATACCCCGCAAACATCCAGGAGCACCATGAAACCCTATTTCCACCGCCGCAACCTTATATACCCAAAAGATCCCATCTTGGGGCCTTTTCCGGAGCTCCGCTGGAGGGGGCATCGATCACGGAGGGCCTCTACATCAACTCCATGGCCTCTCCGATGATGTGTGAGTAGTTTGCCTCAGACCTTAGGGTCCTTAGCTAGTAGCTAGATGGCTTATTCTCTCTCTTTGGATCTCAATACAAAGTTCTCCACGATTCTTTTGAAGATCTATTTATTGTAATCTTCTTTTGCGGTGTGTTTGTCGAGATCCGATGAATTGTAGATTTATGATCAAGTTTATCTATGAACAGTATTTGAATCTTCTCTGAATTCTCTTATGTATGATTGGTTTATCTTTGCAAGTCTCTTCGAATTATCAGTTTGGTTTGGCCTACTAGATTGATCTTTGTTGCAACGGGAGAAGTGCTTAGCTTTGGGTTTATATCATATTGCATGAGTTTATCCCTCTACATCATGTCATCTTGCTTAAGGCGTTACTCTCTTCTTATGAACTTAATACTCTAGATGCATGCTGGATAGCAGTCGATGTGTGGAGTAATAGTAGTAGATGCAGGCAGGAGTGGGTCTACTTGTCATGGACGTGATGCCTATATACATGATCATACCTAGATATTCTCATAATTAGTCACTTTTCTATCAATTGCTCGACAATAATTTGTTCACCCACCATAATACTTATGCTATCTTGAGAGAAGCCACTAGTGAAACCTATGGCCCCCAGGTCAATTTTCCATCATACCAGTTTCCAGTCTATTTTATTTTGCAATCTTTACTTCCAATCTATATCATAAAAATACCAAAAATATTTATTTTATTATTATTATCTCTATCAGATCTCACTCTTGCAAGTGGACGTGAAGGGATTACCAACCCCTTTATCGCGTTGGTTGCGAGGTTCTTATTTGTTTGTGTAGGTACGAGGTAACTCGCACGTGGTCTTCTACTGGATTGCTACCTTGGTTCTCAAAAACTGAGGGAAATACTTACGCTGCTTTACTGCACCACCCTTTCCTCTTCAAGGGAAAACCAACGCAGTGCTCAAGAGGTAGCACGGCCCATCTCATTATGGCAGTCATTGCCCCATGGACCGAACCCTTCTTGGCCTACCTTATTAGGAAGGAACTTCCTGAGGATCAGAATGAGGCCCGCTGCATTGTCCGGCGTTCGAAGGCCTTCAAGGTTCACGACTGAGAGCTCTATAAGAAAAGCGCCACTGAAGTCCTTTGAAGATATATCTCTGAGGAGGAGGGGCAGCAACTCTTGGCTGAGATCCACGCTGGTCTCGACGGGCACCACGACGCAACTTGGGCCCTTGTTAGCAAGGCCTTCTGTACATGGTTTTATTGGCCGACGGCCCGAGCAGATGCACATGACCTTGTCCAACGTTGCGTCGGGTGCCAACTCTTCGCCAACCAAAGCCATATGCCCCCCACCGCCCTACAGACAATCCCCATCACTTGGCCTTTTGCGGTCTGGGGACTAGATATGGTTGGACCCCTTAAAAAAGGAAGCCATAAGAAAAACTATCTGCTGGTAATGGTGGACAAATTCACTAAGTGGATAGAGGCCAAACCAGTTAAAACGGCCGAGTACGGGATGGTGATATAATTCAGATCCGGTGTCATATACCGTTATGGTGTTCTACACAGCATCATCACTGATAACGGCTCCAACTTCACAGCTGACGAAGTGAAAACCTGGTGCGCTAATCTGGCCATCAAGCTCGATTACGCCTCTGTCTATCATCCGCAGACAAACGGTCAAGTCAAACAAGCCAATGGTCTTATTATGAGCGACATCAAGCCTAGACTAGTGCGGCCTTTGAAAGAATCAGACAAGCACTGGGTTGAGGAGATCGACCCCGTACTCTAGGGGCTGCGGACCATGCCCAATCGCACTACTGGATACACACCTTTCTTCATGGTGTACGGCGCAGAGGCAATGTTACCCTGCGACATTATTCACGACTCACCTAGAGTGCACATGTACGAAGAGAGAGAGAGAGGCCGAGCTAGATCGGCAGGACAGCTTAGATGTCCTGGAAGAAGAGCACGACATCGGAAAAGCCCGTTCCGCATTTTATCAACAGCAGGCTCGCAGGTATCAAAGCAGAGAAGTGCGGGCCAAGACTTATAACGTTGACGAACTCGTTCTACGCCTGCCGGAGAAGAAGAAGGACAAACTCAAGCCCAAGTGGGAGGGTCCCTTCATCATCGACGAAGTTCTCACCGGAGGAGCGTACCGCCTGCGTAACGCGTCAGAAAATCGCTTGGAGCCGAACCCTTGGAACGCGGCCAGACTCTGAAGGTTCTACGCCTAGAGCCGAACTCTTTGTTTGTCCCCTTCCCCCTGTTGCCTCCTTCATCTTTTCTCTCTTTTCGTTTTTCTTTTCTTTCCTTTTTCCTTTTTAGCCTTAAAGCTTTCGCGCGGTTAGACTGCACACCCCTGACGCACACATCTTCACATATGTGCGTCTATTACACCTGGGGGCTTCTTGTACAGAAGCTTGCTATTATTCCCCGAGCATTAAGCTCATTACATATGCGTTTTCCCCATATGTACCTTTTCTTCACCATTATATGCATCGATATGACTTAAGTTTTGGCTAAGCTGGGTTGCCTGGCTCCTATGCTTATGCCCTATGTTCCCGTTAGTTCGGCTAGGGCATAAAGGCAGCACCTCTGCGATTGTTACTGCCGGGTCATCCGGATGTGTACCTCAGACTGGGTGAGGCCGAAAGCTAGCGTTCTTAAGGGAATATTCGGTCGGTGGATTAAAGATGTTTTTTCACATTCACTTCATTGTGAACCCCTAGAAGTCACGCATACTGCGATTTTTCAATCACAGTCCAGACATGCACATTAACGTATGCACACCGAGGGAAAGGAACCCCTAACGGAACTATTCTCTCTAGAAGATGTTTCTTACAACTTTAATGTAATATAGCATAACTAGCCGGATACAACTTGTCTGTTCAAGCAACTATGACCCCTATGCCTGGTTTCCATGCATACCCCGGTCTATTCGGCCGCACGGGTATTCGGAAACACTCCGCACCTTCGGGTCCCGAGGTTGAAGCGAAAAGGTCTGTCATGACAATCGTTTTACAATTCAGCTAGAACTTACATATGTCAAGGAAAGTACATAGTCACTTAGACTCATAAATTTCCTCCTCTATACGATCCAACAGGATATCTAACTTACAATCCTGTTGGGAATATTTGGTAGCTACTGCTACTTGGTCATATACCAAATTTATGGGCACTTCTTTCCCATCTGACCCTAAAGGTCGGACCCGGGCCATGTGATTCGGATAAAGCTTGGTATACCGCGTCTTCACCATGGCACAGGCCTCTCACGCACCCTCCCGGCAGGCCGATATTTTCCATAATCGGATACGTCGCCGCGCTCCCTTTAATAGCTCTACAAGCTCCTCCATACTTCCTAGAGGGGAGGCGGATGGCCATAAGGCCTTAGCAACACTCCGCATTGCCTGCCGAGCTTGCTCGTGCATCTGCGGCAGCCCCTGCAGCAGATCATCCGACAATCCGGGCATCTCCTCTTCGGGACGGCCTGTCAGCATACCTGCAAAATAACTTTGTCAGTACCCTTCATCTCCGAACTATTATAAGGTAAGTGCGGTCACATACTGAATATGCCGCCTCGTAGCCTTTTATTCTCCTTCACGGAGTCAGCCAGTTGGGCCCGCACATCTTTTAGTTCCTCGCCCAGCTGGATGTTGGAATCCTAGAGTTTGTTTTTCTCCTCTCTGACTCGGGTCAGAACGCGCTCGCCTGCGGCATGTAGTCTTTTCGCCTCTTTCTCGCCCGCTTGAGCGACCTTCAGTTTCTCTTCCCGTTGGTCCGACGACCCTGTTATGAGACAAGCAACAGAATCAACACAGCTGGCACATAATAATTGTTTCTCGATGGAGGGAAACATTACCAGGAGACGCCTTCTTGGATTTCTCCAGTTCGGCACGGGCAGCAGTTAGCTGCGTCTGACACTTCTCTAGCTCCTGGGCTAGCAGGTCGTTCTTCTCCGTAAGAACCTGGTTATACAATAATACTTAAATCAGTTGTACCAACTGCTTCAAGTCTCGGGGGTTACTGGCATATGGTTATCATATTCGGACAAAGTAAACTTACCCATACATCTTTTAAATGCTGCTTTGTAGCTCTGTTAAGTCCATCCCGAGCAGCTTGGATATATGCGTCAGCCAAGCTGCAGGTGTTAAAGGCCTCCTCCGAAAAGCCGGGGTCTTGTAAAACGGCCTTTCGGCGCCAATGATTCATGGCGCTCTCCACTTCTGAGTTAGTTACAGATACATCATCCGAATCCTCGGTTGAAGGACAGTCCGGCCTATGTCAGCCCCTGTCTTTACGGCAGGATCTGGATCCTGGCTATGGGAAGTATGACCAGCCGGACCCCCGGATATAGTCCGGCACACCTTTTTCCTGAAACAGGATAAACCGAAATGTCACAGTTGGATGTGACTGCCAAAGTGTATATGTGCAAATCCATACCTCTTTGATGAAGGCTCGGCCGTATCTTCGTTTTCCTTCCTTTCCGAAGGATTGCCTAGTGTGGGGGTCGCTCTCTTCGAAGATGCTCCTAGGGCAGCATGGCGCGCCGAACGCCACCCCTTTCGAGCACAGGACGGTGCGGTGGATGAGGAAGAGAAAACTCTCTTGGACAAGGTATCTCCGGATTACTTACATGCGAAGTGGGAAGGAGGCCGGGATAATCGGCGATGATGGGTACATTCGTACCGTCATAGCTCGTTTGATAGAATATTCCATCCTCGAGCTCCACAAATATGTCCGTATCTTCTTCATATCCGGGGTCAAGATCCCGGTGTGATTCTCCGGCTGAGGGGCAGGGTCATGGATCCCCTCGACAACCTTTCGCCATTCCTGTTATAAGCGGATAAGATACTGCCTGTCAAGAATGATTTAGGGACAGGAGTAAAATAGTGGAGTTGCAGCTTACCCAACTAGGAGGATTATACATGGAAAATCCTTCTCGACATTGGAGACGGGTGAACTCCTCCTTCTCCCCTTTATACAGTTCGGCCAATATTTTGGCCAGAGCTGCGGGGGTCTTTGGGCCCGTCCGACCGTAGCATGAGGCGTCGTCCTCCCCGTTGTAATGCCACATGGGCATCCCTCTGTATTGGAGTGGCTGGACCCCACGCGCTATGGAGATCGCCATTACCTCGACTATTGACAATCCGGACTAGGCAAGCATCTCAATCTTGCCTAGCAGCAGGCCGTTCTCTACACTATCCTCTTCCTCGAGGCTCCGAGGATGCCAGCTATGGCGTTTCTTCAACGGAGCACTTGAAAACTCGGGGAGGCCCATACATACGGGGTCGGGAAGAGCAACGGCATCGATATAGAACCATTCGGAAGGCCACTCTCCGGAAGCTTTCTTTGGCGTGCCGGACAGGTATCCGGTCCCAGCGATGCGCCACACTTCGGCTCCTCCCACTTTAAGAATTGACCCACCTTGATTACGAGGAATGAGGCACAACAGTCTTCTCCATAAATCGAAATGGGCCTCGCAGCCCAGGAATAGCTCACATAGAGCAACGTAACCCGCGATGTGCAGGATGGAGGCAGGAGTGAAACTGTGCAGTTGAAGGCCGTAATACTCCAATAGTCCTCGGAGGAAGGGATGGATCGGAAATCCGACGCCTCTCAGCAGGAAGGGAATGAAGCATACTTGTTCCCCCCTGGACGGATTGGGGAAATTCTCTGCCTGAACCGCGTCGTCGAAGGACATTCATCCTTCTCGGACGGGGACTAGAGCCGCGGGAGGAAGAAAGCCCTGTTTCTGCAGCTTCGCCAGCTGACCGTGGGATACAGAACATCTCTCCCAATCACCCTTTTTGGAGCTGTGGGGACGAGAGGATGAGCTGGGAGCGCTAGCCATGTTGGGGTGGTTTTTCTTAGCAAGCTCTGAGGATTTTTCGCGGGGTGTGGAATGGATCTGAGATCTATTCTCTTTAAATAGCAACCTTTGTGGTATGGTCGGGGTGGTATATGCAAAAATACCCTGACCTCTCGCATTCGCTCGACATGTGGAAACTGAAGTTGTTGATGCATAGAAGCCGATGGGTACAACATTAAATGGAAGGTCAGACACACTGCTTGGAAGCCATCGGTGGAGGAACCCGCCTTGCAATGCCGAAGACAATCTATGTCCCGAACACCTCATCATTGAAGACTAGTTTGGGGGCTACTGAGGGAGTCCTGGACTAAGTGGTCCTCGGGCGTCCGGCCTATTAACCATGGGCCGGACTGATGGGCTGTGAAGATACGAAGACCGAAGACTGCACCCGTGTCCGGATGGGATTCTCCTTGGTGTGGAAGGCAAGCTTGGCAGCCAACCATGAAGATTCCTTTCACTGTAACCGACCTTGTGTAACCCTAGATCCCTCCCGTGTCTATATAAACCGGAGGGCTAGGTCCGTAGATAGGCCGAATCCTCATAATCATAGCTAGACTAGACTTTTAGGGTTTAGTCGTTACGATCTCGAGGTAGATCAACTCTTATAATACTCATATTCATCAAGATCAATCAAGCATGACGTAGGGTATTACCTCCATAGAGAGGGCACGAACCTGGGTAAAACGTTGTGTCCCCCGCCTCCTGTTACCATCGATCCTAGACGCATAGTTTGCGACCCCCTACCCGAGATCCGCCGGTTTTGACACCGACAGGCGCCCCCTCTTTCCTTCTCTCTTTCCTCTCCTTCCTTCTTCTCCTAATTGTACTAGGAAAGGGGGGAAACCTACTCCTACTAGGAGTAGGAATCCCCCACTTGGGCACGCCCCTTGAGGCCGGCCCTCCTCCTCCTCCCCTCCTTTATATACGGGGGAGGGAGGCACCCCATAGACACAAGTTGATTGTTTAGCCGTGTGCGGTGCCCCCCTCCACAGATTTCCACCTCGGTCATATCGTTGTAGTGCTTAGGTGAATCCCTGCGTCGGCAACTTCATCATCACCGTCATCACGCCGTCGTGCTGACAAAGCTCTCCCTCGACACTCAGCTGGATCTAGAGTTCGTGGGACGTCACCGAGCTGAACGTGTGCAGATCATGGAGGTGCCGTACTTTCAGTGCTAGGATTAGTCGGATCATGAAGACATACGACTACATCAACCATGTTGTCATAACGCTTCCGCTTCCGGTCTACGAGGGTACATAGAGATACTCTTCCCTTCTCATTGCTATGCATCACCTAGATGGATCTTGCGTGTGCGTAGGAATTTTTTTGAAATTACCGCGTTCCCCAACAGTGGCATCCGAGCCAGGTCTATGCGTAGATGTTATATGCACGCGTAGAACACAAAGGAGTTGTGGGTCTAGGTATATATATTGCTTGCCGTCACTAGTTGATTCTTGATTCAGTGGTATTGTTGGATGAAGCGGATCAGGCCGACATTACGCGTACGCTTAAGCAAGACTGGTTCTACCGACGTGCTTCGCACACAGGTGGCTAGTGGGTGTCAGTTTCTCCAACTTTAGTTGAATCAGATTCAATGAACAGGGTTCTTTCTGAAGATCAAAAAGCAATCACTATACTATGTTATGGTTTTGATGCATAGGCAAGAACGGTTCTTTCTAGAAGCCCATAGCAGCCACATAAAACTTGCAACTACAAAGTAGAGGACGTCTAACTTGTTTTTGTAGGGCATGTTGTGATGTGATATGGTCAAGACGAGATGAGATATAAATTGTTGTATGATATGATCATGTTTTGTTGAAGTTATCGACAACTGGCAGGAGCCTTATGGTTGTCTCTTTATTGCATATAAGCAAGCGGCATACAATTGCTTTACTTTATCACTATGTGATAGCAATAGTTGGCGAGACGACCATGTGATGACACATTGATAGAGATCAAGATGATGGAGACCATGGTGTCATGCCGGTGACGATGGAGATCATGATGGTACTTTGGAGATGGAGATCAAAGGCACAAGATGATGATGGCCATAACATGTCACATATTTTGATTGCATCTAATGTTTATCTTTTATGCATCTTATTCTGCTTAGTACGACGGTAGCATTATGAGATGATCCCTCACTAAAATATCAAGGTATAAGTGTTCTCCCTGAGTATGCACCATTGCGACAGTTCTTTGTGCTGAGACACCACGTGATGATCGAGTGTGATAAGCTCTATGTTCACATACAATGGGTGCAAGCCAGTTTTTCAAATGCAGAATACTCGGTTTAAACTTGACGAGCCTAGCATATGCAGATATGGCCTCGGAACACTGATACTGAAAGGTCGAACGTGAATCATATAGTAGATATGATAAACATAGTGATGTTCACCATTGAAAACTACTTCATCTCACGTGATGATCGGACATGGTTTAGTTGATATGGATAACGTGATCACTTAGATGATTAGAGGGATGTCTATCTAAGTGGGGGTTGTTAAGTAATATGATTAATTGAACTTAAATTTATCATGAACTTAGTCCTGATAGTATTTGCATATCTATGTTGTAGATCAATTGCTCGCGTATAGCTTCCCCGTTTTATTTATGATATGTTCCTAGAGAAAACTATGTTGAGAGATGTTAGTAGCAATGATGCGGACTAGCTCCATGATCTGAGGATTATCCTCATTACTACACATAAGAATTATGTCCTTCATGTACCGCTAGGTGACAGACATGTTGCAAGAGAAAATGCAGCCGTTATGAACTTTTGGCAAGCTCGGTATGATGACTACTTGATAGTTTAATGCACCATGCCCTACGGCTTAGAACCGGGAATTCAAAAACGTTTTGAATGCCACGGAGCATATAAGATGTTCCAAGAGCTGAAATTGGTATTTCATACTCATGCCTGAGTCTAGAGGTATGAGACCTCTAACAAGTACTTTGCCTACAAGATGGAGGAGAATAGCTCAACCAGTGAGCATGTGCTCAGAATGTCTGAGTACTACAATCGCTTGAATCAAGTGGGAGTTAATCATCCAGATAAGATAGTGATTGACATAGTTCTCTAGTCACTATCGCCAAGTTACTGGAACTTCGTGATGAACTATAATATGTAAGGGATTACAAAAATGATTCCCGAGCTCTTCGCAATGCTGAAATCAGCGAAGGTAGAAATCAAGAAAAGCATCAAGTGTTGATGGTTGACAAGACCACTAGTTTCAAGTAAAAGGGCAAGGGAAATAAAGGGAACTTCAAGAAAAATGGCAAGCAAGTTGCCACTCCCATGAAGAAGGCCAAAGCTAGACCCAAGCCTAAAACTGAGTGCTTCTACTGCAAAGGAAATGGTCACTGGAAGTGGAACTGCCCTAGATACTTGGCGGATAAGAAGGATGGCAAAGTGAACAAAGGTATATCCGATATACATGTAATTGATGTGCACTTTACTAGTGTTTATAGAAACCCCTCAGTATTTGATACTGGTTTAGTTGCTAAGAGTAGTAACTTGAAACGGGAGTTGCAAAATAAACAGAGACTAGTTAAGGGCGAGGTGATGATGTGAGTTGGAAGTGATTCCAAGGTTGATAAGATCACCATCACACACTCCCTTTACCTTCAGGATTAGTGTTGAACCTAAAATAAATGTTATTTGGTGTTTGCCTTGAGCATAAATATGATTGGATCATGTTTATTGCAATAAGGTTATTCATTTAAGTCAAAGAATAATTGTTGTTCTATTTACATGAATAAAACCTTCTATGGTCATACAATCAATATAAATGGTTTATTGAATCTCGATCGTAGTAATACACATATTCATAATATTTAAGCCAAAATATGCAAAGTTAATAATGTGCAACTTATATGTGGCACTGCCATTTAGGTCATATTGGTATAAAGCGCATGAAGAAACTCCATGCTGATGGACTTTTGGAATCACTTAATTATGAATCACTTGGTGCTTGCAAACCATGCCTCATGGGCAAGATGACTAAGACTCCGTTCTTCGGAACAATGGAGCGAGCAACAGACTTGTTGGAAATAATACATACTGATGTGTGCGGTCCAATGGGTGTTGAGGCTCGCGGTGGGTATCTTTATTTTTTGACCTTCACAGATGATTTGAGAAGATATGGGTATATCTACTTGATGAAACATAAGTCTGAAAATTTGAAAAGTTCAAAGAATTTAAGAGTGAAGTAGAAAATCATCATAACAAGAAAATAAAGTTTATATGATCTGATCGCGGAAACAAATATTTTATTTACGATTTTGGTCTTCATTTGAAACAATGTGGAATAGTTTCGCAACTCACGCCACCTGGAACACCACAATGTAATGGTGTGTTCAAACGTCATAACCGTACTTTATTAGATATGGTGCAATCTATGAGGTCTCTTACCAAATTACCACTATCGTTTTGGGGTTATGCATTAGAGACAGCTGCATTCACGTTAAATAGGGCACCATCTAAAAATCCGTTGAGACGACACCGTATGAACTGAGGTTTAGCAAGAAACCTAAGCTGTTGTTTCTTAAAGTTTGGGGTTGCGATGCTTATGTGAAAAAGTATCAACCTGATAAGCTTAAACCCAAATCGGAGAAGTGCGTCTTCATAGGATACCCAAAAGAAACTGTTGCGTACACCTTCTATCACCGATCCGAAGGCAAGATCTTTGTTGTTAAGAGTGGATCCTTTGTAGAGAAGGAGTTTTTCTCGAAAGAAGTGAGTGGGAGGAAAGTAGAACTTGATGAGGTAATTGTACCTTCTCCCGAATTGGAAAGTAGTTCATCACAGAAATCAGTTCCAGTGATGCCTACACCAATTAGTGAGGAAGTTAATGATGATGATCATGAAACTTCAGATCAAGTTACTACCGAACCTCGTAGGTCAACCAGAGTACGTTCTGCACCATAGTGGTACGGTAATCCTGTTCTGGAAGCCATGTTACTAGACCATGACGAACCTACGAACTATGAGGAAGCGACGATGAGCCCAGATTCCGTGAAATGGCTTAAGGCCATGAAATCTGAGATGGGATCCATGTTTGAGAACAAAGTATGGACTTTGATTGACTTGCCCGATGATCGGTCAGCCATTCAGAATAAATGGATCTTCAAGTGGAAGACGGACGCTGATAGTAGTTCCCGATGATCGGTCAGCCATTCAGAATAAATGGATCTTCAAGTGGAAGACGGACGCTGATAGTAGTTGCCCGATGATCGGTGAGCCATTCAGAATAAATGGATCGGTGTTGACTACGATGAGATTTTCTCACTCGTATCGATGCTTAAAAGTCTGTCCGAATCATATTAGCAGTTGCCGCATTTTATGAAATCTGGCAAATGGATATCAAAACTACATTCCTTAATGGATTTATTAAAGAAGAGTTGTATATGATGCAACCAGAAGGTTTTGTCAATCCTAAAGATGATAACGAAATGTGCAAGCACCAGTGATCCATCTATGGACTGGTGCAAGCATCTCGGAGTTGGAATATACGCTTTGATAAGTTGATCAAAGCATATATTTTTATACAGACTTGCGGTGAAGCCTGTATTTACAAGAAAGTGAGTGGGAGCACTACAGCCTTTGTGATAAGTATATGTGAATGAGATATTGTTGATCGGAAATAATGTAGAATTTTCTGGAAAGCATAAAGGAGTGTTTCAAAGGAGTTTTTCAAAGAAAGACCTCGGTGAAGCTTCTTACATATTGAGCATCAAGATCTATAGTGATAGATCAAGACGCTTGATAATTTTTTTTCAACGAGTACATACCATGACAAGATTTTGAAGGAGTTCAAAATGGATCAGTCAAAGAAGGAGCTTTTGTCTGTGTTGTAGGGTGTGAAGTTGATTAAAGGCTCAAAACCCAACCATGGCAGAAAATAGAAAGAGAATGAAAAGTCATTCCCTATGCCTCAGTCATAGGTTCTATAAAGTATGCTATGTTGTGTACCAGACCTATTGTATACCTTAGCATGATTTTGGCAAGGGAATACAATAGTGATCTAGGAGTAGATCACTGGACAGCGGTCAAAATTATCCTTAGAGGAGTAAGGCAATATTTCTCGGTTATGGAGGTGATAAAAGAGTTCGTCGTATAGAGTAACGTCGATCCAAGCTTTTGACACCGATCTAGATGAATCTAAGTCTCGATCTAGATACATATTGAAAGTGGGAGCAATTATCTAGAGTAGCTCCATGCAGAGTATTGTAGGCATAGAAATTTGCAAAATACATACAGATCTAAATGTTGCAGACCCATAGACTAAACTTCTATCATAAGCAAAACATGATCACTCTTTGGGTGTTAATCACATAGCGATGTGAACTAGATTATTGAGTCTATTAAACCCTTTGGGTATTGGGAACATGAAGATGTGAACTAATCACATAAATATGTGAACTGTTGATGTGAAATCACATGACGATGTGAACTAGATTATTGGCTCTAGTGCAAGTGGGAGACTGAAGGAAATATTCCCTAGAGGCAATAATAAAGTTGTTATTTATATTTCCTTATATCATGATAAATGTTTATAATTCATGCTAGAATTGTATTAACCGGAAACTTAGTACATGTGTGAATACATAGACTAACAGAGTGTCCCTAGTATGTCTCTACTAGACTAGCTCGTTAATCAAATATGGTTAAGTTTCCTAGCCATAGACATGTGTGTCATTTGATGAACGGGGTCACATCATTAGAGAATGATGTGAAGGACAAGACCCATCCGTTAGCTTAGCACTATGATCGTTTATTTTATTGATATTGCTTTCTTAATGACTTATACATGTTCCTATGACTATGAGATTATGCAACTCCGAAATGCCGGAGGAACACTTAGTGTGCTATCAAACGTCACAACGTAACTCGGTGACTATAAAGATGCTCTACAGGTGTCTCCGATGGTTTTTGTTGAGTTGGCCTAGATCGAGATTCGGATTTTTCACTCCGATTGTCGGAGAGGTATCTCTGGGCCAACTCAGTAATGCACATCACCATAAGCCTTGCAAGCAATGTGACTAATGAGTTAGTTTCGGGATGATGCATTACGGAACGAGTAACGTGACTTGCCAGTGACGAGATTGAACTAGGTATGATGATACCGACGATCAAATCTCGGGAAAGTAACATACCGATGACAAAGGGAACAACGTATGTTGTTGTGCGGTTTGAACGATAAAGATCTTCGTAGAATATGTAGGAGCCAATATGAGCATCCAGGTTCCGCTATTGGTTATTGACCGGAGATGTGTCTCGGTCATGTCTACATAGTTTTCAAACCCGTAGGGTCCGCACGCTTAACGTTCGATGACGATTTGTTTTATGAGTTATGTGATTTGATGACCGAAGTTTGTTAGGAGTCCCGGATGAGATCACAGACATGACGAGGAGTCTTGAAATGGTCGAGATGTAAGGATCGATATATTGGAAGGCTATATTCGGACATCGGAAAGATTCTGAGTGGTTCGGGTATTTTTCGTGGTACCGGACAGTTATGGGAATTCACCGGAGGAAGTAGTGGGCCCTAATGGGCCGTACGGGAAAGGAGAGAAGGGCCTCAAGGGGTGCCCCCATGGGCTGGTCCGAATTGGACTAGGGAGGGGGTGGCGCCCCCCTCTTTCCTTCCCCCTCTCCTCTCCTTCCTTCTTCTCCTACTTGGACTAGGAAAGGGGGGAAACCTACTCCTACTAGGAGTAGGAAACCCCCCCTTGGGCGCGCCCCTTGAGGCCGGCCCTCCTCCTCCTAACCTCCCTTATATACGGAGGAGGGAGGCACCCCATAGACACAAGTTGATTGTTTAGCCGTATGCGGTGCCCCCCTCCATAGATTTCCACCTCGGTCATATCATTGTACTGCTTAGGCGAAGCCCTGCGTCGGTAACTTCATCATGATCGTCATCACATCGTTGTGCTGACGAAGCTCTCCCTCAACACTCAGCTGGAGCTAGAGTTCGTAGGACGTCACCGAGCTGAATGTGCACAGATCGCGGAGGTGTCGTACTTTCGGTGCTAGGATCGGTTAGATCGTGAAGACGTACGACTACATCAACCGCGTTGTCATAACGCTTCCGCTTTCGGTCTACAAGGGTACGTAGACATACTCTTCCCTTCTCATTGCTATGCATCACCTAGATGGATCTTGCGTATACGTAGGAATTTTTCTGAAATTACCGCGTTCCCCAACAGATCCCCACCGGGAGTGAGTAATTGCTTCGTAGGCTCGCAGGTCAGTGAGAAGTTGGATGAGATTAATCATGTAATCGAGTTAGTTTTGTTAGGGCTTGATCCCTAGTATCCACTATGTTCTTAGATTGATGTTTCTATGACTTTGCCATGCTTAATGCTTGTCACTTTGGGCCTGGGTGCCATGATTTCAGATGTGAACCGTTTATGTTATCACAATTATATCCATGTTCTAGATCTGATCTTGCAAGTTATAGTCACCTACTACGTGTTATGATTCGGCAACCCCGGAGTGACAATAGCCGGGACCACTCCCGGTGATGACCGTAGTTTGAGGAGTTCATGTATTCACTATGTGTTAATTCTTTGTTCCGGTTCTCTATTAAAAGGAGGCCTTAATATCCCTTAGTTTCCAATATGGACCCCGCTGCCATGGGAGGGTAGGACAAAAGATGTCATGCAAGTTCTTTCCATAAGCACGTATGACTATTTACGGAATAAATGCCTACATTATATTGACGAATTGGAGCTAGTGCCGTATCGCCCTAGGTTATAACTATCTCATGATGAATATCATCCAACAAGTCACCGATCCAATGCCTACGAATTTAGTCTATACTATTCTTGCTAAGTTACTACTGCTATCATCATTGTTACACTTGCTACAAAACTACTACTATCACTGTTACTGTTACCATTGGTATTGCTACTACTATCAAAACTATCATATTACTATGCTACTGATCACTTTGCTACAGATAATTAATCTCTAGGTGTGGTTGAATTGACAACTCAGCTGCTAATACCTTCAAATATTCTTTGGCTCCCCTTGTGCCGAATCCATAAATTTGGGTTGAATACTCTACCCTCGAAAACTGTTGCGATCCCCTATACTTGTGGGTTATCAAGACCTTTTTCTGGCGCCGTTGCCGAGGAGCATAGCTATATTTGTTGAGTCACTTGGGATTATTATCATATTATCACTATGAAGAATCTGAAGGATGCTAAGACTAAGATATTTCCCTCAAAGACGAGGGGGGGTAAGGAACTGCCATCCAGTTCTGCCTTACATTCACCTTCTTTTATAAGTAAACTTGCAACACCACCACATGCTATTAATTCTAATATGTCACAAGTTATTGATGATGCCACTTCTGCTATGGATAATGCTTATGATGATGCTAGTACCTTGCTCGATAATGATGATGTGCCGCTTGGTGAATTTCTTGATAAACAAATTGCTAGAGTAATACAACATGATGTTGTTGAATATGATGATGAACTTGAAACTGAATCGCCTGAAACACCTACTAGAACTAGCCCTCCTAGATATGAATTGCCTAAGGTACCGGAAGGTTATGTTATGAGTGAAGAAATAACTAGAGATATTCTTGCTTGCAGAGATAGAGATGATCTAGAGAAATTATTATGAAAGTATAAAGAGAAATCTCTGAATGCTAGAATGAAATGTGATCCTAAGTTTGCTACTTCACCTATCTTTATTGATGATAAGTATTATGAATTCTCTGTCGACCCAGAGTTAATTACTTTGGTTGAATCTGATCCTTTCCATGGTTATGAAACTGAAACTATTGTGGCACATCTTACTAAGTTGAATGACAACGCCACCCTTTTTACTCATGATGAGAAAACTTGATATTACTTCATTCTCAAATTATTTCCTTTCTCATTAAAGGGTGATGCTAAAACTTGGTACAATACTCTTCCTCCTGGTTGTGTGCGTAGTCGTCAGGATATGATTTATTACTTCTCTAAAAAATATTTTCCTGCTCATAAGAAACAAGCTGCCTTACAGGAAATATTTAACTTTGTTAAAATTAAAGAAGAGAGTCTCCCACAAGCTTTGGGGAGGCTTTGCCAATTACTTAATGCTTTGCCTGATCATCCTCTTAAGAAAAATGAAATACTTGATATCTTCTATAATGGACTAACCGATGCTTCTAGGGACTTCCTAGATAGTTGTGCTGGTTGTGTTTTCGGGGAACAAACTGTTGGGCAAGCTGAAGAATTATTGAATAACGTATTGAAAATTATGATGATTGGACTCTTCCTGAACCACTGGCTAAACCCACTCCAAAGAAGACTGGTATATTATATCTTAGTCCTGAAGATATGCAAGAGGCAAAGAAATCAATGAAGGAAAAAGGTATTAAAGCTGAGGATGTTAAAAATTTACCTCCTATTGAAGAAATACATGGGCTTAATACACCACCACTGCCTAAGGTGGTAGAGGTAAATTCTCTTATGAAATTCAATGATAATGACAATCCTCACAATAAGCATCCTAGTCAATTCCTTTATGAGTTTGAAAATTACATTAGAAAACAAGATCACTTCAATGCAAATGTTATGAAACAATTGAAATAGAATTCTGATATGATTTCTCGCTTGCGTGACTTGTTATTTAGAATATCAAATGATGTTAGAGGTGTTGGAAAGCATGCTTCTATGGTTCAAACCCAGTTAGAACAAGTTGCTAAATCTCAAAGAGAGTTGCTTGATGAAATGAATAATAATATGCATGACTTTGCTGTTAGAGTTGCAAATAGAGGAGGTAAAATGACTCAGGAACCACTTTATCCCGAGGGACTGATACGTCTCCAACGTATCTATAATTTTTGATTGTTCCATGCTATTATATTATCTATTTTGGATGTTGAATGGGCTTTATTATGCACTTTTATATTATTTTTGGCTAACCTATTAAGCGAAGGCCCAGTGCAAATTGTTGTTTTTTGCCTATTTCAGTGCTTCACACAAAAAGGAATTTCAAACGGAATCCAAACGGAATGAAACCTTCGCGAGGATCGTTTTTGGAACAAACGCAATCCAGGAAACTTGGAGTGGACGTCAAGGAAGCAGCGAGAAAGCCACGAGGCAGGAGGGCGTGCCCTAGGGGGGTGGGGGCGCCCCACCCTCGTGGTCCCCTTGCGGCTCCACCGACCTACTTCTTTCGCCTATATATACTCATATACCCTGAAAACATCCGGGAGCACCATCAAACCCTATTTCCACCGCCGCAATCTTCTGTACCCGTGAGATCCCATCTTGGGGCCTTTTCCGGCACTCAGCCGGAGGGGGAATCGATCACGGAGGGCTTCTACATCAACACCATAGCCTCTCCGATGATGTGTGAGTAGTTTACCATAGACCCGCGGGTCCATAGTTATTAGCTAGATGGCTTCTTCCCTCTCTTTGGATCTCAATACAAAGTTCTCCTCAATTCTCTTGGAGATCTATTCGATGTAATTCTTTTTGTAGTGTGTTTGTTGAGATCTGATGAATTATGGGTTTATGATCAAGATTATCTATGATTCTTCTCTGAATTCTTATTTGCATGATTTGGTTTGTCCTACTAGATTGATCTTTCTTGCAATGGGAGAAGTGCTTAGCTTTGGGTTCAATCTTGCGGTGTCCTTTCTCAGTGACAGCAAGGGCAGCAAGGCACGTATTGTATTGTTGCCATCGAGGATAAAAAATGGGGTTTATATCATATTTCTTGAGTTTATCCCTCTACATCATGTCATCTTGCCTAATGTGTTACTCTGTTCGTATGAACTCAATACTCTAGATGTATGCTGGATAGCGATCGATGTGTGGAGTAATAGTAGTAGATGCAGAATCATTTCGGTCTACTTGTCACGGATGTGATGTCTATATACACTATCATGCCTAGATATTCTCATAACTATGCGCTTTTCTATCAATTGCTCAATATTAATTTGTTCACCCACCGTAGACTATGCTATCTTGAGAGAAGCCACTAGAGAAACCTATGGCCCCCGGGTATATTCTCCATTATATTATTTTCCCGTCAACTTGCCAATTTCTGTCGCCGTTTATTTTGCAATCTTTACTTTTCAATCTATACAACAAAAATACCAAAAATATTTATCTTATTATCTTTATCAGATCTCACTTTTGCAAGTGGCCGTCAAGGGACTAACAACCCCTTTATCGCGTTGGTTTGAAGGTTCTTGATTGTTTGTGCAGGCACGAGGGATTTGCGTGTAGTCTCCTACTGGATTGATACCTTCGTTCTCAAAAACTGAGGGAAATACTTACGCTACTTTGCCGCATCACCCTTTCCTCTTCAAGGGAAAACCAATGCATGCTCAAGAGGTAGCAAGAAGGATTTCTGGCGCCGTTGCCAGGGAGATCTACGCACAAGTCAAGACATACCAAGTACCCATCACAAACTCTTCTCCCTCGCATTACATTATTTGCCATTTGCCTCTCGTTTTCCTCTCCCCCACTTCACCTTTGCTGTTTTATTCGCCCTCTTTCGTTCATCCTTCTGTTTGCTCGTGTTGCCATGTGCCTTCTATTAGGTTGCATCTTCGCTTGATAAATATCTATTCTTATGAATCCTCATCCGCTTGCCAATCTTTTTAAGAGATAAAATTCTGATGAACCAATTGCTAGTGAGTTTTGTGCACTAGATTATCTTTATGATGTTTTGCTTGAAATTCGTGAATCTGAAAATTGTGATGAAGTACTTTATGAAGTGATTCACGATAGATCTTTGAATAAAAAGCATGATTGCAATGATGTTATTATAAATTCTATGAATGTCAATTGTGCTATTAATATGCAAAACCCTAAGCTTGGGGATGCTAGTTTTGCTATGTCCACTACTTGTTGCAATGATCATGATTGGGGTGATTCTTCTTATGATCTTGAAAATTTATTTAAGCCCCATGATGAATATAAGATTGATAATAATGTTTGAAATATTGAAAGTGGGTTTGGAAGAGTGTAAACTTTAAATCCCATGTATTTGGATAATGTTCAATCTTATTTCGATAAAAGTGGGTTTGGAGAGGTCATGACTTTAGTTAATGTCAATCCCACTATTTTGGAAGAGTGTCAACTTTGCATGCATGTGGATCGTGTTGAAAATATTTTATGTGATAGCTATTTTGTTGAATTTTCTTATGATCCCACATGTAATTATTATGAGAGAGGAAAATATGATTGTAGAAATTTTCATGTCACTAAATTACCTCTCGTTATGTTGAGATTGCTATTGTCTCTTTCCTCTTCCTTGCATATGCTAGTTCTTGCTTGCTATGATAATTTGTTTGCCTATAAGATGTCTATGCATAGGAAGTATGTTAGACTTAGTTGTGTTTTTCACATGCTATATGATGCTCTCTTTGTGCTTCAATTCTTGTCTTTTATGTGAGCATCATTGAAATCTCAATGCCTAGCTAGGGGCGTTAAACAATAGCGCTTGTTGGGAGGCAACCCAATTTTATTTTTGTTTCTTGCTTTTTGTTTATGTTTAGTAATAAATAATTCATCTAGATTCTGTTTAGATATGTTTTTATGTTTTTAATTAGTGTTTGTGCCAAGTAGAACCTTTGGGAAGACTCGGGGAAAGTCTTTGCGATCTTGCTGTAAAAATCAGAAACTTTAGCACTCACGAGATTTGCTGCCATTTTTTACTGGAGAGTGGTATTAGGTTGATTCTTTTTGCAGATGATTAATAGATAAATTCCTCACGTCCACCAATTTATTTACGAATTTGTGGGGTTACATAAGTATACGTTTGATACACATTTCTATACACTGTTCTGTTTTTGACAGATTCTGTTTTCTTGTGTTGTTTGCTTATTTTGATGAATCTATGGCTAGTATCGGGGGGTATGAACCATAGAGAAGTTGAAATACAGTAGGTTTATCACCAATATAAATAAATAATGAGTTCATTACAGTACCTTGAAGTGGTGATTTGTTTTCTTATACAACGGAGCTCATGAGATTTTCTGTTGAGTTTTGTGTTGTGAAGTTTTCAAGTTTTGGGTAAAGATTTGATGGATTTTGGAATAAGGAATGGCGAGAGCCTAAGCTTGGGGATGCCCATGGCACCCGAAGGTAAAATTCAAAGACAACCAAAATCCTAATCTTGGGGATGCCCCGGAAGGCATCCCCTCTTTCGTCTTCGTCCATCGGTAACTTTACTTGAGGCTATATTTTTATTCACCACATGATATGTGTTTTGCTTGGAGCGTCTTGTATGATTTGAATCTTTGCTTATTAGTTTACCACATCATCCTTTCTGTACACACCCTTTGTAGAGACACACATAAATCGGAATTTATTATAGTACTCTATGTGCTTCACTTATATCTTTTGAGCTAGATAATTTTGCTCCAGTGCTTCACTTATATCTTTTTAGAGCACGGTGGTGGTTCTATTTTATAGAAATTATTGATCTCTCATGCTTCACTTATATTATTTTGAGAGTCTTCTATAACAGCACGGTAATTTTCTTTGGCTATAAAATTAGTCCTAATATGATAGGCATCCAAGATGGGTATAATAAAAAGTGCATTGAATACTACGAGAAGTTTGATACTTGATGATTGTTTTGAGATATGAAGATGGTAAAATAAGAGTCGTGCTAGTTGAGTAGTTGTGAATTTGAGAAATACTTGTGTTGAAGTTTGCAAGTCCCGTAGCATGCACGTATGATGACCGTTGTGTGACAAATTTGAAACATGAGGTGTTCTTTGATTGTCATCCTTATGAGTGGCGGTCGGGGACGAGCGATGGTCTTTTCCTACCAATCTATCCCCCTAGGAGCATGCGCGTAATGCTTGGTTTTTGATGACTTGTAGATTTTTGCAATAAGTATGTGAGTTCTTTATGACTAATGTTGAGTCCATGGATTATACACACTCTCACCTTTCCATCATTGCTAGCCTCTTCGGTACCGTGCATTGCCCTTTCTCACCTTGAGAGTTGGTGCAAACTTCGCCGGTGCATCCAACCCCCGTGATATGATATGCTCTATCACACATAAACCTCCTTATATCTTCCTCAAAACAGCCACCATACCTACCTATTATGGCATTTCCATAGCCATTCTGAGATATATTGCCATGCAACTTTCCACCGTTTCATTTATTATGACACGCTTCATCATTGTCATATTGCCTTGCATGATCATGTATTTGACATCATATTTGTGGCAAAGCCACCATGCATAGTTTATCATACATGTCACTCTTGATTCATTTCCCATCCCGGTACATCGCCGGAGGGACACATATAGAGTCATATTTTGTTCTAGTATCGAGTTGTAATCATTGAGTTGTAAATAAATAGAAGTGTGATGATCATCATCAATGGAGTATTGTCCCAAAAAAAAGAGAAAAGAGAAGAGTAAAGAAATAAAAGGGACAATGCTACTAACCTTTTTTCCACACTTGTGCTTCAAAGTAGCACCATGATCTTTATGATAGAGAGTCTCTTATTTTGTCACTTTCATATACTAGTGGGAATTTTTCATTATAGAACTTGGCTTGTATATTCCAACAATGGCTTCCTCAAATGCCCTAGGTCTTCGTGAGCAAGCAAGTTGGATGCACACCCACTTAGTTTCTTTTGTTGAGATTTCATACATTTATAGCTCTAGTGCATCCATTGCATGGCAATCCCTACTCCTTGCATTGACATCAATTGATGGGCATCTCCCTAGCCCATTGATTAGCCGCGTCAATGTGAGACTTTCTCCTTTTTGTCTTCTCCACACAACCCCCATCATTATATTCTATTCCACCCATAGTGCTATGTCCATGGCTCACTCTCATGTATTGCGTGAAAGTTCAAAAAGGTTTGAGATTACTAAAGTATAAAACAATTGCTTGGCTTTTCATTAGGGTTGTGCATGATGAGAGCATTTTCGTGTGATGAAAATGAAGCATAGCCAAACTATATGATTTTGTAGGGATAAGCTTTCTTTGGCAATGTTATTTTGAGAAGACATAATTGCTTAGTTAGTATGCTTGAAGTATTATTATTTTTATGTAAATATTAAAATTTTATATTGAATATTTCGGATCTGAACATTCATGCCACAATAAAGATAATTACTTTGAAAATTATGTTCGGTAGCATTCCACATCAAAAATTCTGTTTTTATCATTTACCTACTCGAGGACGAGCAGGAATTAAGCTTAGGGATGCTTGATACGTCTCCAACGCATCTATAATTTTTGATTGTTCCATGCTATTTATATTATTTGTTTTGGATGTTTAATGGGCTTCATTATGCACTTTTATATTATTTTTGGGACTAACCTATTAACCGAAGGCCCAGTGCAAATTATTGTTTTTTTGCCTATTTTAGTGTTTCGTAGAAAAGGAATATCAAAGGGAATCCAAACGGAATGAAACCTTCGCGAGGATCGTTTTCGGAATAGACGCAATCCAGGAGACTTGGAGTGGACGTCAAAGAAGCAGCGAGGAAGCCATGAGGCAGGAGGGCGCGCCCAGGGGGGTGGGCGCGCCCCCCACCCTCGTGGGCCCCTCGCGGCTCCACCAACCTACTTCTTTCACATATATATAGTCATATACCCTGAAAACATCCGGGGGCACCACGAAACCCTATTTCCACCGCCGCAACCTTCTGTACCCGTGAGATCCCATCTTGGGGCCTTTTCCGGCGCTCCGCCGGAGGGGGAATTGATCACGGAGGGCTTCTACATCAACACCATAACATCTCCTATGATGTGTGAGTAGTTTACCACAGACCTTCGGGTCCATAGTTATTAGCTAGATGGCTTCTTCTTTCTCTTTGGATCTCAATACAAAGTTCTCCTCGATTCTCTTAGAGATCTATTCGATGTAATTCTTTTTGCGGTGTGTTTGTCGAGATCTGATGAATTGTGGGTTTATGATCAAGATTATCTAGGAACAATATTTGATTCTTCTCTGAATTCTTATTTGTATGATTTAAATATCTTTGCAAGTCTCTTCGAATTATCAGTTTGGTTTGGCCTACTAGATTGATCTTTCTTGCAATGGGAGAAGTGCTTAGCTTTGGGTTCAATCTTGCGGTGTCCTTTCCCAGTGACAATAGGGGCAGCAAGGCACGTATTGTATTGTTGCCATCAAGGATAAAAAGATGGCTTTATATCATATTGCTTGAGTTTATCCCTCTACGTCATGTCATCTTGCCTAATGCATTACTCTGTTCTTATGAACTTAATACTCTAGAAGCATGCTGGATAGCGGTTGTCGTGGTATTCTCACGGGGGTTGCAAGACGACATATGCCACAAGGTGGCTTCGTCTGAGGGCAAGACTGCTACTGATAGGCCCGGGAGCGGGTATGCGAATAGCACGCGGTAGTTTACCCAGGTTCGGGGCTCTCCGGAGAGATAACACCCCTACTCCTTAATGTCTGAGTATATCTGGTATGTATATCTGGTACAGAGTGCTCCTGGAGCTGTATCTTGGGCATGCGTGCCCATGGCCGGGTGGCCGTATGGACTTGTGGCCATGCATCACCGTGAGTGAGCTTGGGTGCTCATACATGTGTGTGTGCTAGCTAGCTAGCTATCTTGCTAGCTAGCATGCGTGCCTGAGAGTCCATCCTCTGATGGATGGATGGGGCTAGCTTATATAGGCAGACTAGCTTGATATGTAAGCTATGTGGGTAGCTTAGGAAGTAAGCTAGGTAGTGGCATGGGAACAAGGGGGCATGGTGGGTGTCATCCTTGTCCCCTGGGTCACTTCATAAATAGTGCCTAGGGACAAGGGACACTGTACATGATGGCTAGGGTGACACGCGAACAGTGCCGGGTATGGTCGTCACGTCGGGGTCGCGTCAGGCTGCAGTTGACTTCGGGCAGCTGGCCTGGTGCAGGAGTCGGCAGCCAGCAGTCGGCCTGGTGGAGGAGTCGGCAGCCAGCAGTTGGCCTGGCCGGGAGTCAGCAGCCAGCAGCCAGCAGTCTGCCTGGTGGTTTGGACTGAGGGGCTTTGCTAGCCCCAATGTCTTGAATTATTGTCTCACCGTCTTCGGGGTATCCGTGTCCAATTACTCCGACAGTAGCCCCCAAGCCTCCGGGCAACTTGGCAAAGTTGGGCGGAGGTTTTTTGGTGAGTGTTCATGGAAATGATCATGAAAAAGACAAAAGTTAGTCCATGCAGATATATCAAATATTTGCTTTAAGCATTGCAAGTTTAATGCAGAGGGTGCCGACTCGGTTTCGTCCGAGCTCCCTTAATATTTTTCGTGTTCCCTCCGCTTTTTGGCTTGTGCTCTTGCTTGTCGGACAGCCGCTCTGCGGTCTGGGGCTGAGAGTGGGCCGCAAAGTGGAGTGTACAGTACTCAGACTCTGGGAGTGGATTTAACCGAGCAAATACTTATAAAGGAAACGGTCGGGTCGCCCGAAGCGTTTTTCTTCTCGGACGTTTTTTGCGTGGGTGGCCTCCAGCGTTCACTCTTGCTAGTCAGACAGCCGCTCTGCGATCTGTGACTAAGAGTGGGCCTTTGGTACCGCGCACGATACTAAGCCGTTTGCGGGGACTAACGTCTCAGGCCAAGCGGCCAGCCCCCGAGCCAGCTCTGGCTGGCGTCAGGGCGAACAGTGATGCAACTGTACTAAAATGCGAAGACAGCCCCCGAGCATCGCTTGGGGTTATCCGTGATTGCGTGGTGCAAAAAATATGCGGGTGAGGAGCTCACATTCGTTTTCGTGTTGCTGAGGCGGAGTTTGCCGAAGACAGCCGGCGCGGCTCGGCGCTCGCGGAGCGCGCCGGTGCTCCCACTGTGTGTAGCATTCGAGCCTTCGGGTGCTCGAAGGGGGTCATGCTTGACTGGCCAGGCGGCGATGCATCTTGCAGCGCCTATCTTCTTCTTTTTCTCTTCTGCCGGCTGCTCGGAGCCGGACAAACTCTTCTCTTATTTGCAATCTTCCGTGGGGGCGCGTCAGCGCACCCACTGGGTGTAGCCCCTGAAATTCGGGTCGACTACTGAGTAGTCGGGCCGGATCTCCCGGCGACTATTCCATCTTCTTCTTTGCGGGGGCGCGTCAGCGCACCCCCTGGGTGTAGCCCCCGAGATATGGGCCGACTGTTGAGCAGTCGGGCCGGATCTCCCGGCAACTACTTTGTCTTCTTCTTCACGGGGGCGCGTCAGCGCACCCGCTGGGTGTAGCCCCCGAGATCTGGGCCGACTGCTGAGCTGTCGGGCCGGATCTCCTGTCAACTACTTGTTCTTCTTCTTTTTCTTCTTCAGCCGGCTGGGCGGGCGGACCCCGACATAGTAGTCGGGCACTTTGCAGCTGGCCAGACAGCCAGCGATCGGACGCACATCTGACAGTCAGACGCACACTCTTTTTTTTCCGCCAGCCGGCTGTGGGCAGTCGGCCCTTGGCTTTTTTAGCCGGATCACGGGCAGCCAGCCCTTTCTTTTTCTCCCAGCCGGCCTTGAGCAGTCGGACACAACTCTTCATCTTTTTTTTTCTTTCCGGCTTTGGGCAGTCGGCCCTTAACTTTTCTTGGGCAGTCAGCCCACTTTTCCCAGCCGGCTACTTGGAAATCGGCCTCTTCTCTTTCTTTCTTCATCTTTTCTCCGCCCAAGCAGTCGGCGGGAGCGGGACGGCAGCAGGCGGCATCCGGGTTGCGGGGGAGCCAACCAGCGCGGGAGCCAGCTGGTGAGGGCGCAGCAGTCGACGCCGAGGAGCGGGACGCCGGACGCGGGCTGTCGCGCGGAGGAGAGGCGGACCTCCTGCTCGGGGTGGAAACGGCGGCAGGTCCCGCGCGCGGGGGAGACCAGGCGAGCGTGCGGGGGCTGACTGGCGGGGAGTCGGCATCGGGCGACTCGGCCGCGGCGGCAGGCGGGGCCCGCGCGCTAGGGCGCGATCGGCGTCATCACTGGGCGGCCGCGGGAGCCGGCTACCGGGTCGCGAGGAGGAGGCGGAGAGGCTCGAAGCCGGCCGGGCGGGGGCGTGTGCCGCTGCGGGAGTGGCCGGACCCGGCGAGCTGGCTACGGGGCAGGCGGGGGCCAGCAGCCGGCCAAGCCGGCCGGGTGAGTAGTCGGCCTGTGTGGGGGCCGGCAGGCTGGCGGAGACGGGCGACCGGGCCGGCGCCTCGGCTCTGCTAGAGGCCGGTTGACGACGTGGGAGCCGGCCAGGCACGGGAGGAGCGGGGCCGGTGGAGCCGGGAGGCGCGAGGCGGTGATGAGCAGGTGGCACGGGCGTGGAGCTGGCGGAGGCCGGGTGGATGGGCCCCGACGGGGAGCTCACGCGGAGGGAGACCAGGGCGACCCGGTGATGGCGAAGGGGCCTGCGGACATGCGGCTACGCAGCCGTGGAGGCGGTCAACGGCGCGGCGGACCTGGGTTGGAGCAGAGCGCCGCCGGGGTTGGTAGGAGTAGGTGGAGGCCCAACAGAGTCGCCGGCCGGAGCGACGGCGAAGCTCGCACGGACCGCCGGCATCGTGCGCGCGTACGAGCCCAACAAGCTAGCTAAGCTAGCACGCAGGCAGCTGAATCCATCAGCCCTGCTAGCTAGCTAGCTGGGAACGGGTGCGTGCGCGCACAGGGACAGAAGGTGCGGAGACGGGCGAAGCAGCAGGCAGGTGCGTCGGCGGCAGCTGCTGCTGGGGTGCGGTCTGGCACCGGCGCGAGCACAGCGGCGAGGAGCAGCGCCAGCGCGGGGAGCGCGACGACGGCCGCGAGCGGTGGAGGGCTGGGCATCGGGCCGAGCCCATTGTCTGGCCACTGTCTGACTGATCTATGGTTACTACCTGACCAATACACGGGCAATATCCAACTTGCATCTGGCTAGCGAATGGATAGTGTATGGCTATGGTTTGACCACTATCTGACTTAGCAGCTAGCTAGCTTGTATAGACGATATATGAAGAAGCAAACGCGTGCTTCGGCCAGAGCAAGGCACAATGCGGAGGGGAGTAGACGTGAGCGACGCGGCACGGCACGCACGAACGCAGCCGACCGAAGTGAGGCAACGCGCGCGTGGCGCGTGCGCGGACGGACGGCCGGCGTCGCAACGGTGGTGATGACGAAGGCGGCGAGGCCGGCGACGAGGACGCGTCGTCCCGCGTGGCCGCTCCGGGGATGGGTTGTAGTCGAGCCCCCGAGCGCTACCGGAGAGACGGCGCGATGCCGCGGTGGAGATGACAAAGGTGGTCCCGCCTAGACTGCGAAACCAGCAGCAGCGCGGTAGCATAGTACCGCCCCACGGTGGGTGCCAAATGTCGTGGTATTCTCACGGGGGGTGCAAGACGACATATGCCACAAGGTGGCTTCGTGTGAGGGCAAGACTGCTGCTGATAGGCCCGGGAGCGGGTATGCGAATAGCACGCGGTAGTTTACCCAGGTTCGGGGCTCTCCGGAGAGATAACACCCCTACTCCTTCATGTCTGAGTATATCTGGTATGTATATCTGGTACAGAGTGCTCCTGGAGCTATATCTTGGGCATGCGTGCCCATGGCCGGGTGGTCGTATGGACTTGTGGCCATGCATCACCGTGAGTGAGCTTGGGTGCTCATACATGTGTGTGTGCTAGCTAGCTAGCTATCTTGCTAGCTAGCATGCGTGCCTGAGAGTCCATCCTCTGATGGATGGATGGGGCTAGCTTATATAGGCATGGCTAGCTTGATATGTAAGCTATGTGGGTAGCTTAGGAAGTAAGCTAGGTAGTGGCATGGGAACAAGGGGGCATGGTGGGTGTCATCCTTGTCCCCTGGGTCACTTCATAAATAGTGCCTAGGGACAAGGGACACTGTACATGATGACTGGGGTGACACGTGAACAGTGCCGGGTATGGTCGTCACGTCGGGGTCGCATCAGGCTGCAGTTGACTTCGGGCAGCCGGCCTGGTGGAGGAGTCGGCAGCCAGCAGTCGGCCTGGTGGAGGAGTCAGCAGCCAGCAGTCGGCCTGGTGGAGGAGTCGGCAGCCAGCAGTCGGCCTGGTGGAGGAGTCGGCAGCCAACAGTCGGCCTGGTGGAGGAGTCGGCAGCCAGCAGTCGGCCTGGTGGAGGAGTCGGCAGCCAGCAGTCGGCCTGGCCGGGTAGTCAGCAGCCAGCAGCCAGCAGTAGGCCTGGTGGTTTGGACTGAGGGGCTTTGCTAGCCCCGATGTCTTGAATATTTGTCTCACCGTCTTCGGGGTATCCGTGTCCAATTACTCCGACAACGGTCGATGTGTGGAGTAATAGTAGTAGATGCAGAATCGTTTTGGTCAGACGTGATGCCTATATATATGATCATGCCTAGATATTCTCATAACTATGCGCTTTTCTATCAATTGCTCGACAGTAATTTTTTCACCCACCATAGATTATGCTATCTTGAGAGAAGCCACTAGTGAAACCTATGGCCCCCGGGTCTATACTCCATTATATTATTTTTCTGTCAACTTGCCAATTTCTGTTGCCGTTTATTTTGCAATCTTTACTTTTCAATCTATACAACAAAAATACCAAAAATATTTATCTTATTATCTTTATCAGATCTCACTTTTGCAAGTGGCCTGAAGGGACTGACAACCCCTTTATCGTGTTGGTTGCAAAGTTCTGGATTGTTTGTGCAGGTACGAGGGATTTGCGTGTAGTCTCCTACTGGATTGATACATTGGTTCTCAAAAACTGAGGGAAATACTTACGCTACTTTGCTGCATCACCCTTTCCTCTTCAAGGGAAAACCAACGCATGCTCAAGAGGTAGCAGGGACACCCAAAAAGAATTGAACAAGATTAGAGCTAACACTAGTGCACCTAGTCCTTCTAGAAAGAAAAATAAAAAGAAAAATGATAGGACTTTGCATGCTCCTAGTGAACCTGAAATAGAAAAACCTGCTGACATAGATAATGAAGTTTCTATCTCTGATGCTGAAACTCAGTCTAGTAATGAACATTCACCTAGTGATAATGAAAAAGACAATGCTGATGTTCATGAAGACTCTCAACCAAATAATAAAGAAACAGACAATGATGTTGAGATAGAACCACCTGTTGATTTTGATAACCCACAACCTAAGAATAAAAGGTATGATAAAAGTGATTTTGTGGCTAGAAAACACGGTAAAGGAAGAGAACCGTGGGTTCAAAAACCTATGCATTTTCCACATAATCCAACTAAAAAGAATGATGATGAAGAATTTGAACGCTTTGCTAAAATGCTAAGGCCATACTTTTTGTGTACTCGCTTGACTGATATCTTGAACATGCCTCCTTATGCAAAGTATATGTAAGACATCATCACAAATAAGAGAAAAATATCGGAAGCTGAAATCTCCACTATGCTTGCCAATTATACTTTTAAAGATGGAGTACCTAAAAAACTTGGAGATCCGAGAATACCAACTATACCTTGCTCCATCAAAAAGAATTATGTGAAAACTGCTTTGTGTGATTTAGGAGCCGGTGTTAGTGTTATGCCTTTCTCTTTATATAAAAGACTTGATTTGAATAAACTCACACCTACTGAAATATCTTTGCAAATGGCTGATAAATCATCTGCCATACCTATCAGTATCTGTGAGGATGTGCCCGTTGTTGTTACTAATGTTACTATTTTGACTGACTTTGTTATACTTGAGATGCTCGAGGACGACAACATGTCAATTATCCTTGGTAGACTCTTCTTGAATACTGCAGGGGCTGTTATTGATTGCAATAAAAGCAAGATCACTTTTCATATCGATGATAATGAGAATACGGTGCACTTTCCAAAGAAACAATTCCAAGTGAATGGTTTTAATGTTATTGAAAAATCCCCGACAATCACTATTGGAAGTTTTCAAATACCTCTATCTACTGTCAAAAAGAAATATGAAATGCTTATTGTTGGGACATTCATATCCCCATTGAGGTAACTTAGTGATTTATGAAAGTTCTTCGGTTTCATGCTAATCGAAAGTGGTTGTTAATAAGACTTGATCAACCTTATTAATGGATCATTTTTGAGCGGTATGAAGTTGATGGATTTATTAAACACTACCTTTTCTCCCTACTTTTTATTCTCTGTTTTTATTAGTTAAATAAAATAAAATGCCATGTTTTCTCTATTTTCTAAATTTCCCGTGCAATAAAAAAATGACCCAAAAATAAAAGCTCTCAGAATGCCCTGAAAATTTAATACGATTTTTTTCTGAATATTTAAATTTTTTTGGTGCAAGTAACATCAGAGAGAGGTGCAACAGGTGGGCACAACCCACCTGGGCGCGCCAGGATGCAAATAACATCAGAGGGAGGTGCACCAGGTGGGCACAACCCACCTGGGCGCGTCAGGACCCCCAGGCGCGCCCTGGTGGGTTGTGGTCCCCACGTGGGCCCCCTCACTTATCTCTCCATACCACATCATCACCTACCTCCAGAAAAAAATCTGCGTTGCTCTCTCTCTCTCCCGTGTTCTTGCTCTCAAACCCGCGGATTTTGATCTCTTTGCTCGAAGCTCCATTTCCAAAACTGTTTCAGGGGATTGTTGCTTGGTATGTGACTCTGCCGTTTGTCCAATTACTTTTTGGTTTAGTGGTTTATATTTTGAATAATTAGCTATTCTTGGTGGTGATGTAGATGAGCTTGCATGTTGAATTCTTAGTGTTCTAAGTAGTTTGAATGATTGCTTTGGCCTCTATGTATCCCTATCAGTAGTTGGTATCATTTTGTGAATTTTTATTGAGAAAATTTTGTGGGCTAATAAATTTCAGAATTTTGTTCATAGGAAAACCAAGAATATATTTAGGAAGTTTGGCTCTAAGAAGAACTCCAAGGGTGTTATTGGGGAGTCATGTGATAGTGATCTCCATCCTCGGAGGTTGGCGGAGGTACGGCCATGCGAATGGCCGCACACCCCGTTCCTAGAAGAGGTTGGAATCCTTCAGGAGTTCATGCAATATGCTGCTAATGCCGGCCTCACCGACTTCATCGCAGATGAGTGTGAACAGCACCAAATCCTCACAAACATCTTTATTCAGAGATTTACTTTCCTGCCTAGGAATAATCCTCCTGAAGTGAGCTTTGATTTATATGCTGAAAACCATCAGATACCACTTACTGAATTTTATAACATATGCATGATCCCTTCTGATGGGAGCTTGGCCGAGCCTAGGCCGGGTGAGTTTGAGGCTTTTTATCGCACTTTGACAGTGGGAGATGAGAGAGGGGTGTCAGCTATCACTGTCGCTGGCTTGCATTTTCCTGTTGTTCACTACTGTGCTCTTTTCATTGCAAAATGCTTGCTTGCTAGGGAGAAGGTGGAAGCGCTCAGCTCACCAAACCTTGCTGTTTTGCGTCATGCATTAGAGGGCGATAACACTTATAGTATGGGAGCTATTGTGGCTCGTCGCCTCCACCTTAATAAATCCAAGGGTAAAATTCATGGTGGGATTTATGCTACTCGTTTGGCGGCTCACTTCGAGGTTGACATACGCCCACATGATTATCCTCTGACCAAGGTTTATCTAGACCGTGCTGCCATGGATCACCACCATTTTACTGATGATAAATCGCCTGATATTCATATTCCTTATAACCTGGTTTTTAGCATTGAAACTTGTGATATTATTCTGTTGCCTGCTCCCGCTTTATTTGATTATGTTGCTAGGGGTGGATATAAGATCATGCCTGCGGACATCATTGCCTACCGGAACGCTCAGGCTGCTGCAGAGGCAGAGGAGGAGCCTCTGTGGTGGGATCAGTGGATGCCCGCTCCTCAGTACCCCTACTACCATCCAGACTACTGATCGATTACCAACTTAGGGCAAAAGCCTAAGCTTGGGGGAGTACGTGTTTCCACTGACTTTACATTCATGTCCACTTATTCCAGTTGTCGGCGCTCACACTTTTTCATTGTATCATCCATACTTAGATTTATTTTTCATGCTTTCTTCTTGTGTGTTTGAAAAACTTTAGAAAAAACCAAAAAACTAGTTGTAGCTTGTTTACTATCCATGCATGCTTAGTTGTAGTATTAAAAAGAAAACACAAAAAGATTTCTTGCTCTTATTTTGCTTGTTGGGAGCTTTGCCGTCTAAATAGTTTTTCTCGTTTTTGCCTTTCCCTTTTTATTTGCTTGTTCAAGAAAACCAAAAACTCCAAAAATATTTCAGTGTGTTTCTCTGAATTTCTTTTCTTTTTATTCGAGTTGTACCAAGGATAAGACCATGATGAAAATGTTGAGTGTCTCTCATATGAATAACTGTTAATCTAATAAAGAGCCCATTTTACCATGTCTTCTCCTGTTGAATAAAATGTTTGCAGATTCCAGCTTACTCCATGGCACTCTTGCACTGTTATCATTTTCACATCATCCGGTCATGCAAGTGAAATGCAGTAATGATGATATTCGATGAACTGGTCGTGGCAGAGAGAAACTGGTATGAACTCGACTTGTTCTGTCTGTGTAAATATGTTTAACCTAGTGCCCACGATTCAGCCCCTTATGATTAAACATGTTTGCAATGACAATTAGAGATTATAGTTTCTCATGCCATGCATAAGTAGCTGGGAGTGAATAATGATTTATCCTGGATATCCACATTGCATTAAAATGATTATGATGTAGTATGATGATATGGTATCTTCCTATGAATGTTTGAGTGGCTTGACTTGGCATATGTTCATGCATAATGCATGATCATGATCGTTGTTACTCTCTAGCTGGCAGCTTCTCAATCTAATTGCTAGCCTTCGCCTATACTAAGTGGGAATTCTGCTTGTACATCAAAAACCTTAAACCCAAAAGTTATTCTAGATGAGTCCACCATACCTACCTATATGTGGTATTACCCTGCTGTCCTAAGTAAATTTGCATGTGCCACCTCTAAAAAACTTCTAAAAAAATATCCATTTTGTGTGCCTGGATAGTTCATGGAACGACAGGAGGTAGTCGGTATCTTCCATGCTAGGCAGGTTATTCTCAGGTCGAGTGTTTATTCATCGCCATCACACGAGAAAAGGACGGTAATTGGGATGCCCAATCCCAAACTGCAAAATACAAAAGAGTTAATCACTTGAATAATCAAACAAAAACTCCCAATGGAGTCAAAACCTTTACTTTTATCGCTTGGGAACTGCCACTAGCTTGTTTAGCATGGGAGATATTGATAACTGATAGTCGTGAAGTAAATGAGAAGGGTCAAGGGTGCATGTCTCAAAATATCATTTATCTCTGTTTTAAAACTTGAGCTCTGGCACCTCTGCAAATCACTACTTCCCTCTGCGAAGGGACTATCTATTTACTTTTATGTTGTGTCATCACCTTCTAAAACAAGCGTTAGAACCTAAGAGCACAAATGTCATGACTTATGCATTGTGTGTAGCTAATGTTGGGTGCATCATGAATGGATCTTTTCTACCATGAATTACAATGTTTAGTCGCTACTTGGACTTTGGAGGTGCTCTGCATTTATGTTTTGCGGTCTCAGAAAGGGCTAGTGAGATACCACTATTGTCATATTATATCATGATTGTTTTGACAACGTGTTGCCATTTGAGATGTCTTGCTATTGCTCGCTAGCTGATTATGTCATTGATATGAGTTAATATAATCTTTAAGATTTATTGTCGGCATGGTTAGTTATAATGCTAGCTGAAAACCTGGGTGATGTTTAAGCTTATTTATGCAAACAAGAGCAAAAGAGTTCATAACAGTTTTTCTTTTTCACTTTCAGTTTATCAACTTACTTGCTTGAGGACAAACAAAGGTTTAAGGTTGGGGGAGTTGATACGTCTCCAACGTATCTACTTTTCCTAACGCATTTCCTCTTGTTTTGGACTCTAATTTGCATGATTTGAATGAAACTAACCCTGGACTGACGCTGTTTTCAGCAGAATAACCGTGGTGTTGTTTTTGTGCAGAAATAAAAGTTAACATAATCGAACGAACCTTTGCAAGGATTTTTTATATCAATAATAAGAATTTCTGGAGCCAAGACCCACCAGAGGGGGTACCTGGGTGAGCACAACCCATCCAGGGCACGCCCCCCTCTCCTGGCGTGCCCAGGTGGGTTGTGCCCACCTGGTAGCCCCGCAGACCCTGAAACCGACGCTATAAAATCCTATTTTCCGAGAAAAAAATCAGGGAGAAAGAATTATCGCAATCCACGAGATGGAGCCGTCGTCAACTCATGTTCTTCATCGGGAGGCCAGATCTGGAGTCCGTTTGGGGCTCTGGAGAGGGGATATTCATTCTTCGTCATCACCAACCCTTCTCCATCACCAATTTCATGATGCTCCCCACCGGAAGTGAGTAATTCCTTCGTAGGCTCGCTGGTCAATGAGGAGTTGGATGAGATTCATCATGTAATCGAGTTAGTTTTGTTAGGGCTTGATCCCTAGTATCCACTATGTTCTTAGATTGATGTTGCTATGACTTTGGCATGCTTAATGCTTGTCACTTTGGGCCCGGGTGCCATGATTGCATATCTGAACCGTTTATGTTATCACCGTTATATCCATGTTCTAGATCCGATCTTGCAAGTTATAGTCACCTACTACGTGTTATGATCCGGCAACCCCGGAGTGACAATAGTTGGGACCACTCCCGGTGATGACCGTACTTTGAGGACTTCATGTATTCACTATGTTTTAATGCTTTGTTCCGGTTCTCTATTAAAAGGAGTCCTTAATATCCCTTAGTTTCCAATATGGACCGCGCTGCCACAGGAGGGTAGGACAAAAGATGTCATTCAAGTTCTTTCCATAAGCACGTATGACTATTTACGGAATACATGCCTACATCATATTGGCGAACTGGAGCTTGTGCCGTATTGCCCTAGGTTATAACTATCTCATGATGAATATCATCCAACAAGTCACCGATCCAATGCCTATGAACTTATCCTATACTGTTATTGCTAGGTTACTACTGCTATCATCACTGTTACACTTGCTACAAAACTACTGCTATCACTGTTATTGTTACCATTGATACTGCAACTACTATCAAAACTATCATATTACTATGCTACTGCTCACTTTACTGCAGATGATTAATTTCCAGGTGTGGTTGAATTGACAACTCAGTTGCTAATACCTTCAAATATTCTCTGGCTCCCCTTGTGTCGCATCTATAAATTTGGGTTGACTACTCTACCCTCGAAAACTGTTGCGATCCCCTATACTTGTGGGTTATCACGCTACGTGGGCAGTTGTTACATCTCCAACATATCTATAATTTTTGATTGTTCCATGCTATTATATTATCTGTTTTGGATGTTAATGGGCTTATTTATACACTTTTATATTATTTTTGGGACTAACCTACTAACCCAAGGCCTAGTGCAAATTGTTATTTTTTTGCCTATTTAAGTGTTTCACAGAAAAGGAATATCAAACGGAATCCAAACGGAATGAAACCTTCGAGAGAGTTATTTTTGGAACAAACGTGATCCAGGGGACTTGGAGTGGATATCAAGCAACCAACAAGGACGCCACGAGGCAGGGGGGCGCCTACCCCCTGGGCGCCCCCTCCACCTCGTGGGCCCCTCGTGGCTCCACCGACCTACTTCTTCCTCATATATATATATATATATATATATACCCCGAAAACATCCAGGAGCACCACGAAACCCTAGTTCCACCGCTGCAACCTCCTGTACCCAAGAGTTACCATCTTGGGGCCTTTTCCGGAGCTCCGCCGGAGGGGGCATCGATCACGAAGGGCTTCTACATCAACACCATAGCCTCTTCGATGATGTGTGAGTAGTTTACCTCAGACCTTCGGGTCCATAGTTATTAGCTAGATGGCTTCTTCTCTCTCTTTGTATCTCAATACAATGTTCTCCTCGATCTTCTTGGAGATCTATTTGATGTAACTCTTTTTGCGGTGTGTTTGTCGAGATCCAATGAATTGTGGGTTTATGATCAAGTTTATCTATGAACAATATTTGATTCTTCTCTGAAATCTTCTATGTATGATTGGTTATCTTGGCAAGTCTCTTTGAATTATTAGTTTGGTTTGGCCTACTAGATTGATCTTTCTTGCAATGGGAGAAGTGCTTAGCTTTGGGTTCAATCTTGCAGTGTCCTTTCCCAGTGACAGCAGGGGTAGCAAGGCACGTATTGCATTGTTTCCATCGAGGATAAAAAGATGGGGTTTATATCATATTGCTTGATTTTATCCCTCTACATCATGTCATCTTGCCTAATGCATTACTCTGTTCTTATGAACTTAATACTCTAGATGCATGCTTGATAGCCGTTGATGTGTGGAGTAATAGTAGTAGATGCAGAATTGTTTCGGTCTACTTGTCGCGGACGTGATGCCTATATACATGATCATGCCTAGATATTCTCATAATTATGCACTTTTATATCAATTGCTCGACAGTAATTTGTTCACCCACCGTAATACTTATGCTATCTTGAGAGAAGCCACTAGTGAAACCTATGGCCCCCGGGTCTATCTTTAACCATATAAGTTTCCAATCTATTTTATTTTGCAATCTTTACTTTCAATCTATATCATTAAAATACCAAAAATATTTATCTTATTATTATTATCTCTATCAGATCTCACTCTCGTAAGTGACCGTGAAGGGATTGAAAACCCCTTTATCGCGTTGGTTGCGAGGTTCTTATTTGTTTGTGTAGGTACTGAATTGATACCTTGGTTCTCAAAAACGGAGGGAAATACTTACGCTACTTTGCTGCATCACCCTTTCCTCTTCAAGGGAAAACCAACACATTGCTCAAGAGGTAGCAAGAAGGATTTCTGGCGCCGTTGCCGGGGTGATCTACCACAAGTCAAGACATACCAAGTACCCATCACAAACTCTTATCCCTTGCATTACATTATTTGCCATTTGCCTCTCATTTTCCTCTCCCCCACTTCACCTTTGCCGTTTTATTCGCCCTCTTTTCCGCTCACCTCTTTTTCGCTCACTTCTTGTGTCCCGTGTGCCGTCATGGCCAGTCCTTTATCTGCCCCTTTGTCTCCTGAGTTTGAAGTTCTTCACTTCAAACAAAGACAAGGAGAAAATTTAAAAGATGCTTGGTTTAGGATGATGGAATCTTATCGTAATTGCACCTTAGAGATGAATTTTAGAATTTTACTTCGCAATTTTTATGTTGGGCTAAATATGTCACATAGTCAACTCTTGGATTTCGTTGCCAAAGGAAATTTTATCGAAATTGATCCCCGTATTGCTCATGAAATCATAGAGGGAATAGTGGGAGCACTACCTCAACAAAAGGGGTCACATCATACCCATGGAGAGACACAAGTTTTTGGAAAAATATGCGAAGCAACGAAAATTTTACAAAAGTCTCTTGAACCTCTTAAGAGTGTTAGCGGAAATCTTCACCGCATGAATATGTTGATTGCCCTTTGCAATAAGCGGTTGGATTCTTTAGATCTAAAAATTTATGAATATGAAGGGAAACGTAAAGATCCGCCAGGATTCGAGCATGACTCCGCTAAAAAAATTAAAACGAAAGATGATAATACTTAGATCCATCCTTGCTTTTATGCCTAGCTAGGGGCGTTAAACGATAGCGCTTGTTGGGAGGCAACCCAATTTTATTTTTGTTCCTTACTTTTTGGATCTGTTTAGTAATAAATAATTCATCTAGCCTGTGTTTAGATGTGGTTTTATGCTTTTAATTAGTGTTTGTGCCAAGTAGAACCTTTGGGAAGACTTGGGGAAAGTCTTTGCGATCTTCCTGTAAAAAACAGAAACATTAGCGCTCACGAGATTTGCTTCCATATTTTACTAGAGAGTGATATTAGGTTGATTATTTTTGCAGATGATTAATAGATAAATTTGTCACGTCCAGAAATTTATTTTAGAATTTTTGGAGTTACAGAAGTATTTGAAACCTACAGATTACTACAGACTGTTCTGTTTTTGACAGATTCTGTTTTTCGTGTGTTGTTTGCTTATTTTGATGAATCTATGGCTGGTATCAGAGGTTATGAACCATAGAGAAGTTGGAATACAGTAGGTTTAACACCAAGATAAATAAACAATAAGTTCATTACAGTACCTTAAGTGGTGGTTTGTTTTCTTATACTAATGGAGCTCGTGATATTTTTTGTTTAAGTTTTGTGTTGTGAAGTTTTCAAGTTTTGGGTAAAGATTTGATGGATTATGGAATAAGGACTGGAAAGAGCTTAAGATTGGGGATTCCCAAGGCACCCCAAGGTAAAATTCAAGGACAACTAATTCAAGGACAACTAAAATCCTAAGCTTGGGGATGCCCCGGAAGGCATCCCCTCTTTCGTCTCCTTCTACCGGTAACTTTACTTGAGGCTATATTTTTATTCACCACATGATATGTGTTTTGCTTGGAGCGTCTTTTATAATTTGAGTCTTTCTTTTTAGTTTACCACAATCATCCTTTCTGTACACACCTTTTGGGAGAGAGACACATGAATTGGAATTTATTGGAATACTCTATGTGCTTCACTTATATCTTTTGAGCTAGATAATTTTGCTCTAGTGCTTCACTTATATATTTTAGAGCACGGTGGTGGTTTTATTTTATAGAAACTATTGATCTATCATGTTTCACTTATATTATTTTGACAGTCTTTTAGAACAGCATGGTAATTTGCTTTGGTTATGAAATTGGTCCTAATATGATAGTCATCCAAGATGGGTATAATAAAAACTATCATAGAAAGTGCGTTGAGTACTATCAGAAGTTGGATACTTGATAATTGTTTTGAGATATGAGGCTGGTGACATTAAAGTTGTGCTAGTTGAGTAGTTGTGAATTTGAGAAATACTTGTGTTGAAGTTTGCAAGTCCCGTAGCATGCACGTATGGTAACCGTTGTGTAATTTTTCTGAAACATGAGGTGTTCTTTGATTGTCTTCCTTATGAGTGGCGGTCGGGGATGAGCGATAGTCTTTTCCTACCAATCTATCCCCCTAGGTGCATGCGCGTAGTGCTTGGTGTTTGATGACTTGTAGATTTTTGCAATAAGTATGTGAGTTCTTTATGACTAATGTTGAGTCCATGGATTATACGCACTCTCACCCTTCCATCATTGCTAGCCTCTTCGGTACCGTGCATTGCCCTTTATCACCTTGAGAGTTGGTGCAAACTTTGCCGGTGCATCCAAACCACGTGATATGATAAGCTCTATCACACATAACCCTCCTTATATCTTCCTCAAACCAGCCACCATACCTACCTATTATGGCATTTCCATAGCCATTCCGAGATATATTACCATGCAACTTTCCACCGTTTCATTCATGACATGCTTCATCATTGTCATATGCTTTGCATGATCATGTAGTTGACATTGTATTTGTGGCAAGGCCACCATGCATAATTTATCATACATGTCACTCTTGATTCATTGCATTTCCCGGTACACCGCAGGAGGCATTCATATAGAGTCATATTTTGTTCTAGTATCAGGTTGTAATCATTGAGTTGTAAATAAATAGAAGTGTGATGATCATAATTAATAGAGCATTGTCCAAAATAAAAAAGGGAAAGGCAAATAAAAAAAGGCCCAAAAAAAGAAAAAAAAGAGATAAAAAGGGGCAATGCTACTATCCTTTTTTCCACACTTGTGCTTCAAAGTAGCACCATGATCTTTATGATAGAGAGTCCCTTGTTTTTCACTTTCATATACTAGTGGGAATTTTAGATTATAGAACTTGGCTTGTATATTCCAACAATGGGCTTCCTCAAATTCCCTAGGTCTTCGTGAGCAAGCAAGTTGGATGCACACCCACTTAGTTTCTTTTGTTGAGCTTTCATACATTTATAGCTCTAGTGCATCCATTGCATGGCAATCCCTACTCCTTGCATTGACATCAATTGATGGGCATCTCCCTAGCCCGTTGATTAGCCTTGTCGATGTGAGACTTTATCATTTTTTGTCTTCTCCATATAACCTCCATCATCATATTCCACTACATAAAAATACACTTCCGTGATGATACATGTTTGTCACAGTAGGTCGCTTTTTTTGTCATGCAAGTACATCCATGACAAATTTATGACATAATCAAGATAGTCATACATGTGATGTCGTAGAAGTGTTCCATGACATTACCAAAATTATCGTCATAGAAGTGTCCACTTCCATGACGATAAATCGCGCGTCATAGAAGTGCTTTGGTCAAGGGTGACCGACACGTGGCATCCTCCGTAACGGAACGCTGTTAAGCTATCGGGTCAAGTTTTGGATCCGATAACCCATTAACAGCGCCGACCAATGGGGATTTTCCACATGTAAAATCATCATTGGCTAGAGGAAACACGTGTCGGCACATCGTCAGGACAGATGTCATCCACTCACTGGACAGAAGGCGCCTATGATACGTCGACACATGGCACGGCCCAACAAGTTTAAATGGGCCGGCCCAACTAAAGGCCCACAAGATTTTGCGGACCATAATGGGCCGGCCCAGCTAAAGGCCCACGAGATTTTGCGGACCATAATGGGCTGGCCCAGCTAAAGGCCCACAAGATTTCGCGGGCCATAATGGGCCGGCCCAGGTAAAGGCCCACAAGATTTTTGTGTGCAATAATAGGCCGGCCTAGGTAAAGGCCCACAAAATTCTTGCGGATCATAATGGGCCGGCCCAGCTAAAGGCCCACGAGATTTCGCTGACATTAATGGGTCGGCCCAGCTATAGGCCCACAAGATTTTGAGGACCCTAGTAGGTCGGCCCGTTAACTGGCTGCCATGTTTTGGGCCAAATACCGGCCCATATTTGATACGGTCTATTAATGGCGTGCCACGCTCTGGGCCTAATAGTGGCCCATATGAGATCCGGCCCGTTAAAAGCCTACCACGTTCTGGGCCAAATTATGGCCCAGATCAGGTCCGGCCCTTTAAGAAGTTTTGGGCCTAATTATGGCCCATATCAGATTCGGCCCATCAACTGGACACTATGCTTTTGGGCCCACTTGCTAAAGGCCCACTTAGTAATTCGGCCTGATATTAGTTTTGGCCTGTTAAGGGCCCGTTTAACATTTCGGCCCTATATTAATTTCAGCCTGTTAAAAGCTCGTCATATAGTTGGGCCTAACTACGACCCGGTTTGCATCCGGCCTGCTCGCAGCCGATATCTGATTGGGCCAAACAAGGACCGAGACAATTTTTCGGCCTGTTAAAAGCCCGTGATTTGATTCGCACAATCATGGGTCGGGGTTCATTTCGGGCTGCTGCCGGCCCGTGAGCTGATCGGCACGTTTCAGGCCCAACCTACATCATGATTGCATGACGGCCCGATTATGTACCATAATTTTACGGTTTGGTCGGTTTACTGCGAAGACAAGATATATATATATATATATATATATATATAGTAAAATAACTGCAGCATCGCGACTAAGAAAAAACCTATACTATACAATAAAGAAATTACGGCATATTACATCCACTAGGCATCAAAGTTCGCCACTAAGATAATAAAGCACAACCAGACAGCAGATTACATACACTAGGCATCAAATATCGCCACCAGTGCAAATAAACACGCCGACAAAATAATATACAAAACCGACAGCACTTCAATAGAGTTCAAGAAAGGTTAGCCCTGCTGGGGAGCTGCAGCGCAAGCAGCTGAGCAAGATGATGAGACCGCGCTTGTTCAACACTTATATCTTCCTCACTCTGAAAGATAAACAAGCAGACAGATGGCAGGTTTTGCACATAAAAGTATCAGTGCTGACAATTCATCACATTTCTTACTGATGAATAAAGTGATACAGTTTAAATTTGCATTAACACAATATGGTATTGTTCAGGTCAAGACATGGCAGGAAATGACATTGTGAAGGAGTTGGCAGCTTCACGACACCACTGGATTACAAATCAAGTACTCATAAGTATCAATGGTTAGTGTGTCAATTTATACCATTTCAGATTGGCAAATAAAGAGACGGTTTAAATAATAGTAGAATGATATGACATTTTTCATAGTTAAGACATTGCAGAATATGACATTGTGCTGTAGTGGGTAGGTTCACCACATCACTGGATTACAGATGAAGAACAGAAGCATACATGCAGTGCAAAATAAGATCACTTGCTCTGTATAGTTTAATTTACATGGTATGAAGAAGGAACTTGGTTGTACAACTAAAAACTTAAATTGAGAAAGGACGAACTTTTGTTTATGAACTACATATAATAAACTAACAAGCAATTTGATGAAAACACTAAAAATAAACAGCTGTTGCAGTCATGCCTAACCAAATATATACAACAAAGTTTGAAGGCCTGAAATGGACAAACTTACATTATTGGTGAAGACAGGCTCTATAAAGGCCTTGTCCATGCTGATGGGGGGGCAATTCAAGAAGTTTACCACAGAATCTTCTTCAAAAGCATTGCCTTTATTCTACATTTCGTTAAGAGTAAATATAGATGTGATAATATACGAAAAAATGGAGAATATTTAAGATAAGATGAAGAGTGATGCTACATAACCAAGTAGCTATAAATGTAAGTGCAGCGATACAGGCAAAAGGTACAGCCAAGAGCAATGCACAGCTAAACTTCTTCAGTACCAACCTTATGGTAAGAGTAAATATAGATCTGATGTGTAGAAAATGGAGGGCAAAGGAAAATAAGCTGCAGAGTGATGGTACATGAACAACTACCTGTCATTATAAGTACACTGATAAAGGACAGCATGTACTTACAAGAACAATGCAGAGCTAAAAAAACATTGGCATTGGATATATTCTACACTAAAGTAACCATTTATACAGATCAGATAATTTGGAGCGAACAATTGATAAGCAAGCTATCATGCATACTACTGTCACATAATGAACCAGGTATGTATGCAAGTACAGTGATACAGGACAACAAGTACTAACGAGAGCAAAGCAGCGGGCAACATATTTGCGATATCCAGTCGTTCTTGTCAAACCGGAATTCTTCTTTGAGCAGATTTCCTGCAAAAAAGATCCGTAAGGCACATGCGGAAAAGTAGAAGTTCAAATTGTCATGTGATTTCATAGATAGTACCTCATCCTGGGAACGAGACCTGTGCATAACAAGGTTTTTCCATTCAATGTCTTCTAAATTTAGCACACGAGACTTCACCGGAAATTCGTTTATAGACTTGCCATCAAAGTGTGATTTCCTCAGGTAACACCGATACTGCTGCAGTGCTTCCTTGAAAAGCACAAGCAAGCTTTGCTCGTCATGACTATCCAGATTGACCCTCACCTATTTACAACAATGTAATGTAAATCATTGATGTGTTCAATCAGCAGAAAACAGGAAAATAATAGCCATGAATAATAGCACTAACAGGTAAGTTGGACAGGAAGATGTGAAAATGGTGTTTGTCTTCACAATAATCTTCCCATGATGGGAATATATGCACGTAGTCCCTAACAACATTGAAAGCATTGTCTTTTAAACTGGGAATAAATGGAATGGGGTTCCAATCTGTAGGAATTGGTCGTCTCTGCAGTTGGGATAGGTCTTCGGCAAGTGGACTTGCTGTACTTTTTGCTGGAGTGGGATTTTTCTGTGGTACAGCTGGTGCTATGGCAAATGAAATCGGTATACCTTTTGCTGGAGTGCAGGTCCTGTGTGGTGGGGCTAGTGGTGTGGCCAGTGAAGTATGGGTATAGTCTGCTGGAGTCGGTCCTACGTTTTGTGTCACTGGTTGTACAGCCAATATAAGTGGGGTGCTGTCTGATTTCTCTGGCACCACCACGTTTTTCAAGGACTTTGCTGGTGCTCCTTCAGGTTCGGCAATCACCCTCTTCCTTTTTGATGTCTGATGCACAAGAACAACATTTGAGTGGAAAAACATGGTATGATGATAGATGGAATATGTATTGATAATGGATGGGCATGGCATCTCGACATATATGATGAGTAAACTAAGCAGATGGCGGTGCAACAAAGTAGAAGAAATGCAAGACAACATATGCAAGATACGCGCAATCAATAAAACCTTGCCAAATTATAACAGGCACCTTGATGGGTGAACAGGACAGGCCATATGCCTTTGACTCCTCGAGGATAGAATAGTCATTAGGATGATATTCTGAACAAGAATCAACAGGTGGGGAGCGTACGAGTTTCATTGCTTCCAGAATGGCACTCAATGCCTTGCTGCCAATTTTGTAAGTCATTGCAGTGTTCCACAATATTCTTCTGATGCGCGGATTCTGATATTCACTGTAATTGCGTATAATATCTGAGAACCATGAAAACATAAATAGTTGTGAGATTATCTTTGTAATGCAGATGATATTCTAATATAGGGGCGCCCATGTAAACACTTGTGTGCTATCACTGGATTCTGATGGGAGAGCTCATGTGTGCTATAATATGGTGCGTGCATTTATATAATCTGGCACAAGTACCCAAAAAAATAGGCTCTAGATATAAGGATAGCTAGTAGATGATAGGTTCATAATATACTGTATAGAGAGTTTATTGCCAAACCATGATAACAAGACCACACAGCAACTAGGCAGATCATATGTTTGGTTTTAGGACTAGCATTTCCACACTTTGCCACACATTTTTGCCAAACTTGACTAAGGTTAGTTCATCAAAATGAGAGCCACAAGTTGGCAAGCCTAAGGGAATCCTGCCACACTTTTTGTGTGTATGCCATGTGGGGTCCAAGTGTGGCTTGCCTAAGATGTGGCTTGAACCAAACACTCACCTAAGTTGGTCAAACTTGCCTAACCTTAGGTGTGTCAATCTTTGGCAAAGTTAGTCACAAACCAAACAGCCCCATAGTGTACATAACAGGGGTACACCATAACCAGGATATATAAATCGGGAAAGTGGAACTGGCTAGAAATTACGGTGTTGTATTGCCGCTAGTAATTGAAAGCCTATCGATCACGTACAGGCCAGCTCTATCAGTTGTTGACTGCAAATGTCCATGCACCCCTTCCTGACAAGGAACATACTGTGCTTCCCATATAGAACACAACACGGGCCGCCGACCGAACCACCGGCCCCACCGCCTGTGTTCCTCTGCCACCCCCCCCCCCCCCCCCCCCCCCCTCGAGTTTTCTTCGTTCGACGAGGCCCCACCACTGCCCCCCACAACCACCGTCCCCACCCGAGCCCCTTCGATCGCACCGGCGAACTCCGGCGAGCTCTGAAAAATCGACTGACACAATTTTGAAATTTAGTCTACTATGATTTAACTAGTGTGGAATATAAAAGGGGAAAACCATAAGCATTGCGAGTATGGTGTTGAGCGTGCCATGGCGGATCTGAAGATGCAAACCGGACAAAGGCAACTTCGCAACCAAGACAAGAAATCAGAGTAAAGTAGTGGCCATCTATTTTCTTGCTGCGATAAATAAGTTGAGCAGATACGAAAGAGTACCGCCTCTGGTGCGGCGCCGTGTACGCATCTGCTGAGAATTTGACGGTGTTGCGGTAGCGATGGTTGTCGGTAGCGTGGAAGCAGATCTAGGGGGGTAGATGGTGGCGGCGAGGCGCGGTGGACGAGACGGTCATAGGAGCGGCGCCGGCAAGGTGGACGACGACAGGGATGAAGCGAGAGGATGGGATGCAAGGATCCCGGTCCGAAGCCGTGGATGAAAGAGGTCGATCTCTTGTAATGGACGGCGGCGCCGGGTATCAGCTCCGGCATGGTCGAGGAGAACAGCGGTGGATGGGGTGGCGGACGGAGGAGGCTGGGGTGGAGAGGGTGTTTTGGCGCCCACGGAGTACGAATGGGGAAAAGGGAGGTAGAGAGCAAGGGGGAACCACGTACATTCAGGGCGTGCTTGTCTCAAATGAGAGGAAATTCACGCATGGTCTTGACTTGTTGTGCTCGCACTGGTAGCAGGAACTAGTAGAGTATTTTCTTTATTTATAACTCTCCTCACTTTTTTTTGGCTTTGAAGTGAATCATGGTTCTGGACATTATGTATGAATGTGCAGATATCTGTGAACATTGAGTTTGATGTGGAAGTTGAACTTGGAATGTCGGGCTTGCGCGTGAACTATACCATGTCCAATGCTTCCTCTGTTATTGTTTGGAAAGTAATTGCTGTTATTACATGACCCGAAAAAAAACATTTTGTGCCACATCAGTAGATGCACGGACATCACAACAGGCATGCTGACTGGATAAACATTTGAACCTAGCTATTATGAAGGAAATTTTGTATTGACAACAGTTTTAGACAGTAGGAGACGCCTAGCCTGCTCTGCCTCTGCTAGCTTATTTCTGGCTTCTTCCATCTCTTCTTTGGCTTGGGTGAAGAGAGCATCTGATTGCTCTTTTCGCTTCTTCAGGAACTCAGCTACATTCTCAAGGGTTGCTGCATGCTTTCTTTCAGCCTTTACTGATGCCACGAGGACACGAACAGCTGATGGCTCCACCTGGCTTGTGTGTAATCCAGCATCATCTGGGAATTTGCACCTTGTGTCTAATCCAGCATCATTAGGGAATTGGCACCTTGTGTGTAATCTAGCCTCATTTTGGAAACATGATCTCGAGGTTGACCATACTTCCCTCCTCGCAGGAACTGCATCCTGACATGAAGTTACTTCTTTTTTAGATCAATACTCAGAGCAACCTAGATCCATTTAGTAGAAGCCAGATAAACAGAACTCGAAGAAGTGAATTCAAAAGGAAAAAATAAATAAAAACAGACTACAAGGTGAGAACACCCACTTCCTACATCAAGCTAAAAACGAAAGCATTAGGACGATTAAGACTCTTCTTATTACACATCGAAGAACACCACGCTTAAGAGAAACAGAAACTAAAACATATAACATCGAAGAACACGAGGCTACACAAAAGTAATTGAAAGGGTGTTACTTACCAAAGCTCGTTTTACAGGTTCGGTGCAGCTCCTCTTTAACTTGCCACGCTCCTTGAAGATGTCTCGAATATCCCGTGTTTGGTCTTCATTGCTCCTCTGCATGTTCGCACTCGTGGTTTTAAAATCTCAACATGGCAAGAAAAATATACTACTAGTAATACTCGCGCATCTTGTGGGCAACATTAAAGCACCCGTCTGCCATGTTAGAGCATCTCCAACAAGATAAACTACTCATACAAATGCATCTTGATGTGTGGAACGCATGGGCATTTTGCTAGTTCTAAAAACCTTTCCATCATTTGTCACACTACTGGTTGCAGATGAAAAACCTACCCAAGCACAACGCGATACAGGAGTGATGCACAATTACAAGCTGATATTCTGTTGGACAATGGAGGCTATAACCAATTACTTTTACGGGAACAATAGCACCCAGGAAATTTGAAGGGCAGGTATGAAAAAAAATTGGAACTGCACATGTACTGCTAAGTGATTCAATACACACATTACCAATCGAGGAGGAGAACGATGGTTGCGGCGGCCTCTGTGAGTCATGGTCGGCAACGGGAGTCAGTTCATTGTCCACGATGGTGGTACTTCTGCGCTCGGCGTCGGCTTCCGAGAAGCATATCCGAGACCGTGGAAGACGATGCCGGGGAAGAGGCTCCGTGTACGACAACGACGGTGGACCGGCTCCAGTGCGGCGTACGAGGTTGTCGATGAGGCCGATGCCTGCGGTGGACGACTGCGCCGATGTAAAGGGGAGGAGCACGAAGGTTGCGGTGCCGTGGAGAAGTCTATTTTGTGACGGGGATAGAAATTCAGGAGTATTCAGGTGTACTACACTGGGTGCCGGGGTGGGGTTGGCTGGGTAGGGTGAACCTGAAGTTACGAAAACAGCCCAATACCAAGCGTCATCCGGAGGCCTGTTCCGAAGGCTATGATGGTAACTTCCCACTGCTCGAATCAGGGTCGTCGGAGATTTTCCCGCTGACCTCAAAATTTTGTGACAATGGACTCCCCGTGTGGTGTGTTGAGTGATTCGGCTAAGCAACTAGCGAGCAGTAGTAGTAAACTCTGCATATTAGGTTTGGCCGAAGTCAAACTTCCTAAAGTTTGACCAAGTTTATAGAAAAATATAAACATTTACCATAACAAATATGTATGATGTGAAAGTACATTCAATAATGAATCTAATGGTATTTATTTGTTATTGTATATGTTAATATTTTTTGTTATAAGCTTTCTGAGAGTTTACAAAACTTGACTTTGACCAATGCTAATACGCGGACTTAAATAAAAACGGAGGGAGTACACATTTGTTTTCTTAGTTTGTAGTGAACTAATCATTTGTTGAAATTGTGAAATAAATATATTAGGCTATTGACTTTGAATGTAATGGTCTATACAATTCAATAGTTACAATCATTGTCGAATCCCAAGATGTATACAAGGTCTATAGTACTTCACAACATGCTCAAACTCACATAATTCCAGTCAAATGAGAATCTAAATGCATTTCATAGTTATTACTTTGTAGGATGCAACAAGAACAACCATAACTCTACATCAGCCATTATAGAAGCAACATTTTGACATATCCCAATGTGTGAATGAAATGTGCGGAGAGAGCTTTTGAAGATGGAGGAGATAGGGCAGGAAAGATTGTACTCCCTCCGGTCCTTTTTAGTTCGCATATAAGATTTGTCTGAAGTCAAACCTCGTAAACTTTGACCAAGTTTATAGAAAAAAGTACCAAGATTTAGAATGTGAAATCAACAACATTATATGCGTCATGACTTTACTTTTCATATTGTATAAATTTTGGACTGTAGATGTTAATGCTTTTCCATATAAATATGGTCAAACTTTACGAAGTTTGACTTCGGACAATCCTTATATGCAGAGTAAAAAGGACCGGGGGGAGTATGTATGTGGACGAGAGAGTAGGAGACAAAACTAACGAGACAGGGAGAGAGAGATAGAGAGAGAAAGAGAGAGGAAGAAGTTAGGTCTGTGAGAAAGATGCATACATGTAATATACATGAGATGCGTGTGCATCTGGATTCTGTATACGTGGATGGAGAAGAGACAACATGTTTGGTGAGAGAGCAGGAAAAACATGGATGAGAGGGGAAGGATCTCGTGGGTTGAGGGATTGACAATTTTGTGCGGGGGAGAGAGGGAATGGTAATTTTGTGCAAGAGAGAGAGAGAGAGGGTGGGGGGAGGAGTCAGTCAGCCGTCGTCACATCACCCTGCTTCCAAATGACCCCGCATTCTCTAGCGCGGTGTGGTCGCCGTCTTCAATCTGCTCGTTACCCTCTTTGAGGATTAAGGTGTTGTGCATGTTGGGGTGCAAAGAAGCACAAGCGAGGGTGGTCGTCGTATAACCTTGGATGGGGATGAATTGTGTGCTCGGGGGAGTGTGTGTGTGTGTTGTGCTGCGTGTGTCTCTGTGTGTGTGTCAGATATTGAGAGAAAACAAACCTAAGGAGAGAAATGGGTATTCACGAAGACATTGTGCGGGCCTTGAGGTGGGCAGGGGCCGGGTGAGGGTGTCAAAATGTGCGCGTTGATGCATGTGTTGCATGCGACCGTGCAAAGGACGGACGAATCGAGAGAGATGGTTGTTGTGTTACGGATGCTCCTCTCTCTGTCTCTCTCTCCCTCTCTCTTTCTCTCTCACACACACAAGTAAACTAGAAGACCGTTCTCTCATGTATACACAACGTATCAGCATCTGTCTATGTCTCACTCATGCACGATCATTTGCACATTCACACCTCTCTATGTCTGTATCACATGCACACCGTCTCCACATTGCCCTTCCGCCACAACACACATATGGAAACATACACACGTTCTCTCTCAGTCACACACACAAAATCAGTATTAAAAAAAACTAGGGCACACCTAAAACATCCAAATCCAAATAAACACGAACTGGAGCTAAATTCAAATATATGGAAATTTGCACCGTCAAGAACTTTCGCAGGAAAAAAGTTGAGTAATATTCAAGGATTGTTTTCACACACACAAAAAGGTTCAGTGGATGTCCTTCGAGCGCGACACGGTGACGCACCGTTTGATCGACCGCGCAGCCACGGTTCACGCGCTTGCACAGGATTCTGTATCGTGGCCGTGGTACTAAGGCTGGTCACAATGGGCAAGAACATAAGCTAGTAACTAATAAAAGCGCTGCCTAAGTCTAATGTTTACGTGTACTAGTATGGTTTTCTTTTTAAGTTTGACCAACCTTATATATAGAACTAAAGTAAGCTCCCACACGCGCACTCATCAATATGCCGCCGTCGCCGCTGCGCATGCTGGCGCCCGCCTGCTCCAGCCAACAATTTCTCGCCCATCACCGCCGTGTCGCCGCCATCCCTGTGGCATGAAGCCGAAGGCTCGCTCGCTCACGTCGTCTGCAGTCCCTCCTCGCGATGCCGCCGTGCTGCCAAGCACGCGAGCAGCTGGTGGAGCCGCGTCTATGCACGCAGCATGCGAAGAGGAGGACGAGCACGTGCTCCAGCACGCCGGCGAGGAGGAACTAGCGTGTCATTGTCGTCTCCGCCCGCGCGGAGGAGGCGCACATGGTGGCTGTCGCGGCGGAAGCCGGTCGCGCGCGCGTCGAGCCCGCAAACCGGGTGTGGACGTGGAATCTACCTTCGAGACCTTGAATGCCATGTGGATCCTGCAATCTAAAGGAGCAATTTGGGTCAGTCGACTCATGTGAGCCGTTTGATGCAACATGGATGGCTAGAAGGGCTTCTTCCACCTCTTCTGCCGTCTTCTTCCTTCGCTCCATCGAACTTCTTTCACAAATCGAGTGACCCAAATTATACTACTAGTACGAACGTATTAAGTACACCAGGAACACAAAGATACAAGCAGTAGTACCAACTGCAAGAAGAACAGTAGTAAGACATAGTACTAGTACTACTGTACGTACTAAAGAGTTCAAATAACGAGAAAGAACATAAACATAGTTCTACTGGGGCCTCAGCACAACACACCCTTGAAAATAAACTAATAAGCAACTAGTCCGCTTGACACTGCAGTAGAACCAGCATGAGCGACGACACTGCCACCTACTTGGATTCCGAGTCCACGTCCTCGACTTCGTCCTCGTCCCTCTTCCTCTTCCTCTTCGCCGATGCTTCTTTGCTTGAACCGGACATTGGGCTCTACTTCTTCATCCAACCCTTGTAGATATTTAAACAAAGGTAGGCATCCATTGCTGCGTACAGGATGTGATTTTCATCTAATGTCTTCGACTCCCATGCATGATGAAACTCGTGATGAGGTTTCTTCAGTTTACCGTACGAAGGATCAATCATGGCTGCTGCCAGTGTCAGCATTGAAGGCTGAGAGGAGGACACCAGGCTTGCCTTCTGGAGATCGAATGGCTGGCCTACAACGAGACCTATCCGACGCAGGACGTCACTGTCATTCTTAAAGCCTACAGTAACGAATTTCACTCTTTTGTCCTTGAGGAAGTTCTTAAAATCCTGGCACTCAACGTCGGAATGGCATATGTGGTAGACCAAGCAAACGTTATGTACGCAAACCTGGATCACGACGGGCTTCATCCTCTCTTCGTCCTTTAGATCCTTCTCTCGTCCCAGGACTGTGGTGTACTCAACATCTAGCCCAGTGACCCACTCATCCGTTGAACTGTTGAACATGCGTAGGAAGCAAACAAGCCATGCTTTCACCGTCTCGGATCCACGTGTGTAGATGACGATGAACTGATCGCCAGTGATGGCTCTAACCTGGTACTCATCGGCGACCATGGAGATTTGAGAGGCCATGGATTTTGTAGGAGGGTTAGGAGAAGTTGAACTGTTGTACCCCGCAAAAAAACTAGGAGCGAACTAATGTGAAAGGACGGGACGACTGGGAGCGAACTGTTGAAGACAGGGACGAGTAGGGCGTGCGAACGGCGTGGGGTTGCTGGCTTGCCCGGTGGATAAACGGCTGCAAGCCCCCAAAGAGTTCTCGAGAACTATGCGGGACCCACTAGATGTCATGTCTACTAGACCCATATCGTAGGCCTGACGGTATAGCTTCTACCTGTTCGCACGCCATGTCGGTGCGTGGATGTAACTTCACTTAATTCCGTCAAACGTCGCGCCTCCCACGACCTTCGCCTCCCTCGCGCGGTCACGCCCTTTGAGACTTCGACTGGCTATAAATGAGCAAAAAAATTGCCTTTTTTAGACAAGCAATTTTTTTGCCTACTCCGCATGCATGATACTCCCTCTGGTCCTTTTTACTCTCGTCAACCGTTTTCAAAGTGTTTGACCAAATTTATACTTTTTTTGAACACCACCTTATATTAATTAACCAGCCACACTAGTACACTCATTCGATATAATATTCACCACACAGGGCGGTACGTTATTTACAAGAATACCATCTAATCTATTGTCAAAGCTATACTTAGCGATTAAGTGTGCCACCTTATTGGTTGAACGACTAATCTTTGACAATTGAAGATTGTTGATCAACTTCGAGATGCTCAACGCTTAAATCTTCAGGTCACGCATAGCAGACCTGTCAACGCTTTGACAGGCATCAATGAAATCCCATGACCAAACTTATACTAAAAATATCAATATCTACAATACTCCCAAAACACTTAGGCGCGGTGCATTAACTTCTACCTCATTTCTTGTTTCTTGACATATCAACCAATAGGAGATGTGGGTGTGCATGCTTTTATTGACTTGAGACTACCAAACACGACATGCAGTGGTTAGTTCATTGCATGCAATGCTATTAATTAGCAAATAAACATTAAGATCTCTCGTTTCCCCCTCCTCCTTGGTCACAGTGCACAATGTAAGATGACTTGCTCACCTAGACGGAGGGAGTACTGATTATAATGAGTACTCCCTCCTTCCATCTATATAGGGCCTAATGCGTTTTTCAAGACCGCCTTTGACTATTGATAAAATTAATACTACATGACATGCATAATGTGAAAATTATATCATTGAAAGCTCCTTTCACATACGAATTTGATGATGTGCTTCGTGTAAGTTGCATGTCATATATTATTGCTCTAACATTTGGTCAAAGTTAGCCTTGAAAAACGCATTAGGCCCTATATAGATGGAAGGAGGGAGTATAAGAACTACGTTTTATAATGAGTGTAAAAATATTGATTTGACATTGTGAATGTTGACACATTGTGGAATAGTTTTTGAAGTCTGCAAAAGTACTCAACTAGTGTTGTCGTTCTCCACAAAAAATGTGTTTACCAATGCATGCATGAACTCTAGTTACTCTAACCCCCCCTCTCTTCTTTAATTCTTTGCCACATCAGCATGTTTGCTATTCCCGTGTGCATGATACCAGCTAAGATACCACCATTATGGCCAGCCTTAATCATCGCATGCAATAATTTAATGCACCTTGAAATATGAACATGTGTGGGGCGTGTTTATTTTTAATGACTTGAGACTATACCTAGCACGGCATGCAAGATGATTTATTATGCACCGTTCCCCATACCTGCAGGAAGCCCATTCGTCTCCAAATTTTTTCCTCTCCATGTGTGGAAACAATATGCCTGCCAAACTCTCCTTCTCCCTCCGGCGGTCCCACCACTCCACCCCGTGTGAAAAAATCTGCATGCATGACTCTCCTCCCCCCACGCTCGTCCAATCGTTGTGACCAGCAATATTTCCACCCCTTTGCTCCCCCGTAATTTACTCCAACAAATATGCCCACGTAGTTGTTACTTAACTGCAGGTGCATTCGGTCACTGACATATGGGCCCAATAGGGGTCTGGCCCACATGTCAGTGATGCAACTGGACCGGCAGTTAAGTCAGTGCAGCTCAGTCCATATCTTACATAGGTGTGCCATTGCTCGCTATAAATACTGTGCCTCCCACGACATCGCTATCTCCTCCCCCTCACATTCACGTTCATCGCTATCTCCTCCCCCTACCTCTCACGTCGACCACCATGGCATCACCCCTCCCAAGCCCTAGGAGCCCCTCGCTGCACCGCGCGGACGGTCACGCGTCGTCATTCCGTTCCTCGCCGCCACTAGTCGAGGAGGACGCGTCAGTGTTCCGCTCCTCGCCGCTACGCGACGCGTCGCCGTTCCGTTCCTCGCCACCACTAGTCGAGGAGGACGCATCGGCATTCCTCTCCTCGCCGCGACACGTCGAGGTGGACACGTCAGCGTTCCCAATCTCGACAGCATGCGCGCCGGAGGACGCGTCGGCTCCCCGCTACGAGGAGAACGCCGCGCCGCCCGCCAAGCCCCCCAGCCTTGAGGAGCTTTGGAAAGAAATGGATGTCGCCTTGTGGGAGGCTTTGCCTCCAGCAGAGCGCGCCAAAATAGAGGCGGAGAAGAAGGCCGAGGAAGAGAAGCGCACCGCGGAACAAGCTGCCTGGGAGGACTATGTCGCGTCCGAGAGAGTTAGGCAATTGGCTCTTTGGTAGAAGGCTTGTGCGAGGGCCGTGAGGGTGGCGGAGGATGCCCGTGCCGACGCCCTGAGTGCAGTCGGGCCCAAGCGCCTCATCTACGCTTGGCGGTACGTGGACCGGGTGCACGCTTCCAGCGAGGAGGAGTACCTATTGGCGCCGGATCACCACACCGGTGAGATCGCGCTCGCCCGCCGGCAAGTCGCCAATCAGCACCTCGTGAGTTGCGAGGCTGAGGAAGAGGCGTTGTGTCGGCGCGCTGGGAAACGGCCGCGCACCAGGGCACTCGTGGCGCGCCGCAAGCGCTCCTGCGAGCGCCGTGGCTTTTAGGAGGAGTATAATTTTTGTTTCGTAAGGCGATCTCATTAGTTTTGGGACGCAAATGATAAATCCCGAACGTTCAGGAATTTTTAGCGTCCTTAATTAAGTATGCAAAAGGGAAAGTTTGGAAACCTTGTGTATTCGTACGCATTTTGCAAGTACATGCATATAGCACAAACTTTACTATATACTATCGCACTACACGTCTCTCTCGATATATGCTTGCAGACTGTGCTACTCCCTCCGTCCAGGTCAATAAGTCATCTTCGGTTGTGCACCGTGACCAAGAAGGAGGGAAGACTTATACACCTAGACGGAGGGAGTACTACTATTACTTATGTACGTGCAAATGCACGTTTTAACATTACGATGCGGTTTTTGTAAAAGTAGAAAAACAACACTAGTCAATCTTGTGAAACGATTCAATGTAAAACAAATGCAAAAATGCTCGTTTGATTGTTTACTTTTAGCTTCCTTCTCCGTGGTTATTTCTCTGTGGTACTTTGTACGGAGTATCTCACTGGTTGGAAAGGCATGCAAATTCCCAAACCGCTTCCTACACCCTGTATCTCACTGGTTGCCGGTGTTGACGTTGTCGCCCATGTCGTCGAGGATGAGGTTCCCGAGGTCGGGGAAGAAGTCGTCATTCGCAACTAATCATGTGGACTAGCATAGTAGTAGGATACAGAGTAGAATCATGAATTCTACCACGATTTCGACCGGGAAGGACAAACACATACGGTGCAACGGGAGCAGCACCGTTGGCGTTGAGGTTGTCACCCATGTCCAAACACCACGTAGACACGGTCTTTGAGCACGGTTCGTAGTCGTTCCACGCTTGGGCATTGAAGTTTGTAACTATTTTAGATTAGAATATACTACTCCTCCGGTGCTAGTAGTAGAGCAAAGTCCTACTCTACTACTCTACTCAAGCAAGTTAGGGCATAGCATTGTAGGGAGTACCAGTACTGTGATCACTCAAGCAAGTTGTCTGGCATCGACATGACCCTGCGTTGTTGGTATGTGTCTCGTAAGTCAAGCGGCGTGCTGTAGTCATCATCACCTGTCCACTTCCCGCAGCACATATTCGCTTCTCCATCTTTGTCCGCACGTAATCTCGTCCAATCTTCCATCCCCGCTAAGGCGCCTCCCCCCTCGTCTGAAACCCAAGCACTAACAATGGCAGAACCGAGCAGCGTCCACCGAAAGAGTGGCTGGAATTCGCTCCCCACAGAGGTAATCAAGCTCATTGTTTCGCGTGTGGACAATCTCAGTACCATGCGCTCGCCGCGTGCTTGTCGGGGCTGTATCGTTTACTCAAAGCCCTCGGGCCGGAGCTTTTTAAGCCAGCTCCTTGCTTGCTGATGCCGCCTAATCTTCAGAAACGGCGTGTCACGCAGCATAGCGATCATAGGGTGGCGAGCATCAACCCCCTTGACTGCGATCCGATCCCCGTCAGCCTCAACTACATTAACGGTATGTACTGGGTCGGCATGAACACGTCTTGGATGGTGCTCGTCGATGGTCACGGCAGCTGGATGCTCGTGGAGGTCTACACCCGGCGATTGATCCCCCTTCCTTCGATTAACACTGCACTGCTTTGGCACCACGGCCCAGAATACTCGGAATCTTACAGTAGCCAACATGATACCGAGTTTGATTTGCTCAAGGTTGTAATCTACCAAGTGCCCACAAGATCTGTGAATTATAAAGACTTTAGGCTAATTGCGTTCTTCAACCGCAGTCTCGCCTATCTGACAGGTCACTGCGGTAAGTGGATAAATCTGCACGTCCATCGCAGGATCATACATCCTCCATGGTTCTCTGATGCCATTGAACACAAGGGCTTCATTTACGCTGTCGACTCCTTCTATGGCTGGACGTATTGCTGGCCTACTCCAGTCATCGCTACAAATGGCTGTTACAGCAGTATGTTACTTTCCTATGATATCATGATGGCTTGCTTATATTACTGTCAACATTTGCTGAAAAAATATTCATGCTCATAACATGCTATTCTTAAGATTGACTAAACCAAGAGCCCTTTTTTATTTGACTCCAACTTGATATGATGTTGTAGGCCGCCTGGTGTCCCTACCCTTCCTAATCCCAAAACCTTTCAAAAAAAGCGGCATGGAAGTTGCAGGTGGTTCCTGGCTCGATCAGACGACGGCGAAAGATTGATGATTGTTCGCACGTACCGGACGTGTTGTTTTGCAGAATACAATCACAGTCACTGCAAGGTCTTTGAGCAGGATCCCAGCTTCTCTACGCCTTCAGGAGTTTTTGACTGGAGGCTGGTAAGTAGCCTTGGTACACGCTCTCTGTTTGTCGGACTAAATTATTCGATTAACCAGGAGATAACCGATGGCAAGGATCATGATGGCAGCGCGGTTTCATTCATCAGGCAAAACTGTGTGTACACAGCGTACCATGCGTCTCTGCATGCACCATACCCTGATATGTGCTGCCACGCTCTGCAGCCCAAAGTAGGAGAGAGGGTCGCAAGTATCAGACTTCGACCTGCTGGCTGGAGTTTCCCCCGTCAGGCACCCATCTGGTTCAAGCCGTCAGCCAATCTCTATAGCTTAATAAATAGTAACGTCTACCTGAGCCAGTTAGTTAGATGCGTACACTTGGTGTAGTAGGATCTTTATTTAGTTTGATGCATACACTTGTTCTTTTTGGTAGCCCTTTTGTAATGATGGCTGATGTTTGGTTTGGAAGAGAGAGCTGCATCTTCACTCTTCTAGCCTGCTTACTGCTTCTGTTGCACCCCCAGCCCTGGTTGCTGCTGCTGCTGTTTTCAATGTACAATCAGTAGTATATTTCGTTTGTTGGTTGAATAAATGTGTTGTTAGAATGACAAACACAATGTTTTGGAAGTTGTTGCATGGTTCGATCCTTTAGTGCCCCGTACCGTACGTAGCGCATACTATTTATCGTACGGAACACATTTTTTTGGAACTCGGAACACATTTTCCACTTGTTGATAACATGCAGCCCACTGATGAAGGCCCAATAGAGAAGCCCATAATTAACTAGAAGGGAGGCTCTCACATGAATCCGGCCCAGGTACATGCTCATGGTCCCCTAAACATAAATAAGTAAATAAATAAATAAATAAATAAATAAAGCTAAATGCTCATGCACCAGTTCTTTGGGAAAATAGGTAGCCCAGTATTTCTTTTTGAAGAATACCCAAGCTAGGCCTATTTGTTTTCTCCGAATTACTGGGCTGCAAATCTTTCAAGACGAGGAGGGATGCATTCTGGCCTGGCTAAAGAGTATGGTCAATGTGTGTTAAAAGTAATATCAAAAGGGGATGAAAATTCCAAAAAAATTTATAGCAAATGGGATATAAGTTTCTTTTTTTGTTTTTCTTCTTCACTGATATCTTATACGTATTTCATTAGATTTAACATGACATAGTACTAATTTATTTTCAAATTTGTTTTAGTATGGTAATTAATTTTTGGATTAGGAATATTTCGTTCCCCAGCAAAAATTTGCGAATTTTCAAAATTTCCCACATATTTAGTTAATTTTTTGACCCTGGTACTGACCAGAAAATGGCCAGCAATTCTAAAAATGGAAAACGGGCTGCAATAAATTCCATATGAATTAGAAAATGAGTAAAATTATAAAAATAATAGCAAATGGGCTGTACACGCCACAGGTTTCAAGACTGACTTGTTTACGCAAGGCTTTGTCAGTGAACACACGATTCTAGTAGCAATTAGGGTTGGATGTCCATCCAACGGCCGACGTGCTTCTTCAATCTCTGATCTTCCTGCTCCAGCCGCCTAAACTAGCGCCGGCGGGACTGCCTGCTCCCTCCTCTTGTGGCCCGCTATGATGCCGCGCAGGCTTCCCTGGCCCACCCTACTCCCTCCGCTGGCCTGGCCGTACGCAATCAACTGCCTCCTTATTACGCGAAAAAATGATTCCTCCCACTGACATCTAGGGCGCAGCGGTTGGGAGGCTGACTTGTGGGCCTACTAAGTTGACGCGTACGCAGGGCTTGTCAACTTAGTCAACAAACGATTCTAGCAGCAGTAACCGTTGGATTTGAATCGAACGGTCCTGCTGCTTCTTCAATCGCTGCTCTTCTTGCACCAGCCGCCCAAACCAGCGCCGGGGAGACCGCCTGCTCCTGCCTCCAGTGGCCGGCTGTGCTGCCTATTAGGCCTCATCGCCCCCTACTACTCCCACCGCTAGCCAGGCCCTGCGGCGACGGCAGCCTCACACCGCAGCCGAACCAGTGAACCCTCGTACTCCTCTCCGCGTGGGCATCCACTGCCGCGTCTTCCCCGGCTCCGCGTCGTCCCCTTCCTAGGCCTCGCCGTCGTCCACCGCCTTGGTGCTCTCGGCGCGGCGTGGTCAACGTGGTCAATGACATTGCATCGGAAGAGTACTGTACGTGGAGAGGCTAACAGCTGGGTCCATGGCCACAGCCCAGTTTTTTTGTGATTTGCCAAGTAAGTCGCTTTGTCAGGCCTGTTGGGCTGCAAATATTTCAAGACGGGAGAGCTTTCATTCGGCTGGCCAAGAAAATGGACCATCAGTAATGAGAAATGGGATGTACATTTTTAAAACACATCAAACCTGCAATTAGTTTCAAATATCTTTTTTTCATTTCGAGATTTGAAATTACATTAATTTTTATGCATGGAGAATTCATTGGATTTTATATTGATATACATTTATTTTTAAAATCAATTTGAATGTGAGTCGAAATTTTGGGATTAAAAACAGTTCGGACCGCACTGAAATATGCAAAATTTCGTATAATTTTTTAACCGTGGCCACAATATGGGCTGTAATGCTAACAAAAGGAATATGGGCTCCAAAAAAAACCTTAATAATTAGCAAATGGGCTGTAAATTATTAGAAATAATGGTAGATGGGCTGTATGCTGTTTTCCACAGATTTGAGGCTTTCCTAAAAAAAGGTTGACGCACAAGCAGTGACTGTTGGATGGCCATCCAATGGCCGTCGTGCTTCTTCAATCTCTGCTCTTCCTGCTCCAGCCGCTCAAACAGGCGCCGGCGGGACTGCCTGCTCCCTCCTCCCTGTGGCCGGCTCTGCTGCCGCGCAGGCCTCACCGCCCCACCGTACTCCCATCGCTGGCCTAGCCATCCCTCTACTGACCCACACCTGCTGTTATTCTCCGGCGATGACAGACGAACCAGTAAACCCTCATACAGTCGTACTCCCCTCCGCGTGGGAAACAACTGTCGAGTCTTCCCTACCTCCGTGTCGTTCCCTTCCTAGGCCCTCGCCGTCGTCCACCGCCCTGGTGCTCTCGGTGCGGCCTGGTCAACATGGTCAACGACCGACATGCATCTGAAGTGGACTTTACGTGGAGAGGCCGACAATTGGGTCCACGGCCGCACGCAAGGAAATGCCTCCTTATTAGGCGCAAAATAATGATTCCTCCACCTGACATCAGGGACCCACCGAAAGGGCCTCTGTATTTCGCGAAAAAAACGTTACCGCCGCTGACACCTCAGACCCACCAGCTATATCTTCGCACGCAAGGAAGTGCCTCCTTATTACGCAAAAAAATGAATACTCCCCCTGTTAGCTGGGACCCAGTATAGTGGCAGGCTGACTTGTGGGCCTACTAAGTTGACGGGGACGGAGGGCTTTGTCAACTTAGTCAATATGCACGATTCTAGCTCCAGTGACCGTACGATATCCATCCAACGGCCGTAGTGCTTCTTCAACCTCTGGTCTTCTTGCTCCAGCCGCCCAAACCAGCGCCGGTCGTGCCTCGTGCTCCTGCCTCCCGTGGCCGGCTGCGATGCAGCGGAGGCCTCACCGCCCCCTACTACTCCCACCGATGGCTAGGCCATCCCTCTACTCACCCACACCCCCTGTTATTCTGCAGCGACGACATCCTCACACCGCAGCAAACCAGTGAACCCTCGTACTCCTCTACGCGTGGGCATCCACTGTCGCGTCTTCCCCGACTCCGCGTCGTCCCATTCCTAGGCCTCGCCGTCGTCCACCGCCCTCGTGCTCTTGGCGCGGCGTGGTCAACGTGGTCAAGGAACGGCTTCCATCGGACGTGGACTGTATGTGGAGAGGCTGACAGCTGGGTCCACGTCCGCAACAAGGAAGTGCCTCCTTATTACGTGCAAAATAATTATTCCTCCACCTGACAGCGGGACCCACTGGACGTGCCACCGTATTTTGCCCCCCTGACTGCTGGGACCCACCAGCTACATCTTCGCACGCAAGGATGTGCCTGACAGTCAGGACCCTCCTGGTCGAAGCGTACGTAGTGTTGTCATTCTGGTCGCGAACGTGTACGTACATATATACTGGTTGATGTAGAGGCGCGCACGTGTCGTAGTAGAGGCGGCCAGGGTGCAAGAAAGAAAATACGGCCACGTATGTGTACATACGGGCGGGGTCTCGAACGCCTACTCGCGCATACGTACGGCCAGGGTTGGTGTATATGGCTGGGTCGGAACGAAGAAACAGCGTCGTCGTCGTGTTCATGGGGAGGCAACGGAATGCGTCGTGTTCATGGGGAGGCAACGGAATGCGTCGTGTTCATGGGGAGGCAACGGAATGCGTCGTGTTCATGGGGAGGCAACGGAATGCGTCGTGTTCATTGGGAGGCAACGGAACGCGTGGGAGCCAACCGGTGTGGCGACCCGACCCGAATGGATCAAGCCTACTGTGCTCGGGTGTCATCCCTGGATCAGTAATGCTGACACCACATAGTACAGCGAAGGATTTATAGCAGAGTGGCAATCACACACTTATTACATCGTTGTCTCAAAGAGAACTTATTACAATAAATATGGCTTAAGGCCATCTAGTGTCGGTAACAGCGGAAGACTTGGAAGATAAATGGGTCCATCAACTCCAGCGGCATCACTGAGTATAGAACCATGACCTAAAAGCACCTTACTCATCGTCTGAAAAGTCTGCAACATGAGAAGTTGCAGCCCGAAAACGGGTCAGCACATGTAATATGCTGGCAGTGTAACACATAGAGAGTAATGGAAATGAAACAGCTATACTATATGCATATATGGCTGGTGGAAAGCTCTATGGTTACAGTTTTGCGTAAAGCCAGTTTTTCCCTACTGCAAAGGAATAAAATTATTTAACTATCATGGTGGTTGTGAAACATCGAGAATGGTTGACAACATTCCGATCCCAATTAAGTGAACAATTAAAACCCAACAACATTAATTAGAAGTAACATGATGAGATTCACATGATATTCAAGTACTAGATACTCAAGTTGTCCATAACCGGGGACACGGCTAATCATGAGTAGTTTGTACACTCTGCAGAGGTTTGCGCACTTTTCCCCACATGACTCGATCGCCTCCGTTTGGTTCCTCGCACTACATGGTGTTTGAGAAACGGATGACCGAGACATAGTCTTTCAGAAGCACTAGCACCTTACATGTGGAGTAGACCGTACCACCTACAACCCCTACATCTGCTAGTCCACCCCGTAAGAGTTCGCACAACTTAGTCAACAATGCCAGAGCCCATAGTAGCATGTGGCTGCACACGGAAGTTTCTATCATGAATTATCTTATGATCCCTTTGAGCCTGGGCGGCGGTCCGAAAAAAAACAGGCAAGTCCTGATAGACATTAGGTGCCTCAATCCACCCAGATGTGTGTTTAAGTTTCCACCTTAGATATACCATTAAAATTATCAACTCACATCTGTCATGGATATCACTCACCCAATCCACGTCTACTAGCATAGCATGGCATAATAAGCAAATGTAGAAGTAGCTCCCAAAGGTTTCATAATAATACAGGTAATAGGTACTACCTCATCTACTTCCCATCCCACAATTTAATTAGATCCTAATCATGCAATATGAGAGGATTGATCTAATGCAATAAAACATGGGTTGTAGAAAAGGTATGATCAAAGTGTTACTTGCCTTGCTGATGATCCGCGAGACCTAGGGTTTCGAAGTAACAAGCGGCGCAATCCGGGTAATCTATCGCAGACAAACAACAAGCATACAATAAGTACTCATCTAATGCACAGGTAAAACTCGAGCAAAAAAAACGAACCAGATAGTTCAACTTAAGAACTCCGGTTGCAAAGAAAGAACGAACCGAACAAAGAAACGGAAAACAAACGGCGGAAGAAAACAACTCGGTTCTAGCAAGTTGAAACTAGGTCAAATTTTACCGGGACAAAAACTTGTTTAAGTTGATTAGACGGAACGGCGGTTTCGAGACGAAACTCCAGGCGCTTGAATCACCTGATTCCGATAAACGAGCGAGAAGAAAGACTAGAACGAAGATCGGATCTGAGATCGCGATCGCGGAAAAGACGCGGAATAAATCCGACGAGAATGAAAACGAAGAACGGCTAAACGAACGGACGTTCGTTAACCTAGAAGAATCCAGTGATCACGTTCGTTAGGACGAACGGTCCGGCGAACGGTCAAAAGGCATCTAAATCAGAAAAGAAAACGAATCCGATCTAGGGTTTCGGAGAAGAAGACGAAAAAGAAATGGAAAACCGATCTAGAAAACGAATCGGAAGAGAAGAAAAGAATCGGAACGATTAGAAGAAAACGATCCGAGGAAAAGAGACGCGGGGCAACCTCCGGCGAGGTCTCCGGCGAGGGGCTCCGGCGGCGTGGCGTAGGGCGGCGGCGTGGGCAAGGTGCGGCGGCGCGGGTGTGGGGTGCGGCGGCGGTGTAGGGCGCGGGGTGGGGTGCAGTGGAGGGCTTGGGGTTTGAGTTTGATGATTTAGGGGGGTGTGGGGGTATTTATATGGGGGGGGGGGGTTTACTTGGGGTAGGGGACAAGAAATAGACTAGGATTAGGAAAAGGAAAACGAAACAAAGGAAAGGGGAGGGGCTAACCGGCCAGAGTCCAAGCCAGACTCGGCTTGAGCGAGGCGAGGCGGCGGCCTGCGCCTGGCGCTGGCGCGCACGCGGCTGGGAGGCGGCCGGCTGGCTGGGCCTTTGGCCCGGCTGGCCTGGCTCTCTTTTTTTTGTTTTTTTTAAATAGTTTCCGCGCGCAGAAAAACACAGAAAAGAAAACTAAACGAACTCCAAAATTCTAAAGTAAATTTTCTCCGACTCCTAAAAATGAGCCGAACAAAATGAACTTTTCTCCGGGCCTAAAATGCAATTTTCGAAAACGCGCATTTTTCCCTATCCAAATAAAATGCAAATAAAACTCCGGCAAAACTATAACTTGATCTATTTATTAAATCTTCATTTTTCCTCAATTTTGGGAAAGTCATATTATTCCCTCTCTCATTTTTGATATCGGAAAAATTATTGAAGATGAAATAAATAAATCAAATGATCCTCTTTTCAAATTCGAGAAAATTCTCAAATATGAAAATAACGGAATCTCCAACTCTCTCCGAAGGTCCTTGAGTTGCGTGAAATTTCTAGGATCAACCAAAATGCATGAAAATATGATATGCATGATGATCTAGTGTATAACATTCCAAATTGAAAATTTGGGATGTTACAAACCTACCCCCCTTAAAATGAATCTCGCCCTCGAGATTCGGGTTGGCTAGAAAATAGGTGAGGTTTGTCCTTGAGCAAATCTTCTTCTCTCTCCCAGGTGGCTTCATCCTCTGAATGGTGGTTCCACTGAACTTTGCAAAACTTGCTAACCTTGCCGCGAGTAAATCTACTGGCATAATCGAGAATCTTGACTGGCTTCTCCTCATATGTTAGGTCATCCTTTAACTGAATTGCTTCAAGCGGCACGGTATCTCTTAGCGGTATCTCCGCCATCTCGGCGTGACATTTCTTCAGCTGAGAAACATGAAATACATCATGAACTCCTGACAGTCCCTCTGGTAATTCTAACTTATAAGCGACTTCTCCCATACGTTGCAAGATCTTAAACGGTCCAACGAAACGCGGGGCTAACTTTCCCTTAACTCCAAAGCGCTTAACTCCTCGAAGTGGGGATACTCGGAGATAAACTCTGTCTCCAGTTTCGTAAACGGTCTCCTTGCGTTTAGAATCTGCATAGCTCTTCTGCCTGGACTGGGCTATCTTGAGCCTATCGCGAATCAACTTAACTTTCCGTTCAGACTCCTTAATCAAATCTGGTCCAAAGAATTTACGGTCTCCAACTTCGTCCCATGACAACGGTGTCCTGCACCTCCTTCCGTATAAAGCTTCGAAAGGTGCCATCTTCAAACTGGTTTGGTAACTGTTGTTATAAGAAAACTCCGCATACGGCAAGTTATCGTCCCAACTAGATCCATAATCTAGTGCACAAGCTCTCAGCACATCTTCCAAAATCTGATTGACTCTCTCGGTCTGTCCATTTGTCTGCGGGTGAAAAGCCGTGCTGAACTCTAGTCTGGTTCCCGAAGTTTCATGCAACTGATTCCAAAACTTTGAGGTAAATTGGGTTCCTCTATCTGATACGATACTCCTCGGAACTCCATGCAAACAAATGATCCTAGTCATGTATATCTTCGCCAACTTAGCACTGGTGTAAGTGGTCTTAACTGGAATGAAATGTGCTACCTTCGTCAAACGATCAACTACTACCCATATTGAGTCATAGCCTGCTTTCGTCCTGGGTAGTCCTGTGATAAAATCCATGCCTATCTTATCCCACTTCCATTCGGGTATAGGCAATGGTTGTAACAATCCTGCTGGCTTCTGATGCTCTGCCTTTACTCTCTGACATACGTCACAAACTGCTACATATGCTGCAACATCCTTCTTCATTCCGGTCCACCAGAATGTTTCCTTCAAATCCAAATACATCTTGGTATTTCCTGGGTGAATCGAATACGGTGAATCATGTGCCTCTTGCAAAATCAACTTCCTGATCTCCGGGTCATTGGGCACATAAACACGGTCCTCAAACCATAGGGTGTCGTGCTCATCTTCACGAAATCCCTTTGCTTTTCCTTCGCTCAATTTCTCTTTTATAGCAGCAATCTCCTTGTCAGATTTCTGGGCTTCTCTGATCTTATCCATCATTGTTAACTGAATCTCCAATGCTGCTACATAGCCTCTCGGAACTATTTCCAAACATAGCTCACGAAGGTTTTCTGCTAACTCCTTGGGTATTTCTCCCGTCATTAGAGTATTGACATGGCTCAATGCGTCAGCTACTACATTAGCTTTTCCGGGATGGTAATGCAATCTCATGTCATAATCCTTGATGAGCTCCAACCATCTCCTTTGTCGGAGGTTCAACTCCTTCTGCGTGAAAATGTACTTCAAACTCTTGTGATCCGTGTACACCTCACAATGATTTCCAATGAGGAAATGTCTCCACGTCTTCAATGCATGCACTACGGCTGCTAACTCCAAATCATGCGTGGCATAATTCAACTCATGAGGCTTCAGTTGTCGTGAGGCATACGAAACAACTCTTCCTTCCTGCATAAGCACTGCTCCAAGTCCTCGACGTGAAGCGTCGCAATACACCTCATAGTCCTTGGTCTGATCTGGCAAGATCAATACTGGTGAGGTAACCAAACGTTTCTTCAACTCTTGAAAACTAGCCTCACACTCCTCGGTCCATTTGAACTTAGTATCCTTCTTCAACAATTCAGTCATAGGCTTTGCAATCTTTGAAAAGTTCTCAATGAATCTCCGGTAGTATCCTGCGAGTCCAAGAAAACTCTGGATCTCTCCAACTGTTGTTGGTGACTCCCATTCAGTTACGGTCTCAACCTTAGTAGGGTCAACTGCTATACCTTCTCCGGATATAACGTGCCCGAGGAATCCAACTTCCTTCAACCAAAACTCACATTTGCTGAATTTGGCATATAACTGATGTTCCCTTAGTTTCTCCAAAACCAAACGCAAATGTTCCTTATGCTCCTCTTCATTCTTTGAGTAAACTAGGATGTCATCAATGAACACTACGACGAACTTATCCAAAAACTCCATAAACACTTTGTTCATCAGGTTCATAAAATAGGCAGGTGCGTTAGTCAATCCAAATGACATAACGGTATACTCATACAGTCCATATCTCGTGGTGAATGCTGTCTTAGGTATGTCCTGCTCCCGAATCTTCAATTGATGGTACCCTGATCGCAAATCGATCTTGGAAAACACTTTAGCTCCTTGCAACCGATCAAACAGATCGTTGATCATTGGCAGTGGGTACTTGTTCTTGATGGTTACTTCATTCAATCCTCGATAATCAACAACCATCCTTAATGATCCATCCTTCTTTTCCACTAGAAGTACGGGTGATCCCCAAGGCGAAGAACTTGGGCGAATGTAACCTTTATCCAATAAATCCTTAATCTGATTCTTAATCTCCACCAAATCCTTTGCTGGCATCCTATATGGTCTCTTTGATATTGGCCCAGTGCCTGGCAATAACTCAATCAAAAACTCAATGTCTCTATCCGCTGGCATGCCTGGCAATTCCTCAGGAAATACATCAGGAAAATCCTTTACCACTGGTACTTCCTCTTGCACAACTCCTGTTAGGCAGTTCACTTGTGTCCTATTTGGCACATGCCGGGATACATACTTGATCCTTCTTCCTTCTGGTGTGGTAAGCAAAATTGTCTTACTGGCGCAATCGATGTTTCCCATACATCGACAGCCAATCCATACCAAGAATCACATCCAATCCTTGGGACTCCAGAATAATTAAATCCGTTGGGAAAACATGCCTTCCTATACTTAATGGCACTTGAAAACATCCTTGTCTGGCCATGTACTCTGCTCCTGGTGAGCTTACTAGCATAGGTGTTTTAAGAATCCTAGTGGGCAGGCTATACTTTTCCACAAATCCCCTTGATATGTATGAATGCGATGCACCAATATCAAAAAGAACGAGTGCAGTAAATGACTTAACCAAAAACTTACCTACTACTGCATTGGGCTGATCTTCAACCTCCTCCACATTAATGTGGTTCACCTGACCCCAATTGAAAGGGTTCGGCTTCTTCCCAGAGCTTCCATTGCCATTTCCATTCTGGCCTTTAGGACATTCATTTGCATAATGCCCTGGCTTCGAACACTTATAGCAAGTGACGTGGCTCAAATCCTTCTTGGCTGGGGTGGATGGGGTGGTCCGGTTCTGGCCGTTGCTTCCTCCATTCCCATTACCATTCTTGTGGCCATTATGGTTGTGCGAGCTACCTCCTCCATGGGTGTGCTGAAACTGAAATCCCGGTTTAGGGGCAAAACGGGGCTTCTGCTGGGCTCCAGAGTTATACTTCCCCTGTCGATACTTCCTCTTACGGTTCTCAATCTGCTGTTGCTTCCCTTCAATCATGATGGCACGATCTACCAACTCCTGGTAGTTGTTGAAACTCGCTACCATCAACTTCATGCTTAGTTCATCATTCAGTCCTTCCAGAAACTTCTCCTGCTTAGCTGCATCCGTGGCGACGTCATCTGGGGCATAACGTGCTAACTTGCTGAAATCGTCAACGTACTGGCCAACAGTCCTTCCTCCTTGGCGTAAGTTGCGAAACTCACGCTTCTTTATGGCCATAGCTCCTGCTGAAACATGGGCAGTGCGGAAAGCTTGCTGAAACTGATCCCATGTGACAGTGTCAACTGGGTAAGTGGCTGTGAAATTCTCCCACCATGCTGCCCCGGGTCCGTCAAGCTGGTGCTGGTGAGCGGCAAACTTCACTTTCTCACCATCCGTGCATCCTGCAGTGGTCAACTCCCTTCCTATCTTGCGGAGCCAATCATCTGCTACTATCGGCTCGGTGCTACTGGAAAACACCGGCGGATTCAGCCTAAGGAAACGAGCTAAGTGGTCAACAGGTGGTGGTGGTGGTGGTGGGTTGTTGTTCTGCTGGTTCTGGACTAACATTTGCATCAATTGATTTTGCTGCTGGATCAATTGAGTGAGCTCCGGTGGGAATCCATTGTCACGTCTCGGAGGCATCTGAGGGTTTTAGAAAAGACGAGGATTGAGAATAGAGTGAGGTCTAAAGGGAAAACACTACCCCAATGCACATGAGCAAAAGCACACAAAAACACTTCATTCAATCAAACAAGGGCTTACAATCGGTCTAAAACTATCGCAAAAGTGCTCGACTATAATGTTTACATGGGGGAATACTACTACTATCTGGTGGTCATCTAGAAATTTGAACCGGTGGAAGACTCCATGATATCTGCTCCAGCTTCGTCTTCAAAGTCAGGTTCACTTGGATCCGAATCGGTGTCATCGATGATGATGTAGTTGTCCGGACATGCGACGTACTCGTCTTCCTCGTTGGATGCTAACTTCCTCTTGAGTTCTTCAATCTCCTGCTTAAGATCGCCATTGTGTCTCGCTAGAGCTACGATCTCGTCCATGTAGTCCTTGCGTGTAGACTTCAGTTCTCCTTCTAGCTCGGTGATCCTTGCCTTCGCATTCTTCAACTGTATCATATCATTGCACATCTGGTTCTCGTGGCGGCGAATGTGCTGGTTTAACTCCTGGATGAAAGATGCAATGGATCTATCCTTCTTGGTGTTGACTAACTCCCATTGTTCATCTTGGCGTCCGCAAATCTGGTAGATAGTGTCCTTGAGGTCTTCTTGGTAAACTTCTCCAATGCGTCCTATGGTGATATGAGCTGCCATGCTCCTTCCCAGACTCCAGGTTGGTGCATTGAAAACACTATCTATGGGCTTCGTGATTGGCGCTAATGTTCTTCCCGGAACGTGAGCTTGAATCTTCCAGCGCTCCTCTTCAGGCAGAGTGGCGTTGAAGGTTCCCGTGAAGCTTGGTAATCCAATGTTCAGGCACTTGGTGACTTCCTTCAGGTGAAATCCAAATGGTGTGCCTTCATCCGGTTGAGCGTACTTAATCTTTGCGTTCATCATCTTAAAGGAGTAGAGAAGATGAGGAGTTTAGAAAATGAGAAGAGAATGGTGATCTATGGCTTTAACTTAATGGTCATGTCCTACAGTCATCGTGTGCTCTGATACCATCTCTGTGGCGACCCGACCCGAATGGATCAAGCCTACTGTGCTCGGGTGTCATCCCTGGATCAGTAATGCTGACACCACACAGTACAGTGAAGGATTTATAGCAGAGTGGCAATCACACTTATTACATCGTTGTCTCAAAGAGAACTTTTTACAATAAATATGGCTTAAGGCCATCTAGTGTCGATAACAGCGGAAGACTTGGAAGATAAATGGGTCCATCAACTCCAGCGGCATCACTGAGTATAGAACCACGACCTAAAAGCACCTTACTCGTCGTCTGAAAAGTCTGCAACATGAGAAGTTGCAGCCCGAAAACGGGTCAGCACATGGAATATGCTGACAATGTAACACATAGAGAGTAATGGAAATGAAACAGCTATACTATATGCATATATGGCTGGTGGAAAGCTCTATGGTTACAGTTTTGCGTAAAGCTAGTTTTCCCTACTGCAAAGGAATAAAATTATTTAACTATCATGGTAGTTGTGAAACAACGAGAATGGTTGACAGCATTCCGATCCCAATTAAGTGAACAATTAAAACCCAACAACATTAATTAGAAGTAACATGATGAGATTCACATGATATTCAAGTACTAGATACTCAAGTTGTCCATAACCGGGGACACGGCTAATCATGATTAGTTTGTACACTCTGCAGAGGTTTGCGCACTTTTCCCCACATGACTCGATCGCCTCCGTTTGGTTCCTCGCACTACATGGTGTTTGAGAAACGGATGACCGAGACATAGTCTTTCAGAAGCACTAGCACCTTACATGTGGGGTAGACCGTACCACCTACAACCCCTACATATGCTAGTCCACCCCGTAAGAGTTCGCACAACTTAGTCAACAATGCCAGAGCCCATAGTAGCATGTGGCTACACACGGAGGTTTCTAGCATGAATTATCTTATGATACCTTTGAGCCTGGGTGGCGGTCCGAAAAAAAAACAGGCAAGTCCTGATAGACATCAGGTGCCTCAATCCACCCAGATGTGTGTTTAAGTTGCCACCTTAGATATACCATTAAAATTATCAACTCACATCTGTCATGGATATCACTCACCCAATCCACGTCTACTAGCATAGCATGGCATAATAAGCAAACGTAGAAGTAGCTCCCAAAGGTTTCATAATAATACAGGTAATAGGTACTACCTCATCTACTTCCCATCCCACAATTTAATTAGATCCTAATCATGCAATATGAGAGGATTGATCTAATGCAATAAAACATGGGTTGTAGAAAAGGTATGATCAAAGTGTTGCTTGCCTTGCTGATGATCCGCGAGACCTAGGGTTTCGAAGTAACAAGCGGCGCAATCCGGGTAATCTATCACAGACAAACAACAAGCATACAATAAGTACTCATCTAATGCACAGGTAAAACTCGAACAAAAAAAACGAACCAGATAGTTCAACTTAAGAACTCCGGTTGCAAAGAAAGAACGAACCGAACAAAGAAACGGAAAACAAACGGTGGAAGAAAACAACTCGGTTCTGGCAAGTTGAAACTAGGTCAAATTTTACCGGGGCAAAAACTTGTTTAAGTTGATTAGACGGAACAGCGGTTTCGAGACGAAACTCCAGGCGCTTGAATCACCTGATTCCGATAAACGAGCGAGAAGAAAGACTAGAATGAAGATCGGATCTGAGATCGCGATCGCGGAAAAGACGCGGAATAAATCTGACGAGAATGAAAACGAAGAACGGCTAAACGAACGGACGTTCGTTAACCTAGAAGAATCCGGTGATCACGTTCGTTAGGACGAACGGTCCGGCGAACGGTCAAAAGGCATCTAAATCGGAAAAGAAAACGAATCCGATCTAGGGTTTCGGAGAAGAAAACAAAAAAGAAACGGAAAACCGATCTAGAAAACGAATCGGAAGAGAAGAAAAGAATCGGAACGATTAGAAGAAAACGATCCGAGGAAAAGAGACGCGGGACAACCTCCGGCGAGGTCTCCGGCGAGGGGCTCCGGCGGCGTGGCGTAGGGCGGCGGCGTGGGCAAGGTGCGGCGGCGCGGGTGTGGGGTGCGGCGGCGGTGTAGGGCGCTGGGTGGGGTGCAGTGGAGGGCTTGGGGTTTGAGTTTGATGATTTAGGGGGGGGTGTTGGGGTATTTATATTGGGGAGGGGGGTTTACTTAGGGTAGGGGACAAGAAATAGACTAGGATTAGGAAAAGGAAAACGAAACAAAGGAAAGGGGAGGGGCTAACCGGCCAGAGTCCAAGCCGGACTCGGCTTGAGCGAGGCGAGGCGGCGGCCTGCGCCTGGCGCTGGCGCGCACGTGGCTGGGAGGCGGCCGGCTGGCTGGGCCTTTGGCCCGGCTGGCCTGGCTCTCTTTTTTTTGTTTTTTTAAATAGTTTCCGCGCGCAGAAAAACACAGAAAAGAAAACTAAACGAACTCCAAAATTCTAAAGTAAATTTTCTCCAACTCCTAAAAATGAGCCGAACAAAATGAACTTTTCTCCGGGCCTAAAATGCAATTTTCGAAAACGCGCATTTTTCCCTATCCAAATAAAATGCAAATAAAACTCCGGCAAAACCAGAACTTGATCTATTTATTAAATCTTCATTTTTCCTCAATTTTGGGAAAGTCATATTATTCCCTCTCTCATTTTTGATATTGGAAAAATTATTGAAGATGAAATAAATAAATCAAATGATCCTTTTTTCAAATTCGAGAAAATTCTCAAATATGAAAATAACGAAATCTCCAACTCTCTCCGAAGGTCCTTGAGTTGCGTGAAATTTCTAGGATCAACCAAAATGCATGAAAATATGATATGCATGATGATCTAGTGTATAACATTCCAAATTGAAAATTTGGGATGTTACAACCGGCTGGGTCAAAACGGAATGCGTGGCCGTGTTCATCGGGAGGGCTTGGACGAAACAGGCATGGAAACAAGGACCGGCGTACCGCAAAACGGAGGAAATAGGGAGGGGTCTGGCGTACCGCAAAACGGAGGAAATGGACCTCCTATGGTCGAAACGGGGGTCCTGTTGATCGGGAGGGGTGTGGTGTACCGCAAAATGAACGAAACGGACTTGTGTTGGAGCGCTACGGTCGAAACAGGGGTCCTGTTCATCGGCAGGGGTGTGGCGTACCGCAAAACGGGACTCCATGGGATACTGTTCATCTCCACCGTCGACGCCCTCCAGCCTCCACGAGCTACTGTTCATCCACCGTCGACCTCCTCCAGCCTCCACCTGCGACTGTTCATCCACGGGATCCTGTTCATCCAGCCTCCACCGCGCGCTACTCCACCGGCTACTGTTCAACCAGCCCTCTCCACGGGCTCTGATACGTCCATTTTGCATCATTCTTTTATATCGATATTTATTGCATTATGGACTGTTATTCCACTTTATGTCACAATACTTATGGCTATTCTCTCTTATTTTACAAGGTTTACATAAAGAGGGAGAATGCCGGTAGCTGGAATTCTGGGTTGGAAAAGGAGCAAATATTAGAGGCCTATTCTCCGCAACTCCAAAAGTCCTGAAACTTCACGGGACATCTTAAAAGAAATAAAGAAAAATCCTCGCCAAAGATGAAGGCCAGGGGCCCACAGCCTTCTCACAAGGGTGGGGGGCGCCCCCCCTAGGGCGCGCCCCCCTACCTCGTGGGCCCCCTGGTGGCTCTTCGATGCCCATCTTCTCCTATATGAGGTCTTTCGATGAGAAAAAATAGGAAGGAACTTTTCGGGACGAGACTCCGCCGCCATGAGGTGGAAATTTGGCGGATCCAATCTAGAGCTCCGGCAGAGCTGTTCTGCCAGGGATACTTCCCTCCCGGAGGGGGAAATCATCACCATCGTCATCACCGACGCTCCTCTCATCGGGAGAGGGCAATCTCCATCAACATATTCACTAGCACCATCTCATCTCCAAACCCTAGTTCATCTCTTGTATCCAATTCTTGTCTCAAAGTCCGGGATTGGTGCTAGTAGGTTGCTAGTAGTGTTGATTACGCCTTGTAGTTGATGCTAGTTGGTTTAATTGTTGGAAGATCATACGTTCAGATCATATATGCATATTATTACCCCTCTGATTATGAACATGAATATGCTTTGTGAGTAATTACGTTCGTTCCTGAGGACAAGGGAGAAGTCTTGCTATGAGTAGTCATGTGAATTTGGTATTCGTTTGATATTTTGATAAGATGTATGTTGTCTAGCCTCTAGTGGTGTTATGTGAACGTCGACTACATAACACTTCACCATTATATGGGCCTAGAGGAAGGCATTGGGAAGTAAATAAGTAGATGATGGGTTGCTAGAGTGATAGAAGCTTAAACCCTAGTTTATGCGTTGCTTCGTAAGGGGCTGATTTGGATCCACATGTTTCATGCTATGGTTAGGTTTACCTTAATACTTTTGTTGTAGTTGCGGATGCTTGCAATAGAGGTTAATCATAAGTGGGATGCTTGTTCAAGTAAGAATAGCACCCAAGCACCGGTCCACGCACATATCAAATTATCAAAGTATCGAACGCGAATCATATGAACGTGACGAAAACTAGCTTGACGATATTTCCATGTGTCCTCGGGAGCGCTTTTCCTATTATAAGAGTTTGTTTCGGCTTGTCCTTTGCTACCTAAAGGATTGGGACACCTTGTTGCACTTCATTTACTTTTGTTACTTGTTGCTCGTTACAATTTATGCTATCACAAAACTATTTGTTACCACTTATTTCAGTACTTGCAGAGAATACCTTGCTGAAAACCGCTTATCATTTCCTTCTGCTCCTCGTTGGGTTCGACACTCTTACTTATCGAAAGGACTATGATAGATCCCCTATACTTGTGGGTCATCAAGACTCATTTCTGGCGCCGTTGCCGGGGAGTGTAGTGCCTTTGGTAGGTGGAATTTGGTAAGGAAAAATTTATATAGTGTGCTGAAATTTACTGTCACTTGTTACTATGGAAAGTAATTCTCTGAGGGGCTTGTTCGGGGTATCTTCACCCCGTCCAGTAGAGCAAAGAGTTGCTCCTCAACCAACTGAACCTATTGAAAATGAAATTCCTTATGAGTATCCTTCGGGTATGATAGAAAAACTGCTAGCTAACCCTTTTACAGGAGATGGAACAAAGCATCCTGATGAGCACTTAATATATGTTGATGAAGTTTGTGGATTATTTAAGCTTGCAGGTATGCCCGATGATGTTGCTAAGAAGAAGGTCTTCCCTTTATCTTTGAAGGGAGACGCATTGATATGGTATAGGCTATGTGATGATATGAGATCGTGGGACTATAAAAGATTGAAGCTGGAATTTCATCAAAAGTATTACCCTATGCATCTTGTTCATCGTGATCGCAATTATATATATAATTTTTGGCCTCGCGAAGGAGAAAGCATCGCTCAAGCTTGGGGAAGGCTTAAATCAATGTTATATTCATTCCCCAATCATGAGCTCTCAAGAGAAATAGTTATGCAAAGTTTTTATGCTCGGCTTTCTGAAAACAATCGCGCCATGCTCGATACTTCTTGTGCTAGCTCTTTTATGATGAAGACTATTGAATTCAGATGGAATTTATTGGATAGAATTAAACGCAACTCTGAAGGTTGGGACCTCGGCGAAGGTAAGGAGTCAGGTATGACACCTAAGTTTGATTGTGTTAAATCTTTTATGGATACCGATATTTTCCGTAAGTTTAGCACTAAATATGGACTTGACTCTGAGATAGTAGCTTCTTTCTGTGAATCTTTTGCTACTTATGTTGATCTCCCTAAGGAGAAGTGGTTTAAATATCATCCTCCCATAGAAGTAAAAGTAGTTGCACCTATTAAAGTTGAAGAAAAGACTGTCACTTATAATGATCCTATTGTTCCTACTTCTTATATTGAGAAACCACATTTCCCTGTTAGAATAAAGGATCATGCTAAAGCTTCAACTGTTGTCCGTAAAAGCAATATTAGAACTTATACACCTCCTGAGCAAGTTAAAGTAGAACCTAATATTGCTATTGTTAAAGATCTCTTGTCTGATAATATTGATGTGCATGTTATTCAGTTCGAGGTGAAACTGCTAGAATTGCTAAACCTTGTGATAAGGATAAACATAGACCTGTGGTAGGCGTGTCTGTTATTTCTGTTAAAATAGGAGATCACTGTTATCATGGCTTATGTGATATGGGTGCTAGTGCTAGTGTTATACCTCATGACTTATACAAAGAAATTAAGAATGAAATTGCACCTGTTGAGTTAGAAGATATTGATGTTACTATTAAACTTGCTAATAGAGATACTATTGCACCAATTGGAATTGTTAGAGATGTTGAAGTCTTGTGTGGGAAAACTAAATATCCTGCTGATTTTCTTGTTCTTACTTCTCCGCAAGATAGCTTTTGTCCAATTATATTTGGTAGACCCTTCTTAAATACTGTCAATGCTACCATAGACTGCACTAAGAATATTGTTACTGTTGGTTTGGATGATATGGTTCATGAGTTTACTTTCTCTAAATTTAGTAAACAACATCGTGAGGAAGAATTGCCTAGTAAGGATGAAATTATTGGTCTTGCTTCTATTGCCGTACCTCCTAGTGATCCTTTAGAACACTATGTGCTAGACCATGAAAATGATATGTTCATGAATGAAAGAAGGGAAATAGATGAAGTATTGTTTAAACAGGAACCTGTTCTGAAACACAATTTGCCTGTTGAAATCCTAGGGGATCCTCCTCCACCCAAGGGTGATCCCGTGTTTGAGCTTAAACCTTTGCCTGATAATCTTAAATATGCTTATCTTGATGAAAAGAAGATATATCCTGTTATTATTAGTGCTAACCTTTCAGAGCATGAAGAAGAAAGATTATTGAAAACTCTGAAGAAACACCGTGCTGCTATTGGATATACTCTTGATGATCTTAAGGGCATTAGTCCCACTTTATGTCAACATAAAATAAATTTGGAAGCAGATGCCAAACCAGTTCATGATCCTCAACGACGTCTGAATCCTAAAGTGAAAGAAGTGGTAAGAAAAGAAATACTAAAGCTTCTGGAGGCAGGTATAATATATCCCGTTGCTGATAGTGAGTGGGTAAGTCCTGTCCATTGTGTCCCTAAGAAGGGAGGTATTACTGTTGTTCCTAATGATAAAGATGAATTGATTCCATAAAGAATTATCATAGGTTATAGGATGGTAATTGATTTCCGCAAATTAAATAAAGCTACTAAGAAAGATCATTACCCCTTACCTTTTATTAATCAAATGCTAGAAAGATTATTCAAACACACACACTATTGCTTTCTAGATGGTTATTCTGGTTTCTCTCAAATACCTGTGTCGGCTAGAGATCAATCAAAGACTACTTTTACATGCCCTTTTGGTACTTTTGCTTATAGACGTATGCCTTTTGGTTTATGTAATGCACCTGCTACCTTTCAAAGATGCATGATGGCTATATTCTCTGACTTTTGTGAAAAGATTTGTGAGGTTTTCATGGACGACTTTTCCGTCTATGGTTCCTCTTTTGATGATTGCTTGAGCAATCTTGATCAAGTTTTGCAAAGATGTGAAGAAACTAATCTTGTCTTGAATTGGGAAAAGTGTCACTTTATGGTTAATGAAGGTATTGTCTTGGGGCACAAAGTTTCTGAAAGAGGTATTGAAGTTGATAAAGCCAAGGTTGATGCTATTGAAAAGATGCCATGTCCCAAGGACATCAAAGGTATAAGAAGTTTCCTTGGTCACGCCGGATTTTACAGGAAGTTCATTAAGGACTTCTCAAAAATTTCTCGGCCTCTGACTAATTTATTGCAAAAAGATATACCATTTGTCTTTGATGATGATTGTGTAGAAGCATTTGAAATACTTAAGAAAGCATTAGTCACTACACCTGTTGTTCAGCCACCTGATTGGAACCTACCCTTTGAAATTATGTTTTATGCTAGTGATTATGCTGTAGGTGTTGTTCTAGGGCAAAGAGTTGATAAGAAATTAAATGTTATTCATTATGCTAGTAAGACTCTAGACAATGCTCAAAGAAATTATGCTACTACTGAAAAAGAGCTTTTAGCAGTTGTATTTGCTTGTGATAAGTTCAGATCTTATATTGTTGATTCTAAAGTAATTATTCAAACTGATCATGCTGCTATTAAATATATTATGGAAAAGAAAGATGCTAAATCTAGACTTATTAGATGGGTTCTCTTGCTACAAGAATTTGATTTGAATATTGTTGATAGAAAGGGAGCTGAGAACCCCATTGCAGACAACTTATCTAGGTTAGAAAATATTCTTGATGGCGCACTACCTATTAATGATGACTTTCCTGATGAACAATTAAATGTTATAAGTACTTCTCGTAGTACTCCATGGTATCCTGATTATGCTAATTATATTGTTGCTAAGTTTATACCACCTAGCTTCACATACCAACAAAAGAAAAAGGTTTTCTATGATTTAAGACATTACTTTTGGGATGACCCACATCTTTATAAAGAAGGAGTAGATGGTGTTATTAGACGTTGTGTACCTGAGCATGAACAGGAACAGATCCTACACAAGTGTCATTCCGAGGCTTATGGAGGACACCACGCTGGAGATAGAAATGCACATAAGGTATTGCAATCTGGTTTTTATTGGCCTACTCTCTTCAAGGATGCCCGTAAGTTTGTCTTGTCTTGTGATGAATGTCAAAGAATTGGTAATATTAGTAGACGTCAAGAAATGCCTATGAATTATTCACTTGTTATTGAACCGTTTGATGTTTGGGTCTTTGATTATATGGGACCTTTTCCTGCCTCTAATGGATACACACATATTTTAGTTGCTGTTGATTACGTTACTAAGTGGGTAGAAGCTATTCCAACTAGTAGTGCTGATCATAACACTTCTATTAAAATGCTTAAGGAAGTTATTTTCCCGAGGTTTGGAGTCCCTAGATATTTAATGACTGATGGTGGTTCACACTTTATTCGTGGTGCCTTCTATAAAATGCTTGCTAAATATGATGCTAATCATAGAATTGCATCTCATTATCACCCACAGTCTAGTGGTCAAGTAGAATTGAGCAATAGAGAGCTCAAATTAATTTTGCAAAAGACTGTTAATAGGTCTAGAAAGAATTGGTCTAAGAAACTTGATGATGCATTATGGGCTTATAGAACTGCATACAAAAATCCTATGGGTATGTCTCCGTATAAAATGGTTTATGGAAAAGCATGTCACTTACCTCTCGAACTAGAACATAAGGCATACTGGGCTATCAAAGAACTCAACTATGATTTTAAACTTGCCGGTGAGAAGAGGTTATTTGATATTAGCTCACTTGATGAATGGAGAGCCCAAGCTTATGAAAATGCCAAGTTGTTTAAAGAAGAAGTTAAAACATGGCATGACAAAAGGATACAAAAGCGTGAGTTTAATGTAGGTGATTATGTATTGCTATACAACTTTCGTTTAAGATTTTTTGCAGGAAAACTTCTCTCTAAATGGGAAGGCCCCTATGTTATCGAAGAGGTCTATCGTTCCGGTGCCATAAATTTCAACAACTTCGAGGGCACAAATCCGAAGGTGGTAAATGGTCAAAGAATTAAACATTATATCTCAGGTAATCCCATAAATGTTGAAACCAATATTATTGAAACCATAACCCCGGAGGAATACATAAGGGATACTTTCCGGAACGTTTCAGACTCCGAAAAGGAATAGGTATGTGGTACGGTAAGTAAACCGACTCCAAAACAATTTTTAAGGCAATATTTCTCCGTTTTGGAATATTTAGAAAAATAGAAAAATAAGTAGCAGTCCGGGAAGGACACGAGGGCCCCACGAGGGTGGTGGGCGTGCCCTACCCCCCTGGGCTCGCCCCCCTACCTCGTGAGCACCTCGTGTGCCTTACGGACTCCGTTTTCGTGCACGTCACATATTTTGGTCGGTAAAATTTCATTATATATTCTCCCGAAGGTTTTGACCCCTGTATCACGCAAACCTCCTTTGTTCTTGTTTCAAGCTGTTTTCTGTCAGGGTTTCCCAGGCTAGGCATCATGTTGTCTCCCTCCTCCTCCAACCATGAGGGCAACGATGCTTGGCTAATGAAGATAGAGCTGAAGAGGGAAGAACCCATGGAGATCAACAAGGATGAAGGGATCAAGAAGGCCACGGAGGACCAAGTTCCGGCAACAGAAGACATCCTTCAACTTGATCACAATCTTCTTTCCCCAACTGAGATTGAAGCTTTCAAGATGATTGAGTTAGCTCGTATACAAAATAAGTATCTCACACGTGAAAATATTTTGTTGAAGGAGCATATCATCGCACTCAAAGGCATTATCCGCAAATTAGAAGACCTCCTACGCTCGATGTGTGACTATCCATCATTAACATCACCACCACCTTCTTCACCAACCAAGGAGACATAATCACCTGGGTATGGGCACTCCCCTTGGCAACTGCCAAGCTTGGGGGAGGTGCCCCGGTATCGTATCACAATCACAACTCCTATCTTTACCGTTTTTCTTAGTTTAATCCTATTAGTAGTATCTTGATCTAGTAGAATAAAGTTTATGGCATGATCTAGCTCTGAGTTTTGCTTTATGATCTCTCTATGTAATCAAGTCTGTGAGCTATATATAATAAAGATTAGTGTTGAGTCAAGGGCTTGATTATTTTTCCATGATCTTGGGTGAATAAAAGAAAAGAGAAAAAGAATAAAAAGAAACAAAAAGTTCATATTGATCTTATTGAGAGTAATGACTTCACATAGAAAGAGTATGATGATTAAAAGTTGTTGGGAATTGGCAGACATAGCTTTGGTCATTGTTGCAATTAATAGGAAGTAATAAGGAAAGAGAGGTTTTCACATATAGATATATTATCATTGACATCTTTTATGATTGGGAGCACTCATTAAAATATGACATGCTAAAGAGTTGATGTTGGACAAGGAAGACAACGTAATTAGTTATGTCTTTCTTATATCTGAGATAAAGTATGTTGTCATGGTTCCTCTAACTTGTTGAGCTTGCCTTTCCCCCTCATGCTAGCCAAATTCTCAGCACCAAGTAGAAATACTACTTGTGCTTCCAAATATCCCAAAACCAGTTTTGCCATGAGAGTCCACCATATCTACCTATGGATTGAGTAAGATCCTTCAAGTAAGTTGTCATCGGTGCAAAGCAATAAAAATTGCTCTAAATATGTATGATTGATTGGTGTGGGAGAAATAAGCTTTATACGATCTTGTGATGTGGAAGTAATAAAAGAGATGGACTGCATAATAAAGGTTCATATCACAAGTGGCAATATAAAGTGACATTCTTTCGCATTTAGATTTTATATATCCAACCATAAAAGCGCATGGCAACCGCTGCTTCCCTCTGCGAAGGGCCTATCCTTTATTATTATCTTCTACCTTATGCAAGAGTCACGGTGATCTTCACCTTTCCTTTTTCATTTTATCCTTTGGCAAGCTCAGCATGTTGGAAAGAACATGATATATATATATATATATCTAATTGGATGTAGGGGAGCATGAACCATTATTGTTGACATTACCCTTGAGGTAAAAAGTTGTGGGGCAAAACTATAAGCCCCTATCTTTCTCTGTGTCCGATTAAAACTCCGTAACCACAAGTATTGCGTGAGTGTTAGCAATTATGGAGGACTAAATGATAGTTGAGTATGTGGACTTGCTTTTTAGCTCTAACATAGACTCTTTCCGATGTTATGATAAATTGCAATTGCTTCAATGACTGAGATTATAGTTTGTTGGAGCCCAATAAAGTTTATGATTTATACTTTTGCATTGTGAATAGATCATCACTTGAACATAAGTAATCACATGACAAAATCTATATATGTTGCTGTTATAAGAATAATCATGATGCCTTCATGTTCGTATTTTATTTTCGACGCCTCTACCTCTAAACATGAGGACATATTTATTGTTATCGGCTTTTCGCTTGAGGACAAGCGAGGTCTAAGCTTGGGGGAGTTGATACATCCATTTTGCATCATGCTTTTATATCGATACTTATTGCATTATGGACTGTTATTTCACTTTATGTCACAATACTTATGGCTATTCTCTCTTATTTTACAAGGTTTACATAAAGAGGGAGAATGCTGGCAGCTGGAATTCTGGGCTGGAAAAGGAGCAAATATTAGAGGACTATTCTCTGCAACTCCAAAAGTCCTGAAACTTCACGGGACATCTTAAAAGAAATAAAGAAAAATCCTCGCCAAAGATGAAGGCCAGGGGGCCCACACCCTTCTCACGAGGGTGGGGGACGCCCCCTCCCTAGGGCGCGCCCCCTACCTCGTGGGCTCCCTGGTGGCTCTCCGATGCCCATCTTCTCCTATATGAGGTCTTTCGATGAGAAAAAAATAGGAAGGAACTTTTCGGGACGAGACTCCGTCGCCATGAGGCGGAACCTTGGCGGATCTAATCTAAAGCTCCGGCAGAGCTGTTCTGCCGGGGATACTTCCCTCCCGGAGGGGGAAATCATCACCATCGTCATCACCAACGCTCCTCTCATCGGGAGAGGGCAATCTCCATCAACATCTTCACCAGGACCATCTCATCTCCAAACCCTAGTTCATCTCTTGTATCCAATTGTTGTCTCAAAGTTCGGGATTGGTGCTAGTAGGTTGCTAGTAGTGTTGATTACTCCTTGTAGTTTATGCTAGTTGGTTTAATTGGTGGAAGATCATATGTTCAGATCCTATATGCATATTATTACCCCTCTGATTATGAACATGAATATGCTTTGTGAGTAATTACGTTCGTTCCTGAGGACAAGGGAGAAGTCTTGCTATGAGTAGTCATGTGAATTTGGTATTCATTTGATATTTTGATAAGATGTATGTTGTCTAGCCTCTAGTGGTGTTATGTGAACGTCGACTACATAACACTTCACCATTATATGGGCCTAGAGGAAGGCATTGGGAAGTAATAAGTAGATGATGGGTTGCTAGAGTGACAGAAGCTTAAACCCTAGTTTTTGCGTTGCTTCATAAGGGGCTGATTTGGATCCACATGTTTCATGCTATGGTTAGGTTTACCTTAATACTTTTGTTGTAGTTGCGGATGCTTGCAATAGAGGTTAATCATAAGTGGGATGCTTGTTCAAGTAAGAACAGCACCCAAGCACCGGTCCACCCACATATCAAATTATCAAAGTATCGAACGCGGATCATATGAACGTGATGAAAACTAGCTTGACGATATTCCCATGTGTCCTCGGGAGCGCTTTTCCTATTATAAGAGTTTGTTCCGGCTTGTCCGTTGCTACAAAAAGGATTGGGCCACCTTGCTGCACTTTATTTACTTTTATTACATGTTGCTCGTTACAATTTATCCTATCACAAAACTATTTGTTACCACTTATTTCAGTACTTGCAGAGAATACCTTGCTGAAAATTGCTTATCATTTCCTTCTGCTCCTCGTTGGGTTCGACACTCTTACTTATCGAAAGGACTACGATTGATCCCCTATACTTGTGGGTCATCAGGCTCCTGTTCAACCACCCCTCCACGGGCTACTGTTCATCCTGCCCTCCACCGTCTACTGTTCATCCTGCCCTCCACGGGGTGGTCCTGTTCATCCAGCCCTCCACAGGGTCCTGTTCATCCAGCCCCAATCGGCTCGATCGATAGGGGTCCTGTTCATCCAGAGGCAACACCACGGGGTCCTGTTCATCCACTCCCACCGGGAACTATTCATCCAACCCCCCCCCCTCCCGCAACGCTCACTGTTCATCCAAAGGCAGCATCGATCGGCTTCAGTTAGGAGCAGTAGCGAAGGAATCGCTCAATCGGGTTCAGTTAATAACCATCGATCGATCGCTTGGGTTTAGTAACACATAGCCTGCAGTGCAATTGCTCGGGTTCAGTTAGAGCCAACGCCTCGCACACACGCGTGTACATGTACGAGAGAAACGCGCATCGCTCGGCCCCCGACCTCCCACCATAACCGGGAACTCCCCGAAATTTTCCTTGCCCTCGCTTCTACCATGGTTTTTTCCATCATGGACGGCCCAAAGAATGTCATGCAGCTGCGTCTCTGGCCCGCCCAGGACGAAAAACCCATTTTCTGTCATGATTTTTTGTCATAGAAGTAGGAGCCCACCACATCTATGATGATACCGGGGTTTGTCACAATTATCGTCATAGAAGTGTCATATGTATGACAGAAAAAAATTTGTTCGGCCCAAAATGTCACGGATGTGTCTTTTTTGTAGTGTTCTATTACACCCATAGTGCTATATACATGGCTCACACTCATGTATTGCGTGAGAGTTGAAAAAAGTTTCAGATTACTGAAATATGAAGCAATTGCTTGGCCTGTCATTGGGGTTGTGCAATATGAGAGCATTCTTGTGCGGCGAAAATGAAGCATGACCAAACTATATGATTTTGTAGGGATGAACTTTCTTTTGCCATGTTATTTTGAGAAGACATGATTGCTTAGTTACTATGCTTGAAGTATTATTATTTTTATGTCAATATTAAACTTTTGTCTCGAATCTTTCAGATCTGAACATTCATGCCACAATAAAGAAAATTACATTGAGAATTATGTTAGGTAGCATTCCACATCAAAAATTCTATTTTTATCATTTACCTACTCGAGGACGAGCAGGAATTAAGCTTGGGGATGTTTGATACGTCTCCAACGTATCTATAATTTTTGATTGTTCCATGCTATTATATTATCTGTTTTGGATGTTAATGGGCTTATTTATACACTTTTACATTATTTTTGGGACTAACCTACTAACCCAAGGCCTAGTGCAAATTGTTGTTTTTTTGCCTATTTCAGTGTTTCGCAGAAAAGGAATATCAAACGGAATGAAACCTTCGGGAGAGTTATTTTTGGGACAAACGTGATCCAGGGGACTTGGAGTGGACGTCAAGCAACCAACAAGGAGGCCACGAGGCAGGGGGCGCGCCTACCCCCCTGGGCGCGCCCTACCCCGAAAACATCCAGGAGCACCACGAAACCCTATTTCCACTGTCGCAACCTTTTGTACCCAAGAGATCCCAACTTGGGGCCTTTTCCGCAACTCCGCTGGAGGGGGCATCGATCACGGAGGGGTTCTACATCAACACCATAGCCTCTCCGATGATGTGTGAGTAGTTTACCTCAGACCTTCGGGTCCATAGTTATTAGCTAGATGGCTTCTTCTCTCTCTTTGGATCTCAATACAACGTTCTCCTCGATCTTCTTGGAGATCTATTTGATGTAACTCTTTTTGCGGTGTGTTTGTCGAGATCCGATGAATTGCGGGTTTATGATCAAGTTATCTATGAACAATATTTGATTCTTCTCTGAAATCTTTTATGTATGATTGGTTATCTTTGCAAGTCTCTTCGAATTATCAGTTTGGTTTGGCCTACTAGATTGATTATTCTTGCAATGGGAAAAGTGCTTAGCTTTGGGTTCAATCTTGCGGTGTCCTTTCCCAGTGACAGCAGGGGCAGCAAGGCACGTATTGTATTGTTGCCATCGAGGATAAAAAGATGGGGTTTATATCATATTGCTTGAGTTTATCCCTCTACATCATGTCATCTTGCCTAATGCATTACTCTATTCTTATTGAAAGCACAAGTGCTCCCTAGGTGGTTTTGATAATTGATGACAACATATCTCTTGTTGGACTAAAATTTCTATCTAGCATGTTTCAGATAAGTTCAACAATGGAGTGGCATGGACTAAAGGTTGTGGGAACTCCTTCAAGATGCTAAGGACAAAGGATTGGCTAAAGCTTCAAGCTCAAGACTCTTCACTTTACATTTTAGTGATCCAAGATCACATTGAGTCCATAGGAAAAGCCAATACTATCAAGGAGGGATGAGGTGTTGCTTAATGAGCCTCTTGCTTCTTGTGCTTAATGATATGCTCCAAAATCCTCAGCTACTTTCCCACTTCCACATATGACCTAAACCCAAAGCCAAACTCGGACCTACCGATTATTCCTATCCGGCGCCACCGAGTTTCACCTGTCATAGCCACTGCCAGAAACCCTAATCAGTTCAGTCTCACCGATGGGATCTCGGTCTCACCGAGATGGGCTTGCAAACTCTCTGTTACCTATTGCAATATTTTCGGTCCCACCGAGATATGCAATCGGCCCCACCGAGTTTGCTTGGCCAACTCTCTGTTTCACTTATTACCCAAATCGGTCCCACCGAGTTTGAGTAATCGGTCAAACCGAGGCCAAAAAATTGCAACTTTAAAACTAAGTGTCTAATCACCCCCCCCCTCTAGACACATCTACTTCTAGATCCTACACTTATGAACTTAATACTCTAGATGCATGTTGGATAGCCGTCGATGTGTGGAGTAATAGTAGTAGATGCAGAATCGTTTCGGTCTACTTGTCGCGGACGTGATGCCTATATACATGATCATGCCTAGATATTCTCATAATTATGCACTTTTCTATCAATTTCTCGACAGTAATTTGTTCACCCACTGTAATACTTATGCTATCTTGAGAGAAGCCACTAGTGAAACCTATGGCCCCGGGTCTATCTTTTATCATATAAGTTTCCAATCTATTTTATTTTGCAATCTTTACTTTCAATCTATATCATAAAAATACCAAAAATATTTATCTTATTTTTACTATCTCTATCAGATCTCACTCCCGTAAGTGACCGTGAGGGGATTGACAACCTCTTTATCGCGTTGGTTGCGAGGTTCTTATTTGTTTGTGCAGGTACGAGGGACTTACGTGTAGTCTCCTACTGGATTGATACCTTGGTTCTCAAAAACTGAGGGAAATACTTACGCTACTTTGTTGCATCACCCTTTCCTCTTCAAGGGAAAACCAATGCAGTGCTCAAGAGGTAGCAGTAGTCAGGACATCGCTCCATGGGAAGTGGACCATACTGGGTCCACGAGGGGCGGGAGGCTGAAGTGGAGCTCGACATATCGCCCAAAGTCGTCAGAGAAGAATATGCAAAGGAGTGGCTTCTCTCGTCGCCGGAGAAGAAGAAGCAGAGGAGTGGCTCCTCTCGCCGCCGCAGAATAAGCAGTAGAAGAAAGGGGAGGCACAACCAACAAGTCCCGTCGATCGCCCCACGATCCAACGACGTGGAGCCGTCCATGTGATCCAACGGCGCGGAGCCTGCACGCAGCCTGCCCTCAGAATTCCTTCTAGAAGACCACATCTGAGGGTTGTCGCTTGGCGCTAGGGTTTGATCGGACGACTGACGTTCGGAGCTAGGGTTAGGCAAAACCCCGCTGGGTTTAGAGGGGTTTTGAGCTGGTCAACGGTGTTTCCAAGGATTTGACTGATCATATTTAATTTTAAAAAATTGAAAATATATGAAACCTTCGCTGTTCATCGTTTTATAAGACACACTAACGAGGAAATATACTAAACTTGGTATACGAACATTTACAAAAAACCTAGCTAGCACGATCGAGGTCAAATAAGCACCATTAATTTAAAAAAATCAAAAAATATAAAACCTGCGCACAATGTTGTCTTGTGTGACATGTTACCAACCAAAAATATATACTTTGTCTATGGACATTTTCATGAAAAAACCTTCACACATACGAGCTATCCCATACAACATTTCATAGAAACCAAGGAGAGGAGTTAGGGTTCGCTTCGGTTTTTGAAAATTAAAAAAATCACCAAAGCTTGATTTCACAGTGAAGAATGATCTGAACTTAGTTTTCCATTTTCATATTTTAAACGTGTTTTAATGGTTTTGTAACACCCCGGATATGATTTTCCCAATATGTACTCCAACTCTTGTTGTTTCTGGCGTTAAGTTATTTTATTTTCTCGGGTTTGGGTTTTTGTCTCCGTGTGTTGTTATCTTTGTCATGCATCTCATATCATGTCATCATGTGCATTGCATTTGCATACGTGTTCATCTCATGCACTCGAGCATTTTCTCCGTTGTCCGTTTTGCATTCCGGCGCTTCGTTCTCCTCCGGTGGTCATTTCTACCTTTCCTTCGTGTGTGGGGATTAAACATTTCCGGATTGGACCGAGACTTGCCAAGCGGCCTTGGTTCACTACCGGTAGACCGCCTATCAAGTTTCGTACCATTTGGACTTCGTTTGATGCTCCAACGGTTAACCGAGGGACCGAAAAGGCCTCGTGTGTGTTGCAGCCCAACACCCCTCCAAGTTGGCCCAAAACCCACCAAAACCCTCTCCATCATCTAGAGCGTTCGATCAAGATCGCGTGGCCAAAAACCGCACCTCATTTGGACACTCCTAACTCCCTCTATGCCTATAAATACACCCCCTCCGAAAATTCCGAATCCCCTTCGTCCAAACCCTAAAAATCGGATCTCCGGAGCCGCCGGACACGTCCGGACGGCGCCGGAAGCGTCCGCCACACGCCGCTGCCAATCCTAGGCCGCCATGTGGCCCGCCGCGCCGCCTCCCACCGCCGGCCCGCGAGGCCCGGGGCCGGCCCTCTCCTCCGCCCAACTGGGCCCCGAGGCCCCTCACGCCGCGCCGCTTCCTCCCCGGCTACGGCCGCCACTCCGCCACGCCGGCGGCCGCCTCCTCGCCGAGCCACCGCACCTCCCGCAGCCGGCCTCGCCCGCGCCGCCCTGGCCCGGCCTCGCCCGCGCCGCCCTGGCCCGGCCTCGCCCGCGCCGCCCGACGCCACCACCGGCCACGCCGCCCCGCCGCGCCCGGAGCCCGCGCCGGCTACCTCTCCGGCGAGCTCCACGCCGCCTCCCCGAGCAACTCCGGCGACCTCGAGCTCCGACTCCGGCCAACCTCGTAAACCGCGCCGGCCGGATCTCGATCTGAAAAATTGGATCGGTTGACTTTTTTGCCCGAAACCCTAATTATTTTGCCCCTGTTCATCGCATCGTAACTTTGCATCCGTAGCTCCGTTTTGGTCATATAGCATATCAAAATGTTCGCCTCAGAGAGCACATCATTTCCTCTCATTGCATCATTTTCATTTGAGTTCATCTTGATGCCAGAAATGCTGTTGGAAGAGTGCTATTTGAGATAATTGTCAGATTTGCTGCTCCATTTAGATATTTGTCATTTTTGCCATGATTATTGTGTGCATGATATACCCTTGAGCTCTACATGAGTTTTGTTATATGTTTTGCCATCTATCCAGAGGTGCAATCCTTGTATTTTTGTGATGTGTGTGGTGACTAGCACAAGCTTACAAAGTGGTGCATTCGTTAATGCTGATTTCAAGGACTTAGCATTTCCACTAAGTCCTTGATCTGTTTATCTCAATATGCCATATGTTCTTGTTGTTTCCTAGTGATTCGAGCCTTTTTTGAGGATGATCAGTAAGGATGTTTTGTTAATCTTGTAGTGCTCTATCCATCCATGTCTTTGTTTGCAATTATGGAGCACCCTAGCTTGAGTCAATCGAGCTCTACTTTTGCCATTTCGTGAATCTGGGCAGATTGTCTACTTGTTAGCACTTTTGCCGAGGATGTTGTAGTTGATCCGTGCATGCTATGCTATTGTTCTTGCCATGTCTAGCTTGTATAATGTGTATTCTTGATGGGTGTATGCTTAGATTGTCATGACTTGCTCTATAGTGAGTGCATCGAGATTGTAAACATGCCTACTTGATATCTATTTCAGCATGCTCCAGTTTTCACCAAGTCTGAGAACTGATTATTGTTTTGCCATGTTCACATGCTTGCAAATATATTTTCTGATCCCTTTTGGCTCAAGGTCACTAAGGGAATTTTGTTAAGATCTTTGAGTAGCTCCATGCCATGCTTTACTTTGCCATGTTCAGGTCCTCTAGCATATTGTTTTCATGCTCCAAAGTAGGCTACCTGATCTGAAATTCCAGACAAGTGTTAATTTCACTAAGTCTGAAATCTGTTTACCAAATGTATTTTTGCCATGCTTGTTTGAACCTGTTAATGGATGAATTGGCCGTAGCTCGGTGCTAGTATTTTGTTAAGCATCATGAACGGATCCCTGCCATGTATTTTGATGCCATGTTTGGGTGCTGTAGCATGTTCATCTTGTTGCATTTAGATGGCTACTTGCTGTAAATCACAGAACGTGGTCATATTTGAATTGCTTGCCATTCCCAAACCGTAACTCCGATTCCGGCGTTCTTTATACCGTTTTCAAGCGATTTCATCTCATCTTTCCAGTAGCACACTTGGTTTTCCAAGTTCAGGCCAGGTTCATGCATTCCTTGTCAAATCTTGCATATGCATCACATGTCGCATCCCACATAGCATACCATGTTTGCATCATGTTGTTTGACTTTGCACGTGGTTGATTGCGTTCCGTTTGCTTGTTTCTCTTGTTTGGGTAGAGCCGAGAGACGAGTTCACTAACGAGGAGCCCGTTGAGTTTTCTTTCGAGGATCCAGTCAACTCTGACAACTTTGCAGGCAAGATGATCATACCCTCGAAATCACTACTATCTTTGCTTTGCTAGATGCTCGCTCTTTTGCTATGCCTATGCTACGATGCTTACCACTTGCTTATCATGCCTCCCAAATTGCCATGTCAAACCTCTAACCCACCATGTCCTAGCAAACCGTTGATTGGCTATGTTACAGCTTTGCTCAGCCCCTCTTATAGCATTGCTAGTTGCAGGTGAAGATTGGAGACCGTTCCTTGTTGGAACATTATTTACTTGTTGGGATATCATTATATTGCCTTGTTATCTTAATGCATCTATATACTTGGTAAAGGGTGGAAGGCTCGGCCTCTCGCCTAGTGTTTTGTTCCACTCTTGCCGCCCTAGTTTCCGTCATATCGGTGTTATGTTCCCGGATTTTGCGTTCTTTACGCGGTTGGGTGATAATGGGAACCCCTTGATAGTTCGCCTTGATTAAAGCTTTTCCAGCAATGCCCAACCTTGGTTTTACCATTTGCCACCTAGCCTCTTTTTCCCTTGGGTTTCCGGAGCCCGAGGGTCATCTTCTTTAAACCCCCCCCCCCCCCGGGGCCAGTGCTCCTCTGAGTGTTGGTCCACCTGTCAGCTACCGGTGGCCACCAAGGGCAACTCTGGGCTGGCCTACCCGTACCTAGGACAATCTGAGTGTGCCCTGAGAACGAGATATGTGCAGCTCCTATCAGGATTTGTCGGCACATTCGGGCGGTGTTGCTGGATTGGTTTTAACTTGTCGAAGTGTCTTGAATAACCGGGATACCGAGTCTGATCCGAATGTCTCGGGAGAAGGTCTATTCCTTCGTTGACCGTGAGAGCTTGTCATGGGCTAAGTTGGGACTCCCCTGCAGGGATTTGAACTTTTGAAAGTCGTGCCCACGGTTATGGGCAGATGGGAATTTGTTAATGTCTGGTTGTAGATAATTTGAACCTTAACTTAATTAAAATGAATCAACTGTGTGAGTTACCGTGATGGTCTCTTCTCGGCGGAGTCCGGGAAGTGAACACGGTGTTGGAGTAATGCTTGCCGCAGGTTGCCCTCTAGTTACTCGCTCGCGCTTTGCCTCCTCTTCTCGCTCTCTTTTGCGAACAGGTTAGCCACCATAAATGCTAGTCGCTTGCCACAGCTCCACATATATTATACCTTGCCTTACCTACAAGCTTAAATAGTCTTGATCGCGAGGGTGCGAGATTGCTGAGTCCCTGTGGCTCACAGATTACTTCCAAACCAGATGCAGGGCCTGATGATTCCGTTCCAGATGATGCGCTTGAGCTCAAGTGGGAGTTCGACGAGGACTCGCGCCGATACTACGTGTCTTTCCCTGATGATCAGTAGTGGTGCCCAGTTGGGGTGATCGGGACCGTGTCGCATGTTGGGTTATCTTTTATTTTGGCGTCGTAGTCAGGCCATGAGTGTTTGATTGATGTAATGCTATTTATGTACTTTGATTGATGTGGCGAGTGTAAGCCAACTATGTATCTCCCCTTTTATTATCTATATTACATGGGATATTGTGAAGATTGCCTAACTTGCGACATTGCTTTCAATGCGGTTATGCCTCTAAGTCGTGCCTCGACACGTGGGAGCTATAGCCGCATCGAGGGCGTTACAAGTTGGTAATCAGATCCATCCCCGACCATAGGAGCCCCCATTGCTTGATCGTTTTTAGCAGCCGAGTTGTGTCTAGAAAAAATGTTTTGAGTCATTTAGGAATTATATATCGGAGAGTTTAGGAATTATTTTTACTCCCCAGTCTCCTCATCGCTCTGGTAAGGCATCCTGACATAGAGTTTTGACTCTTCTCTTCTCAAATTTCACTAAAAAAAATTTAGGATCACGCGGGTATCTTGGAATCGTTCCAATGGTTTTGTGACGAGAACATTGTTCTTGGTGCCTCCTGTCTTTAGGGGTTGTGGCAGTGTCCCGGGGAGTTGAGCTCCGAGGTGTTGTCGTCACAATTTTATCGTTGAAGTTCTGGAATACCTGAGTTTAGTACGCTGACATTGAAAATCTCTTTTATGCAGTTCGTTGGTGAGATAACCTCGACGCCACCCAGTACTGGGGCAGGAGTTCGGGAGTATCGCCATAACTTGTATAACGGATGCTTTTCGAAGGTTGAGGTAGATGGTTTCCGAAGTTTTTCTTGGTTATGTGTTGAACGATGGATACAGCTGGATGTAGGATTTGCTAGATTTGGGTGAGATATTATGCTTCCCATGTATCCCCAACACCTGATTGCATAACCAGAAAGGTTCGGGAGTTTCATAGGTGGGAATTCTTGTAGCTCTAGTTCTTCTTCCACGGATATTTGGTTTGAGATTGGGATTTCTTACCAAGTATTCGTTCTTGATCCGTACCTTGTTGATTTATTTCTCTACCTCAATTCTAAGTGGCTTCTCAATTTATGGATATGTGACCATTTCAAGTGGAATGCATTCGTTCTTATGTTCGGATGTGAAGACTATATGTTGCAATTTCATCCCATTTGATTCAGCTTCATTTTGTCTATCAATGTGCTAACGGTTGTCACCCTCTTCAGGATGGCTCCCGCTAAGAGCACCAATCAGAATCAAAATCAAGATCCGCCACCACCTCCTCCTCCTCCGGAGGCATGGCAAGTTGTGATGGCCGCAACCAATGCAAACACACAGTTGATCATGCAAATTCTTCAAGAGTGTAATCAAGCGAACCAAGGCAACCAAGGCAACAATCAAAATCACTTTGCTACACTCAACCAGTTCCTTGCTAACGGGCCAAAGACTTTCAGCAATTGTGTTGAGGCAACTGATGCTGACGATTGGCTCGTGGATCTGTGCAAGCATTTCGAGTGCAGTAACGTCAGGCCTGAGGACTTCATCAAGTTCGCTTCCTTCCAACTCAAAGACCAAGCTGCAGAATGGTTCCAGCAGTACAAGGATTCCAGAGGAGGCCGTGTGATTACCTGGGATGAATTCCGTCAAGACTTCAAAGCTCATCATATTCCTCAGAGCATGGTTGAGAGCAAGCATGAGGAATTCCGCAACCTGAAGCAAGGCTCTTTGTCTGTCTATGATTACAACAAGTTCTTCCAGAAGCTCGCCCGCTTTGCTAAGAAGGACGTCCCTGACGAGAAGAGCATGATATACCAGTTCAGGGGTGGCCTCAGAGAAGAAATTCAGCTAGCTCTTGTTCTCTTTGAGCCCTTGAGGTACGATGAGTTCTACAACATGGCATTGAAGCAAGAGGCCGCTCAACTGAGGTGTGATGCTTCCAAGAAGCGAGTCAGAGACACTACTCCTTCCTCTACTCAAGTGGCCAAGCAGCAGAAGTATTGGCTTCCTCCTCCTCCGTTCCGTCAGCCGTATCAGCAGAAGAGCAAAGGTGGCAGTGGATCTTCCCACCCACCAAACCCTGGCTTTCAGAACAAGACTTCGTCTCAAGCTCCAAGATTGAGTGCTCCGTATCACCGTCCGCTTTCAGAGGTCACGTGCAACAAGTGCCAACAGAAGGGTCACTATGCCAACAAATGCTTCAATCAGAGGCGTCTTCCTCCTCCTCCTGTGAGATCGGCAAGTACAGCTGTGGTCAAGCATAACCCCAAGCACACCAAGGTCAACTTGATGAATGCAGCTCAGGTAGAGGACTCGTCAGATGTCATCATGGGTAACCTTCCTGTTAACGATATTCCAGCTAAAGTTCTTTTTGACACTGGTGCATCGCATTGTTTCATCTCAAGACCGTTTACATCTAGGCATGAATTGACGTCGCAAGTCTTGCCTAGTCTGTTAGCAGTTGTCTCTCCCGGTAAGCGCATGCATGCTGACTCCATTGTTCCGGATGTTACTATCACCTTGGGTGACTACAAGTTTCTGGCTTCTCCAACGGTTCTTGGTAACTCAGATATTGATCTTATTCTCGGAATGGATTGGCTTTCTAAGCACAAGGCGCATCTTGATTGTGCAGCCAGGCAGATTCAATTGACTCATTCGTCTAAGGATGCAATTGTCTTTGCCGCTCGTGACGATACCATCCGTCTGTTTTCTCTCAACGAGAAGGGTGAACTGGATGCTATCTCGCAAATTCCAGTCGTTTGCGACTATCAAGACGTCTTTCCAGAAGAGCTTCTAGGAATGCCTCCGCACCGGCCAGTTGAATTCGTCATTGATCTTGAGCCCGGCACGGAACCTGTATGCAAGCGTCCTTACAAGTTCGGACCTGAAGAGTTGAAGGAGCTGAAGAAGCAACTCGATGTTCAAGAGAGAATGGGTCTCATCCGGCCTAGTTCTTCTCCGTGGGGTTGTGGTGTTCTTTTTGTGAAGAAGAAGGATGGAACGGACCGACTTTGTGTTGATTACCGTCCATTGAACAAGAAGACCATCAAGAACAAATACCCACTTCCCAACATCAATGAGTTGTTCGAACAACTCAAAGGTGCCCAAGTATTCTCCAAGCTTGATCTCCGTATGGGTTATCATCAGATCCGAATCCGTGAGCAAGATATTCCCAAGACGGCTTTCAGGACAAGCTTTGGTTCATATGAATACACTGTCATGTCTTTTGGCCTCGTCAATGCTCCTCCGACTTTCTCTCGCATGATGAACTTCATCTTCAACGCCTACACCAATGACTTCGTTTTGGTCTATCTCGACGACATTCTGGTCTTTTCGAAGAACAAGGAAGATCATGCCAAGCACTTGCGTTTGGTACTCGATAAGCTCAGGGAACACAAGTTCTATGCCAAGTTCTCCAAGTGCGAATTTTGGCTCGATGAGGTTCTTTATCTTGGTCATATCATCTCTGCCAAGGGCATTGCGGTGAATCCTGAGAAGGTGTCTGCAATTGTGAATTGGGAACCACCTCAGAACGTGAAGCAACTCCGTAGCTTTCTCGGTCTCGCAAGCTACTGTCGAAGATTCGTTGAAAACTTTTCTAAGATCGCGAAGCCTCTCTCAAATCTTCTCCAGAATCACGTCAAGTACGTTTGGTCTCCGGAGTGTGACATTGCTTTCAACACTTTGAAAGAGAAATTGGTCACTGCTCCAATTCTGACTCCTCCTGATGAATCCAAGCCGTACGAGGTCTTTTGCGATGCCTCTCTCTAAGGTCTCGGCGCAGTGTTGATGCAAGAGAATAAAGTTGTGGCTTATACCTCTCGCCAGTTGAAGCCCAACGAGAAGAACTACCCCACTCATGATCTTGAGTTGGCGGCAGTTGTGCATGCTCTTTTGACTTGGAGACATCTCTTATTGGGAAGAAAAGTGGACATCTTCACTGGCCACAAGAGTCTCAAGTACATCTTCACTCAGCCTAATCTCAACCTCAGGCAGACTCGATGGGTCGAAATGATTCAAGAGTATAATCCGAGTATCGAGTATACTCCAGGCAAGGCCAATGCTGACGCATTGAGCAGGAAGGCTTATTGCAACAGCCTGATTCTCAAGCCTTATCAACCCGAGCTTTGTGAAGCTTTCCGCAAACTTAATCTGCAAGTTGTTCCTCAAGGTTTCCTCACCAACCTTCAAGTCTCTCCTACCTTGGAAGACCAGATTCGCCAAGCTCAGCTTCTTGATGCTATGGTTAAAAAGGTGAAGATTGGGATTGCCAAGAGTCAACCCAAGTACAAGTGTTACCGCCTTGATGACAAGGACACTCTCTTCTTCGAGGATCGTATTTTTGTGCCCAAAGGTGACCTCCGTAAAGTGATCATGAACGAGGCTCACAATTCTCTTCTCTCCATCCACCCTGGGAGCACGAATATGTATCAGGACCTCAAGCAGGCTTATTGGTGGACTCGAATGAAGCGCGAGATTGCTCAGTTCATGAATGAATGTGATGTCTGCAGAAGAGTGAAGGCAGAACACCAAAGGCCAGCTGGTCTCCTCCAACCTCTTGCCATTCCAGAATGGAAGTTTGACCACATTGAGATGGACTTCGTGATTGGGTTTCCAAAGTCCAAGCATGGCAATGATGCCATATTCGTGGTCATCGACAAACTCACTAAACTGGCTCTCTTTCTGCCTATCAAAGAGTCAATCACTGCAGCTCAATTGGCGGAACTCTATACCTCTCGAATTGTCTCTCTGCACGGTATTCCACAAGTGATCTCTTCAGATCGTGGCAGCATCTTTACCTCCAAGTTTTGGGAATCTTTCCAGAAGGCCATGGGCCCCAACATCCGCTTCAGCACAGCTTTCCATCCTCAAGCTAGCGGTCAAGTCGAGCGTGTCAACCAGATTCTTGAAGATATGCTCAGGGCTTGTGTGATCTCCTTCGGCATGAAGTGGGAGGATTGTCTTCCTTATGCTGAATTCTCCTACAACAATAGTTTTCAAGCAAGTTCGGGCAAGGCCCCATTTGAAATTCTGTATGGCAGGAAGTGTCGTACCCCTCTCAACTGGTCTGAAACCGGTGAACGTCAACTTCTGGGAAATGACTTAATCACAGAGGCAGAGGAAATGTGCAAAGTCATTCGAGATAACCTCAAAGCAGCCCAATCCCGCCAGAAGAGCTACTATGATAGTAAGCACCGTGATTTGGCTTTCGAGATCGGAGATCATGTTTCCTCTGCGTCTCCCCAATGAAAGGTACTCGTCGCTCCGGTATCAAAGGGAAGCTTGCCCCTAGATATGTGGGACCTTTCAAGATTGTCAGCAAGAGAGGCGATCTTGCCTATCAACTCGAGCTTCCTTCAAACTTTGCAAATGTGCATGACGTGTTCCATGTCTCTTAGCTCCGAAAGTGCTTCAAGACTCCTGACCGCACCGTCAACTTCGAGGACATCGAGCTCCAAGAAGATCTCTCTTATCGTGAGCACCCCGTTGCTATTCTTGAAGAGACTGAACGCAAGACTCGCAACAAGTCGATCAAATTCCTCAAAGTCAAGTGGTCACACCATTCCGACCGTGAAGCTACCTGGGAACGCGAAGATCACCTCTGTTCTGAATACCCGGCGTTCTTTCAGTCCTAGATCTCAGGACGAGATCCTTTCATAGTGGTGGAGTGTTGTAACACCCCGGATATGATTTTCCCAATATGTACTCCAACTCTTGTCGTTTCCGGCGTTAAGTTATTTTATTTTCTCGGGTTCGGGTTTTTGTCTCCGTGTGTTGTTATCTTTGTCATGCATCTCATATCATGTCATCATGTGCATTGCATTTGCATACGTGTTCATCTCATGCACTCGAGCATTTTCCCCGTTGTCCGTTTTGCATTCCGGCGCTTCGTTCTCCTCCGGTGGTCATTTCTACCTTTCTTTCGTGTGTAGGGATTAAACATTTCCGGATTGGACCGAGACTTGCCAAGCGGCCTTGGTTCACTACCGGTAGACCGCCTATCAAGTTTCGTACCATTTGGACTTCGTTTGATGCTCCAACGGTTAACCGAGGGACCGAAAAGGCCTCATGTGTGTTGCAGCCCAACACCCCTCCAAGTTGGCCCAAAACCCACCAAAACCCTCTCCATCATCTAGAGCGTTCGATCACGATCACGTGGCCGAAAACCGCACCTCATTTGGACACTCCTAGCTCCCTCTATGCCTATAAATACACCCCCTCCAAAAATTCCGAATCCCCTTCGTCCAAACCCTAAAAATTGGATCTCCGCTGCCGCCGGACACGTCCGGACGGCGACGGACGCGTCCGCTGCACGCCGCCGCCAATCCTAGGCCGCCACGTGGCCCGCCGCGCCGCCTCCCACCGCCGGCCCGCGAGACCCGGGGCCGGCCCTCTCCTCCGCCCGACTGGGCCCCGAGGCCCCTCGCGCCGCGCCGCTTCCTCCCCGGCTCCTGCCGCCGATCCGTCGCGCCGGCGGCCGCCTCCTCGCCGAGCCGCCGCACCTCCCGCAGCCGGCCTCGCCCGCGCCGCCATGGCCTGGCCTCGCCCGCGTCACCCGGCGCCACCACCGGCCGCGCCGCCGCGCCGCGCCCGGAGCCCGCGCCGGCTACCTCTCCGATGAGCTCCACGCCGCCTCCCCGAGCAACTCCGGCGACCTCGAGCTCCGACTCCGGCCAACCTCGTAAACCGCACCAGCCAGATCTAGATCTGAAATATTGGATTGGTTGACTTTTTTTGCCCGAAACCCTAATTATTTTACCTTTGTTCATCGCATCGTAACTTTGCATCCGTAGCTCCATTTTGGGCATATAGCATATCGAAATGTTCGCCTCAGAGAGCACATCATTTCATCTCATTGCATCATTTTCATTTGAGTTCATCTTGATGTCTGAAATGCTGTTGGAAGAGTGCTATTTGAGATAATTGTCAGATCTGCTGCTCCATTTAGATATTTGTCATTTTTTCCATGATTATTGTGTGCATGATATGCCCCTGAGCTCTACATGAGTTTTGTTATATGTTTTGCCATCTATCGAGAGGTGCAATCCATGTATTTTTGTGATGTGTGTGGTGACTAGAACAAGCTTGCAAAGTGGTGCATTCGTTAATGCTGATTTCAGGGACTTAGCATTTCCACTAAGTCCTTGATCTGTTTATCTCAATATGCAATATGTTCTTGTTGTTTCCTAGTGATCCGTGTCTCTTTTGAGGATGATCAGTAAGGATGTTTTGTGAATCTTGTAGTGCTCTATCCATCCATGTCTTTGTTTGCAATTATGGAGCAACCTAGCTTGAGTCAATCGAGCTCTACTTTTGCCATTTCGTGAATCTGGGCAGATTGTCTACTTATTAGCAATTTTGCCGACGATGTTGTAGTTGATCCGTGCATGCTATGCTATTGTTCTTGCCATGTCTAGCTTATAAAATGTGTATTCTTGATGGGTGTATGCTTAGATTGTCATGAATTGCTCTTTAGTGAGTGCATCGAGCTCGTAAACATGTCTAATTGATATCTGTTTCAGCATGCTCCAGTTTTCACTAAGTCTGAGAACTGATTATTGTTTTGCCATGTTCACATGCTTGCAAATGTATTTTCTGATCCCTTTTGGCTCAAGGTCACTAAGGGACTTTTGTTAAGCTCTTTGAGTAGCTCCATGCCAAGCTTTACTTTGCCATGTTCAGGTCCTGCAGCATATAGTTTTCATGCTCCAAAGTGGGCTACCTGATCTGAAATTCCAGACAAGTGTTAATTTCACCAAGTCTGAAATCTGTTTACCAAATGCATTTTTGCCATGCTTGTTTGAACCTGTTAATGGATGAATTGGCCATAGCTCAGTGCTAGTCTTTTGTTAAGCATCATGAATGGATCCCTGCCATGTATTTTGATTCCATGTTTGGGTGTTGTAGCATGTTCATCTTGTTGCATTTAGATGGCTACTTGCTGTAAATCGCAGAACGTGGTCATATTTGAATTGCTTGCCATTCCCAAACCGTAACTCCGATTCCGGCGTTCTTTATATCGTTTTCAAGCGATTTCATCTCATCTTTCCAGTGGCACACTTGGTTTTCCATGTTGAGGCTAGGTTCCTGCATTCCTTGTCAAATCTTGCATATGCATCACATGTCGCATCCCGCATAGCATACCATGTTTGCACGTGGTTGATTGTGTTCCGTTTGCTTGTTTGTCTTGTTTGGGTAGAGCCGGGAGACGAGTTCGCTAACGAGGAGCCCGTTGAGTTTGCTTTCGAGGATCCAGTCAACTCTGACAACTTTGCAGGCAAGATGATCATACCCTCGAAATCACTACTATCTTTGCTTTGCTAGATGATCGCTCTTTTGCTATGCCTATGCTACGATGCCTACCACTTGCTTATCATGCCTCCCAAATTGCCATGTCAAACCTCTAACCCACCATGTCCTAGCAAACCGTTGATTGGTTATGTTACCGCTTTTCTCAGCCCCTCTTATAGCGTTGCTAGTTGCAGGTGAAGATTGGAGACCGTTCCTTGTTGGAACATTATTTACTTATTGGGATATCATTATATTGCCTTGTTATCTTAATGCATCTATATACTTGGTAAAGGGTGGAAGGCTCGGCCTCTCGCCTAGTGTTTTGTTCCACTCTTGCCGCCCTAGTTTCCGTCATATCGGTGTTATGTTCCCGGATTTTGCGTTCCTTACGCGGTTGGGTGATAATGGGAACCCCTTGATAGTTCGCCTTGATTAAAGCTTTTCCAGCAATGCCCAACCTTGGTTTTACCATTTGCCACCTAGCCTCTTTTTCCCTTGGGTTTCCGGAGCCCGAGGGTCATCTTCTTTAAACCCCCCCCCCCCCCCGGGCCCGTGCTCCTCTGAGTGTTGGTCCACCTATCAGCTGCCGGTGGCCACCAGGGGCAACTCTGGGCTGGCCTACCCGTACCTAGGACAATCTGAGTGTGCCCTGAGAACGAGATATGTGCAGCTCCTATCGGGATTTGTCGGCACATTCGGGCGGTGTTGCTGGATTGGTTTTAACTTGTCGAAGTGTCTTGAATAACCGGGATACCGAGTCTGATCCGAATGTCTCGGGAGAAGGTCTATTCCTTCGTTGACCGTGAGAGCTTGTCATGGGCTAAGTTGGGACTCCCCTGCAGGGATTTGAACTTTCGAAAGTCGTGCCCGCGGTTATGGGCAGATGGGAATTTGTTAATGTCCGGTTGTAGATAACTTGAACCTTAACTTAATTAAAATGAATCAACTGTGTGAGTTACCGTGATGGTCTCTTCCCGGCGGAGTCCGGGAAGTGAACACGGTGTTGGAGTAATGCTTGCCGCAGGTTGCCCTCTAGTTACTCGCTCACGCTTTGCCTCCTCTTATCGCTCTCTTTTGCGAACAGGTTAGCCACCATAAATGCTAGTCGCTTGCCGCAGCTCCACATATATTATACCTTGCCTTACCTACAAGCTTAAATAGTCTTGATCGCGAGGGTGTGAGATTGCTGAGTCCCTGTGGCTCATAGATTACTTCCAAACCAGATGCAGGGCCTGATGATTCCGTTCCAGATGACGCGCTTGAGCTCAAGTGGGAGTTCGACGAGGACTCGCGCTGATACTACGTGTCTTTCCCTGATGATCAGTAGTGGTGCCCAGTTGGGGTGATCGGGACCGTGTCGCATGTTGGGTTATCTTTTATTTTGGCGCCGTAGTCGGGCCATGAGTGTTTGATTGATGTAATGCTATTTATGTACTTTGATTGACGTGGCGAGTGTATGCCAACTATGTATCTCCCCTTTTATTATCTATATTACATGGGATGTTGTGAAGATTGCCTAACTTGCGACATTGCTTTCAATGCGGTTATGCCTCTAAGTCGTGCCTCGACACGTGGGAGCTATAGCCGCATCGAGGGCGTTACAGGTTTTCTATTAAAGTATATTTTTTCAAAAAAATAAAAATATATTGATTAATTCAATAAATAGTGATTCTTCGAATCTACACTATATAGATTGAATAGCACTAGTGCAGAACCGGGCAATAGCACCGATTCGTAAGGCCCTTTAGTGCCGGTTTAGGAACCGGCACTAAAGTTTCGGCACTAAAGGCCCCCCCCTTTAGTACCGGTTCAGCACGAACTGGTGCTAAAGGGGATCCACGTGGCACGAGCCAGCTCCGGGGGCCGGGAGCCCTTTAGTACCGGTTGGTAACACCAACCGGTACTAAATGGTTGTGGGGTTTTTGGTTTTATTATTTCTTTTTCATTTAATTTTGTATTTTCCATTTTAATTATTTTTCGTTTGCTGGTATTTTACGGTACTACACATTGTACACGTTATGCATATATATATAGAATTTCTAGTAGAACCAATCATATATATATATATATCATCAATGCCTCACAAACCACCATATTAATTTACACATACACACATGTATAGCTATATACAATTTCTCCTACATATGCATGTTGCCTTCGGAGCCAGTGGCATTAGCCTAATTGGTGCCTTCGGAGCACGATGACAATTGGAAGTGGTTCATGGGGGCGGTAGCGGGTAATAGTATTCTCCCTTCGGATTTATGACCTGGTCGAGCAAAAATCCCGCTATTTCCTCTTGAAGTGCTTCTACGCGCTCCGTTGGTAGGAGCTTGTCCCGCACCTCTTTGAACTGTTAAGAAGGAGATCAATATGCATGTGTATTAGTTGTGTGACTGGATATCGATAATGGTGTAAAAATTGTGAATAGTGTTCTGACAAGCGTACCCATTCCTTTCTTTGAGATCTGCTCCTTTCGGACGCCATCATGCGAATGTTCTCGCAAACGCAGAATGCACACAGATCAGTCCCCTGCGCCTGCTTCAGGGCCTTTATTACGAGAATGGAATTTAATTTGATCAGATAATAATTAATCAAGCATGATAATTAAAGAGATGGCAGCTAGCTAGCTAGTACTACTTAATTACTTACCTTGGATCGAAACCATTTTAGCTTTAGTTTCCATTCGCCTTCCGTGATGCTGATGAACCTTGCCCAAGCCCTGCCCGCCGACAAAGAAAATGAATAAAGGGGTTATTAAATAGTTCATATCATGAAATTAATGACGAACTAAATAGGCCGAGATATATAGTTAATAATGATTGAAATTACCTGTTGACTATCCCAAACAAGATGTTATAGTCACTATTTGCTTTGAGTAGCGAGTCCAGTATTTCAACTGTTCCGGCGTCAACTTTAATGATACACAAGATCCAGTGAAATCTGCATGCACACACGTTTGCATGTCTTAATTAAGCGGGCATATGTAAGCAAAAACATGTGGCTAGCTAGTAGGCAAAAACAGAGAATTTGTAGTACAAGAAAGTGTGACTCACTGGAAGTTGTAAGGAAGTAGTATATCTTCATTGTATTTCAGGCCCTTCAAGAACTCTAGCATGCTGTCCTCTACCTCTTTTTCTTGATGCTTGTTCATTTTCCATGTGTATTCATTAACGGTGTTTGGGTCAATGAACCCAATGCCATAGCGTCCACCTTTTCTCATTTCATACATCTTCATCCTGCATAATACCACAGAAAAGAATATAGTGAGGATAATTATAGGTAATGATTGATCAAAAGGATCACTACAGCTAGTTTGAGACTTAAATTACAGAAAGAAATCACTTACAGACAATAGCAACTGACGATAGATTTGTCGAGTGCGTCTTGATTGTATAACTGAAACAGTTCAGGATACTCAACGGCCACAGCTTTCTCATGGTAGTAATCATCCTTCTTGACATTCACCATGAGGGACTCTCGATTGGATCTCTTGGTAATGTCCATGTACCATTGATGCAATTCATACATTCTCGTTGGGAGCTTGTTGACATGTTCTGGCTCGACCAAAGGTTGGCCCCGGACATATTTCCGTTTTATTTCCTCCTCTGTAATCCCAGGCATGTCCTCGATCTCGAGGAGTTGTCCAACAGTGATCTTGAGTTCTTCAGCCTGCATTATATGCTCCTGGGTTATTACCACATCGCCCACCTCGGGAACGTAAACTGTTTGGCCACAATAATATTGGGCGCGCGTACTGTCACGTGTTGTTGGCGGCACAACAAGCGGGGGGGGTCGATTGCGCCGCCTGTTTTCCCACCTGGGCAACGGTTTTCCTGCATTTTTTGACAGCTGCTTGTTGTTTGCTCGAGCTCGAGCTCGCCTCCTTCTGTAGACGTCGTCGATGTAACTTCCTGATGTGGCGCTCATAGTCTGAGTCAACAGGCTTAGGAGCTGGTGGTTGAGCCATACGAATGAAGTGGTCAACTACTTCCACAGGCACTTTCTCCCTTGGCGGTGGTGGCGGTTTCGGTCCAAAATGGGCGTCGACTTCTGCCTGCACTATGGCATTGGTTTGCTCCTCGGTCCTGTCGTAAGCCCTCACAGGAAGAGGAGTAGTGAGGTTTGGACCATATTTATATCGCTTGCCTCCGCCTGTACTTCCTGTACTATGACCTCGACTCGTACCGCTACGCACCATAGCTGCGGGGTGTCTCTTCTGTGACTGCTGAGGCGGCGGAGACGGCTGACGGGGCTGAGTTGGATGAGGAGGAGTGGCCTGAAGCTGTGCCGGACTTGAAGTGGCCTGAGGTTGTGCCGGACTTGGAGGAGGAGTGGACGTCTGACGCTGTGTCGGACTTGGAGGAGGAGTGGCCTGACACTTTGCCGGACTTGGAGGAGGAGGAGTGGCCTCACGCGTTGGTGGACTTGGAGGAGCGGGAGTCTGCTGACTCGGTGGCGGACTTCGACGAGGAGTCGGGTGACGCGGTGTCGGTGGCCTTCGAAAGATGATGCAATCCTTTCTCCATAGGATGACACGATGTATGGCCTCTCCCAATGTGTGCTCGTCGTCACCTCCAGGAATGTCAAGCTGTAGCTCCGAATATGGGTCCACCACCTCATCAACCAAGACACGAGCATATCCCGCTGGAATCGGGTTGCAATGGAAGGTTGCCTCGGGGGAATTTGAAAAAGCAATGGCGTCTGCCACCTTCATGGATATGTTCTTCATTTTGAAGTGTAGCTCGCAGTTAGTGTTCTCCGTGATGTCATCCACGGGGTATCTATCCAGCACTACTGCGTCGCCCGGGGTTGAACCCACGCTGCTTCTCGGCATGGATGGGGCGGTGGTATCCAATGCTGGATCATCCGCTAGCTGCTGCAGATGCTGAGACCCCCTTTGCTGGCTAAGTGAGTCGATCTGCTCCTGCTGCCGCTGGAATTTAGCTGCCAATTCCGCTTGACTTGCTTCTAGGCCTTGAAGGCGTTCATAGTCCCGCTTCCTCTGCTCCTCCTCCATCTTCCTCTTCTTCTCCTCCGCTAATGGAATGGGTCATGTCAATCAGATCATTCAACTAATGATGTGACCTCGTTAATCAAATAACAACTCATTGTTCATGGTTAGGAAACATAACCATCTTTGATTAACGAGCTAGTCAAGTAGAGGCATACTAGTGACACTTTGTTTGTCTATGTATTCACACATGTATTATGTTTCCGGTTAATACAATTCTAGCATGAATAATAAACATTTATCATGATTATAAGGAAATAAATAATAACTTTATTATTGCCTCTAGGGCATATTTCCTTCAGTCTCCCACTTGCACTAGAGTCAATAATCTAGATTATACTATAATGATTCTAACACCCATGGAGCTTTGGTGCTGATCATGTTTTGCTCGTGGAAGAGGCTTAGTCAACGGTTCTGCAACATTCAGATCCGTATGTATCTTGCAAATCTCTATGTCTCCCACCTGGACTAGATCCCGGATGGAGTTGAAGCGTCTCTTGATGTGTTTGGTCCTTTTGTGAAATCTGGATTCCTTTGCCAAGGCAATTGCACCAGTATTGTCACAAAAGATTTTCATTGGACCCGATGCATTAGGTATGACACCTAGGTCGGATATGAACTCCTTCATCCAAACTCCTTCGTTCGCTGCTTCCGAAGCAGCTATGTACTCCGCTTCACATGTAGATCCCGCTACGACGCTTTGTTTAGAACTGCACCAACGGACAGCTCCACCGTTTAATGTAAACACGTATCCGGTTTGCGATTTAGAATCGTCCGGATCAGTGTCAAAGCTTGCATCAACGTAACCTTTTACGGTGAGCTCTTTGTCACCTCCATATACGAGAAACATATCCTTAGTCCTTTTCAGGTATTTCAGGTTGTTCTTGACCGCTGTCCAGTGATCCATTCCTGGATTACTTTGGTACCTCCCTGCTAAACTTATAGCAAGGCACACATCAGGTCTGGTACACAGCATTGCATACATGATAGATCCTATGGCTGATGCATAGGGAACATCTTTCATATTCTCTCTACCTTCTGCAGTGGTCGGGTATTGAGTCTTACTCAATTTCACACCTTGTAACACAGGCAAGAACCCTTTCTTTGCTTGATCCATTTTGAACTTTTTCAAAATTTTGTCAAGGTATGTGCTTTGTGAAAGTCCAATTAAGCGTCTTCATCTATCTCTATAGATCTTAATGCCTAATATGTAAGCAGCTTCACCGAGGTCTTTCATTGAAAAACTTTTATTCAAGTATCCCTTTATGCTATCCGGAAATTCTATATCATTTCCAATTAGCAATATGTCATCCACATATAATATCAGAAATGCTACAGAGCTCCCACTCACTTTCTTGTAAATACAGGCTTCTCCGAATGTCTGTATAAAACCAAATGCTTTGATCACACTATCAAAACGTTTATTCCAACTCCGAGAGGCTTGCACCAGTCCATAAATGGATCGCTGGAGCTTGCACACTTTGTTAGCTCCCTTTGGATCGACAAAACCTTCCGGTTGCATCATATACAACTCTTCTTCCAGAAATCCATTCAGGAATGCAGTTTTGACATCCATCTGCCAAATTTCATAATTATAAAATGCGGCAATTGCTAACATAATTCGGACGGACTTAAGCATCGCTACGGGTGAGAAGGTCTCATCGTAGTCAATCCCTTGAACTTGCCGAAAACCTTTTGCGACAAGTCGAGCTTTGTAGACAGTAACATTACCATCAGCGTCAGTCTTCTTCTTAAAGATCCATTTATTTTCAATTGCTTGCCGATCATCGGGCAAGTCAACCAAAGTCCATACTTTGTTCTCATACATGGATCCCATCTCAGATTTCATGGCTTCAAGCCACTTTGCGGAATCTGGGCTCACCATCGCTTATTCATAGTTCGTAGGTTCATCATGATCTAGTAGCATGACTTCCAGAACTGGATTACCGTACCACTCTAGTGCGGATCTTACTCTGGTTGATCTACGAGGTTCAGTAGTATCTTGTTCTGAAGTTTCATGATCATTATCATTAACTTCCTCACTTATTGGTGTAGGTGTCGCAGAAACAATTTTCTGTGATGTACTACTTTCCAACAAGGGAGCAGGTACAGTTACCTCGTCAAGTTCCACTTTCCTCCCACTCACTTATTTCGAGAGAAACTCCTTCTCTAGAAAGGATCCATTCTTGGCAACGAATGTTTTGCCTTCGGATCTGTGATAGAAGGTATACCCAACAGTTTCCTTTGGGTATCCTATGAAGACACATTTCTCCGATTTGGGTTCGAGCTTATCAGGTTGAAGTTTTTTCACATAAGCATCGCAGCCCCAAACTTTAAGAAACGACAACTTTGGTTTCTTGCCAAACCACAGTTCATAAAGGCGTCGTCTCAACGGATTTTGATGGTGCCCTATTTAACGTGAATGCGGCCGTCTCTAGAGCATAACCCCAAAACGATAGCGGTAAATCAGTAAGAGACATCATAGATCGCACCATATCCAGTAAAGTACGATTACGACGTTCGGACACACCATTACGCTGTGGTGTTCCAGGTGGCATGAGTTGCGAAACTATTCCACAGTTTTTCAAATGTACACCAAACTCGTAACTCAAATATTCTCCTCCACGATCAGATCGCAGAAACTTTATTTTCTTGTTACGATGATTTTCAACTTCACTCTGAAATTCTTTGAACTTTTCAAATGTTTCAGACTTATGTTTCATTAAGTAGATATACCCATATCTGCTTAAATCATCTGTGAAGGTGACAAAATAACGATATCCGCCACGAGCCTCAATATTCATCGGACCACATACATCGGTATGTATGATTTCCAACAAATCTGTTGCTCTCTCCATAGTACCGGAGAACGGTGTTTTATTCATCTTGCCCATGAGGCACGGTTCGCAAGTACCAAGTGATTCATAATCAAGTGGTTCCAAAAGTCCATCAGTATGGAGTTTCTTCATGCGCTTTATACTGATATGACCTAAACGACAGTGCCACAAATAAGTTGCACTTTCATTATCAACTATGCATCTTTTGGCTTCAACATTATGAATATGTGTATTACTACTATCGAGATTCAATAGGAATAGACCACTCTTCAAGGGTGCATGACCATAAAAGATATTACTCATATAAATAGAACAACCATTATTCTCTGATTTAAATGAATAACCGTCTCGCATTAAACAAGATCCAGAAATAATGTTCATGCTCAACGCTGGCACCAAATAACAATTATTTAGGTCTAATATTAATCCCGAAGGTAGATGTAGAGGTAGCGTGCCGACCGCGATCACATCGACTTTGGAACCGTTTCCCACGCGCATCGTCACCTCGTCCTTTGCCAGTGCTCGCTTATTCCGTAGTCCCTGTTTCGAGTTGCAAATATTAGCAACAGAACCAGTATCAAATACCCAGGTGCTACTGCGAGCTCTAGTAAGGTACACATCAATAACATGTATATCACATATACCTTTGTTCACCTTGCCATCCTTCTTATCCGCCAAATACTTGGGGCAGTTCCGCTTCCAGTGACCAGTCTGCTTGCAGTAGAAGCACTCAGTTTCAGGCTTAGGTCCAGACTTGGGTTTCTTCTCCTGAGCAGCAACTTGCTTGCCGTTCTTCTTGAAGTTCCCCTTCTTCTTCCCTTTGCCCTTTTTCTTGAAACTAGTGGTTTTGTTAACCATCAACACTTGATGCTCCTTTTTGATTTCTACCTCCGCAGCTTTCAGCTTCGCGAAGAGCTCGGGAATAGTCTTGTTCATCCCTTGCATATTATAGTTCATCACGAAGCTCTTGTAGCTTGGTGGCAGTGATTGGAGAATTCTGTCAATGACGCAATCATCCGGAAGATTAACTCCCAATTGAATCAAGTGATTATTATACCCAGACATTTTGAGTATATGCTCACTGACAGAACTGTTCTCCTCCATCTTGCAGCTATAGAACTTATTGGAGACTTCATATCTCTCAATTCGGGCATTTGCTTGAAATATTAACTTCAACTCCTGGAACATCTCATATGCTCCATGACGTTCAAAACGTCGTTGAAGTCCCGATTCTAAGCCGTAAAGCATGGCACACTGAACTATCGAGTAGTCATCAGCTTTGCTCTGCCAGACGTTCATAACATCTGGCGTTGCTCCAGCAGCAGGCCTGGCACCCAGCGGTGCTTCCAGGACGTAATTCTTCTGTGCAGCAATGAGGATAATCCTCAAGTTATGGACCCAGTCCGTATAATTGCTACCATCATCTTTCAACTTTGCTTTCTCAAGGAACGCATTAAAATTCAACGGAACAACAGCACGAGCCATCTATCTACAATCAACATAAACAAGCAAGATACTATCAGGTACTAAGTTCATGATAAATTTAAGTTCAATTAATCATATTACTTAAGAACTCCCACTTAGATAGACATCCCTCTAATCTTCTAAGTGATTATGTGATCCAAATCAACTAAACCATAACCGATCATCACGTGAGATGGAGTAGTTTTCAATGGTGAACATCGTTTATGTTGATCATATCTACTATATGATTCACGCTCGACCTTTCGGTCTCCGTGTTCCGAGGCCATATCTGCATATGCTAGGCTCGTCAAGTTTAACCTGAGTATTCTGCGTGTGCAAAAACTGGCTTGCACTGTTGTAGATGGACGTAGAGCTTATCACACCCGATCATCACGTGGTGTCTGGGCACGACGAACTTTGGCAACGGTGCATACTCAGGGAGAACACTTCTTGATAATTTAGTGAGAGATCATCTTATAATGCTACCGTCAATCAAAGCAAGATAAGATGCATAAACAGATAAACATCACATGCAATCAATATAAGTGATATGATATGGCCATCATCATCATCTTGTGCTTCTGATCTCCATCTCCGAAGCACCGTCATGATCACCATCGTCACCGGCGTGACACCTTGATCTCCATCGTAGCATCGTTGTCGTCTCGCCAATCTTATGCTTCCACGACTATCACTACCGTTTAGTAATAAAGTAAAGCATTACATCGCGATTGCATTGCATACAATAAAGCGACAACCATATGGCTCCTGCCAGTTGCCGATAACTCGGTTACAAAACATGATCATCTCATACAATAAAATTCAGCATCATGCCTTGACCATATCACATCACAACATGCCCTGCAAAAACAAGTTAGACGTCCTCTACTTTGTTGTTGCATGTTTTACGTGGCTGCTACGGGCTTAAGTAAGAACCAATCTCACCTACGCATCAAAACCACAACGATAGTTTGTCAAATAGACTCCGTTTTAACCTTCTCAAGGACCGGGCGTAGCCATACTTGGTTCAACTAAAGTTGGAGAGACAGTCGCCCGCAAGCCATCTATGTGCAAAGCACGTCGAGGGAACCGGTCTCGCATAAGCGTACGCGTAAGGTTGGTCCGGGTCATCTCGTCCAACAATACCGCCAAACCAAAGTATGACATGCTGGTAGGCCGTATGACTTGTATCGTCCACAACTCACTTGTGTTCTACTCGTGCATATAACATCAACATAAATAACCTAGGCTCGGATGCCACTGTTGGGTTTCGTAGTAATTTCAAAAAATTTCCTACGCTCACGCAAGATCATGTGATGCATAGCAACGAGGGGGAGAGTGCTGTCTACGTACCCAACGCAGACCGACTGCGGAAGCGATGACACGACGTAGAGGAAGTAGTCGTACGTCTTCACGATCCAACCGATCAAGCACCGAAACTACGGCACCTCCGAGTTCGAGCACACGTTCAGCTCGATGACGATCCCCGGACTCCGATCCAGCAAAGTGTCGGGGAAGAGTTCCGTCAGCACGACGGCGTGGTGACGATCTTGATGAACTACAGCAGCAGGGCTTCGCCTAAACTCCGCTACAGTATTATCGAGGTATATGGTGGCAGGGGGCACCGCACACGGCTAAGGAATAGATCACGTGGATCAACTTGTGTCTAGAGGTGCCCCCCTGCCTCCGTATATAAAGGAGGAGAGGAGGGGAGGCTGGCCGGCCAAGGGAGGAGGCGCAGGAGAGTCCTACTCCCTCTGGGAGTAGGATTCCCCCTCCAATCCTAGTCCAACTAGGATTCCTCGGAGGGGAAAAGAGGAGGAGGGGGCCGGCCACCTCTCCTAGTCCTAATAGGACTTGGGGAAGGGGGGCGCGCAGCCCATCTAGGGCAGCCCCTTCTCTTTTCCACTAAGGCCCACTATGGCCCATATAGCTCCCGGGGGGTTCCGGTAACCCTCCCGGTATTCCGGTAAAATCCCGATTTCACCCGGAACACTTCCGATATCCAAATATAGGCTTCCAATATATCAATCTTTACGTATTGACCATTTCGAGACTCCTCGTCATGTCCGTGATCACATCCGGGACTCCGAACAACCTTCGGTACATCAAAATGTATAAACTCATAATATAACTATCATCGTAACCTTAAGCGTGCGGACCCTACGGGTTCGAGAACAATGTAGACATGACCGAGACATGTCTCCGGTCAATAACCAATAGCGGGACCTGGATGCCCATATTGGCTCCTACATATTCTACGAAGATCTTTATCGGTCAGACCGCATAACAACATACGTTGTTCCCTTTGTCATCGGTATGTTACTTGCCCGAGATTCGATCGTCGGTATCCAATACCTAGTTCAATCTCGTTACCGGCAAGTCTCTTTACTCGTTCCGTAATACATCATCTCGCAACTAACTCATTAGTTGCAATGCTTGCAAGGCTTATGTGATGTGCATTACCGAGAGGGCCCAGAGATACCTCTCCGACAATCGGAGTGACAAATCCTAATCTCGAAATACGCCAACCCAACATCTACCTTTGGAAACACCTGTAATGCTCCTTTATAATCACCCAGTTACGTTGTGACGTTTGGCAGCACCCAAAGTGTTCCTCCGGTAAACAGGAGTTGCATAATCTCATAGTCATAGGAACATGTATAAGTCATGAAGAAAGCAATAGCAACATACTAAACGATCGGGTGCTAAGCTAATGGAATGGGTCATGTCAATCAGATCATTCAACTAATGATGTGACCTCGTTAATCAAATAACAACTCATTGTTCATGGTTAGGAAACATAACCATCTTTGATCAACGAGCTAGTCAAGTAGAGGCATACTAGTGACACTTTGTTTGTCTATGTATTCACACATGTATTATGTTTCCGGTTAATACAATTCTAGCATGAATAATAAACATTTATCATGATTATAAGGAAATAAATAATAACTTTATTATTGCCTCTAGGGCATATTTCCTTCATTTGCTGGCTTTCGCCATTCTTGAAGGGAGATCGGGAGTTGGTCCTTCACAAGAACTCCGCACTGACGAACGAACTTGTCCGCAATCTTCTTAGGCGCTAATGGTTCGCCATTAGGTTTGAATGCCTCGATATTGTACTTTACGCCCTCCTTCAACTTTTTGTTCGGGTCTCGTTTCGTCCTTTTGCCTGAAGATTTGCTCGATCCGGATGGCTGAAAGAAGAAAGATCGATTCGTTAATATATCTTCAACTCATTTAAAACATGCGATGATCACCAGATTCCTGCTTATATAAATATATATATACCTCGCCGGTGTTTGTTGTTTCAGGATCAACATGTTCTTCGTCATAGTTCATGACTTCATCTTCTCGGTCGTCGCGATCGAATATCATATCACCCTCTCCGGTGTTGTTTAGAAATTTGGAGCCGTCAAAATCTTCTTCATTCTGATCATCATCTGGCCCGCGTATGATATCAAACATGGTCTGTTCTCTCTCTCTGTCGGTATTGTCCACCATAGCTTTTATTTAACTATGCCAAAAGAAATATAAAACAATTTAGTATCATCTCGAATAATAGATATAATCTCGAATACATCGTCTCGAATAATAGATATAATCTCGAATACATCGTCTCGAATAATAGATTTAATCTCGAATACGTCGTCTCGAATAATAGATATAATCTCGAATACATCGTCTCAAATAATATATATAATCTCGAATAAATCATCTCGAATATTATATATCGAATACATCACTAGCTAGCTAGCTAGCTAATAAAGATCGAATACTAGAGAGTAATCTAGGCGGTGGACAACCAAAGTGAAGGAACCATCACTGGATCATAGCTCCGGTGATCTCCCCAAAGAACCTGCCAGGTATTGGAGAACCTGACGTCCATAGCAGCCATGTAGCGATGGACATGCTCGTCCTCCTCCCTGACACGGCGACGTACCACCTCCGGCGGGGCCGGCTCCCTCCGCACCGAAAGTGGCCCACGTGAATGCCACCAAAGGAGATGAGGGTCGACGACGGGACCCGGGGCTGGGTTCCTCACCAAGCGTCGCGCCCCTGAAGGTAGCACCTCCCAGTGCCAGCCCGGCGGAGCCCAGTCCCGGACATGGGTCCTCTGAAGCAGGACGTCGTCGCGAACGGGTCGACGGCGAGGATGCGGGCCGGGCATCGTCGACAACAAATACTATATGCAAATGTAACACTAATTATGCTATCATTGCATATGTCAAAATTCTATATGCTATTTCATACTAATTAAGCATCTAACACTAAAAACAGAAAAAACAACTTCTATACATCCATCTAACATGCATTCATACATATATACTAGTGAAAAAATAATAATCTGAAAAATCTAAACTAATTAAACATACAAAATACGTATATACTAATTAACTTAATTAAGGAAATGTGCGTGTGTGTGTGTGTGTGTTCATGCTTGTGTGTGTATGGGCTCGGGGAGGGGCGGCGGCCACCGGGGGCGAGGGATCGGAGAGGGGTTAGAGGGGGAGAGCTCACAGCGGGGTGACGGCGACGGCGAGGTGACGGCCCGGGGCGTGATGGGGTGGCGACGCGGGGACGGCGCGACGTGGACGGGGACGGGCCCGGGGCGGCGACGGAGACGAGGGCGGCGATGGCGACGGGGACAGGGGCGGCGACGGGGACAGGGGCGGCAACGGCGACGGGGGCGGCGACGGGGGCGGCGACGGGGACAGGGGCGGCGATGGGGATGAGGGCGGCGATGAGGATGGGGGCGGCGACGGCAACGGCGCGCGACGGGGGCGGCGTCGATCGATCGGGAAGAAACAGAGGGGGAGAATGAAATTTTTCGAAGTGTTGTATATATAGAAGGCACCTTTAGTACCGGTTGGAGCCACCAACCGGTACTAAAGGTCTGTTTTGGCTAGCCCAAGCGGCGGGAAGCGACCCCCTTTAGTACCGGGTGGTGCCACGACCCGGTACTAAAGGGTGTGCGCTGCCAGGCGAGGGGCGCAGAAGTTTAGTCCCACCTCGCTAGCCGAAGGGCACTCACACCTGCTTATAAGCCCCGCCGCCGTTGCTGTCTTGAGCTCCTCTCTAAAGCAGGCCTTCTGGGCCTACCTCTGCTACTCTGCCCTGTGGGGCCTATTGGGCTTGCGGGCCTGCATCCTGGCCCAACAACAGGTTGGGTTTCTAGTCGTATGCAGGCCGCTGTGGCCCGGTAGGTGGGCTTTTTTCATTTAGTTTTTTCTTTTCTCCTTTATTTATTTTGTTTTATTTATTTTTAGTTGTTTTTTGCTGTATTTAGAGTTTCTTTGTGAATATTTTTGATAGTTTTTAGAAACTTTCAGTTAGTGCCGGTAGTTTTTAAATTTGAATAGTTTAAATTTTGAATTATTTGAAATTTGTGTGAATCACTAGTTTGTGAATAACTTAACTTTAAAAATACATTTTCCAGTGATTCTTTTTTCTTATGTTTAATATTAGTGTGTTTTATCATTATATTCAATTTGGTAATGCTTAAGTTATTTAAAAATGAAATGCCTTTGTAACGGATGAGTTTTCGTCCGAAACCCTGATACTTCGAAACAGATTGTCCATTTTGTACACGAAGTGCATCCAGTTTTTGCGGTAACCCTCTCTACTTTTTTGCACATGCTATGTGGGTGAAATTATGCTACCATGCCAACTTTCATCCTTTTCTGAGTTCATTTGAAATGTTTTTCAATTTCAGGGTCATTTAGCTGAAAAATCAATAAATGCATGAAAGAATTTGCTTGCACATAAAATTTCTTCGCGTTTCAAATGCCAAAACACATAACTAGCTACCCTAACTATTACAGAGATTCCCTCCTGGGTGTGAAACGCAGAAGAAAGTGATGATAGTTAAGCCGATCACATCCCAGATCTTTGGGTGTGAAACTTTTTCTTCGCGTGTGTCCCTTTGCGTCGTAGCCATGGAAAATCTTCATCATTTAACGGGATGCTCAGGTCAATATTCACTGTGAATGGAGCAATTTCATCAAACTTTTCATAATCTTCTGACTTGTCTGTCTTGTCATCCACTCCCACGATGTTTCTCTTCCCAGAAAGAACTATGTGCCGCTTTGACTCATCGTATGATGCATTCGCTTCCTTATCTTTTCTTTTTCTTGGCTTGGTAGACATGTCCTTCACATAGAAAACCTGTGCCACATCATTGGCTAGGACGAATGGTTCATCTGCATACGCAAGATTGTTGAGATCCACTGTTGTCATTCCGTACTGCGGGTCTTCCGTTACCCCGCCTCGTGTCATATTGACCCATTTGCACCGAAACAAAGGGACCTTCAAACCACGTCGATAGTCAAGTTCCCATATGTCCTGTGTATAACCATAATATGTTTCCTTTCCCGTCTTGGTTTCTGCATCAAAGCGGACACCACTGTTTTGGTTGGTGCTCTTCTTATCTTGGGCGATCGTGTAAAATGTATTACCATTTATCTCGTACCCTTTGAAAGTCATTATATTCGAAGATGGTAACTGGGACAGCAAGTACAGGTCATCTTCAATAGAGGTGTCATGCATGGTACGTGCTTGCAACCAGCTGGCGAAACTCCTGGTTTGTTCACGTGTAATCCAGTCATCAGACCGCTCCGGGTGTTTGGAGCGTAGCAAATTCTTGTGTTCATCCATATACGAAGCCACCAAGGCGGAATTCTGTAGAACTGTGTAGTGTGCTTTAGTGAGAGAATGTCCGTCCATACATATTATTTGTTCCCCTCCTAGCGTGCCTTTTCCATCCAGTCTGCCCTTATGCCGTGATTCAGGAACACCAATCGGCTTAAGGTCAAGAATAAAGTCAATACAAAACTCAATGACCTCCTCATTTTGACGGCCCTTGGAGATGCTTCCTTCTGGCCTAGCACGGTTATGAACATATTTCTTTAAGACTCCCATGAACCTCTCAAAGGGGAACATATTGTGTAGAAATACAGGACCCAAAACGTTAATCTCTTCGCATATGTGAACTAGGACGTGCGTCATGATGTTGAAGAAGGATGGTGGGAACACCAACTCGAAACTGACAAGACATTGCACCAAATCATTCTGTAACCTTGGTATGATTTCTGGATTGATTACCTTCTGAGAGATTGCATTGAGAAATGCACATAGCTTCACGATGGCTAATCGAACGTTTTCCGGTAGAAGCCCCCTCAATGCAACCGGAAGCAGTTGCGTCATAATCACGTGGCAGTCATGAGACTTTAGGTTCTGGAACTTTTTCTCTGCCATGTTTATTATTCCCTTTATATTCGACGAGAAGCCAGACGGTACCTTAATACTGAGCAGGCATTCAAAGAAGATTTCCTTCTCTTCTTTGGTAAGAGCGTAGCTTGCATGACCCTGATGTATGCCGTCTTTTCCGTGCATACGTTGCTGGTCCTCCCGTGCCTCAGGTGTATCTTCTGTCTTCCCATACACGCCCAAGAAGCCAAGCAGGGTCACACAAAGATTCTTCGTCACATGCATCACGTCGATTGCGGAGCGGACCTCGAGGTCTTTCCAATAGGGCAGGTCCCAAAATATAGATTTCTTCTTCCACATGGGTGCGCACCCGTCAGCGTCATTCGGAACAGGTTGTCCACCAGGACCCTTTCCAAAGACCACCTTCAAATCCTTGACCATATCATGTACATCAGCACCAGTACGGTGGCGAGGCTTCGTCCGGTGATCCACCTCACCTTTGAAATGCTTGCCTTTCTTTCTTACGGGATGCCTGCTCGGAAGAAATCGACGATGTCCCAGGTACACATTCTTATTAGCCAAATATATACTGTAAGTACCGTCCAAACAGTGCGTGCATGCGCGGTATCCCTTGTTTGTCTGTCCTGAAAGGTTACTGAGAGCAGGCCAATCATTGATGGTCACGAACAGCAACGCCTTTAGGTCAAATTCTTCCCCCATGTGCTCATCCCACGCACGTACACCTGTTCCATTCCACAGTTGTAAGAGTTCTTCAACTAATGGCCTTAGGTACACATCAATGTCATTGCCGGGTTGCTTAGGAATTCCAGTGTGGTGCCCAGCTTTTTCTTGTCACCTACGCAATTCGGGTACAACAATTTTTTGTGATCCTCTAACATGCGCTGCAACTTCTTCTTCTCCAAATCACTTGCGCAGTTTCTCTTTGCATCGGCAATGGCCCGACCTAGATCATCAACGGGCTCATCTGATGCCTCTTCTTCAGCTTCTTCCCGCATTACCGGCTCAGCTCCTTCCCCCATTGTTGTATCATCGTATTCAGGGAACCCATGGCCAGGATAGCTGTCGTCGTCCTCTTCTTCTTCATTGTCTTCCATCATTACCCCTCTTTCTCCGTGCTTGGTCCAAACATTATAATGGGGCATGAAACCGGTCTTAAACAGGTGGACGTGAATGGTTCTTGACGTAGAGTAATTGTGACCATTCTTACAGCGAGCACATGGACAAGACATAAAACCATCCGCCCGCTTGTTTGCCTCAGCCGCAAGCAGAAAAGTACGCACGCCCTCAATGAACTGGGGAGAGCATCGGTCATCGTACATCCATTGCCGGCTCATCTTCATTACACAACACCGAATAGACCAAATTAATACAAGTTCATACATAAAGTTCATACAACACTTAAATGCAACAAACAAATAACTCTCTAGCTAAAGCATTTAAATGCAACAACAAATACGATCAAGATCGCAACTAAGGTAACAATGGATCCAACAGCATAATGATACCAAGCCTCACTATCGATGGCATATTTTCTAATCTTTCTAATCTTCAAGCGCATTTTCTCCATCTTGATCTTGTGATCATCGACGACATTGGCAACATGCAACTCCAATTCCATCTTCTCCCCCTCAATTCTTTTCAATTTTTCTTTCAAGTACTCGTTTTCTCTTTCAACTAAATTTAACCTCTCGGCAATAGGGTCGGTTGGAATTTCCGGTTCAGATACCTCCTAGAAAAAATTTCTATGTCAACTTGATGGGCATAATTTGTCATAAACACGAAATGCAACTAGTTTTAAAACAGAATATACATACCACATCCGAATCATAACAAGGACTAGGGCCGACGGGGACGGATATCAAAACCATGGCACTATATGTATAACAAACAACGTACAGGTAAGATAATTATACGAGTAACTATATATCCAAATCACACAAACATCAATTTTTATATAAAATTTCATGAACAAGAGGCTCACCACAAGGTGGTGCCGGCGACGGGACGGTGCGGGCGATCGACGGTGGCTACGATGGAGATTTAGAAGGCACTAAGTAAACCACACCTACATATGCAAACTAAGTGTTATTTTTGACCTCAAATTGCATATAAATCAAATACTAGCACATATATATATATATCCTCCCAAATTACTAAACTCACAAATTAATCACTATATAAACCAATGCAAGAGCTAATCTAGCAATGAGAGATGAAAGGACAAAGTTGCTAACCTTTGTGATCATTTGAATGGATGAGGGCCTTCAAATCTTGACAAATTTTGGGCAAATTTTGTGATGAACTCGAGAGGAAGAAGGGAAGAACAGAGGAGAGGGCCGGAGAGGGGAAAGGGGGAAGAACAGAGTGCTGGTGGACGAAGGGTTTATATAGGACGACCTTTAGTACCGGTTCGTGGCACGAACCGGTACTAAAGGTGCTGGAGGGGCCCCACTCTGACAACATCCTGCCACCACTCTCATTAGTACCGGTTCTTGGCACGAACCGGTGCTAAAGGTTCGCCACGAACCGGTACTAATGAAAGCGGCCCGGCTATCCGTTGGAACCGGCACTAATGTATACATTAGTGCCGGCTCAAATACAAACCGGCACTAATGTGCTTCACGTTTGACCATTTTTCTACTAGTGTAGGTGTTAATAAAAAATATTTGGCTCATTTGGAGTAGGTCCAAAAAAATTTATTACAAATGGGGTTGTTTACCCTAGCTTGGGAGCTCATTTGGAGCACACTTCTCATGACTACAAGTTTTACCACGCAAAAGAGATCAGATTGATCACCTAACGTTTATAATAGTTCAGCAAACTTTGCAACTCACACCACAGGGCAATGGACTTCAAGTGTTGGTTCAAATTCAAAGTTTGCCTAAAATTCAAATTTTTCCTCGGTTTTGTATTCTACCTCAAATTTCACATCAAATTACAAATAGAATTATTACACCTTACAAGTTTTCATATTAGTTCAAATTGACGACAGAATCCTTATTACAAATCCTTAAAGTTCAAAGTTCATGACTTGCATTCAAGTTCAAATTCAAATCTTTGCCTTGCTCCTTGTGTTCCGGGATGGGTTAACCATCTTGCTCCTGGTTTCCCTAGCTGGGATATTTTGTGCTTTTGAAAGTTTTGTCTTGTTGCTTCTGATCTTCACTTCTGGTGGTGGTGGTTTTGTTGAGCTTTGACTGACCAAGCAAGTTATGACCAGTTGGCAGTCATGTGTGGGTTCACTAATCCTTAAAGGAACTTCAGACAAAATAACTTCCTCCTCTCTTATAGCTTCAAAACCTTCATAAGTCATAGTTTCAAATTCTGCATCAGATGATGGTTCAACCGAAGTTTCTTCCTCTCTAAGTCTTTTCTGTCCCGTGCATCCAATTATCCTAGAGCTGGGTCAAATGGAAATAAGCTTAGCCATCGATAAAAAAGAGAACAAATGCAAAAAAGGGAAATGTTGCACACATACCAAGCTGCATTCTCCTCTGCTGCTGCATTCTCCTCTAAACATGATGCATTCTCCTGTGCTATTGCATTCTCCTCTAAACTTGCTGCATTCTCCTCTGTTACTACATTCTCCTCTGCATTTGCTGCTGCCCATTGTTCCTCTTCTCCAAATGATGCATCAACTGGATTGGTACAAGGCCTAGCAATATGCCCTTGAATACCACATCTTTTGCACTTACGTTGTTTTTTTTACACGGCCCTCTTCACCAGATCTTATCCTATTTTTCCTTCGTCTTCCTGGTGGTCTAGTCAATACAGGAGAATTGAGTTTGAACCCTGGGTCTACTATGTTCCATTGGTCTTTTCCCAAGAGTGCAGGCACATTTTCAGCATAAGCAGCCCTAAATTTGGCAGCAGAAAAATATTCAGAGCAATACTCATCAACTTCACCATGAGATGTAGGGCATGTATGCATGGCTTCCTGCGGATCTGCCATTGCCTACAACTGCATTCCTTAGTTGCAAGGTTCACTGGATATCTCCATTCCCTATTTTTACTATCAGTGTATGTCACCTCAGCCTCGTATGTCGACGATCGAATGCATTTCATCCTTAGTCCTCTTGCCTTAGCATGCAATGCCTTAATCAGAGATGGGAGCATAAGATGGCCAACATATTGTGTTTCTGCAATTCTTTTATGAAGAGCCATCTTTATCATGATCATCTGCCTGATCTTATCAAATGGTTGCCACAACAAAAGCCATTTCACTGACTTGAACTTTGCATTAAAACACTCAGCGAGGTTATTGGTCACACGTCTACCTTTTATATTTCATTGAATTTGCTTCTTGACCACACCTTTCCATGATGTTCATCCATGTACTCCTTCACCAAAGGATTGTGAGCATACAACACTCTCAAATGGTGCTCATGCTTCCTCAAGCTGCATGTGTATGATGCTGGCCATAGATTCTCATCATAAACTTTGCCTTTGAATTTCTTTTTAAAATTCTGTGGTAGGTGTCACATACATTCCCTATGTTCCACTCCAGGGAATACAATTTATACTGCAGTCTCTAAACCCTTGAAAGCATCTGTGTGTATTACTAAACCTGAGGGTGTACCTATAATGTTGCGCAACTGTTGCAGAAACCAGACCCAACTCTCCTTGGACTCTACCTCCAACACACCAAATGCAACTAGGAATAGCCAGTTGTGTCCATCAACTGAAGAAGCTGCTGCTAGCTAGCCTCTTCATCTTCCATTCAAAGCAGTTGCATCGACTGCCAAAAATAGGGCATACAACCATTCAGAAACCCCTGCCAGCAAGCCTTGAAACAAACAAAAGCCCTCCTGAAGCACTCCTTCTCCAGTGCCTTCACTTATAATTTGTACTTAATTGTATGCTTGTCAATCTCTACAACACTCCCTGGACTAGCCGTCTCCACTTCAGCTTTGAAGGTGTAAAGCAATTGAAAACTCTCATTTCATGGACCATTAATCATATCAAGAGCCCTTTCCTTCGAATAGAAAATCCTCATGTAAGGTATATTAATCTTGTACTTCTAAAATAGCTTCCCATGGAGTGCTGTTGGACCAATTATTGGTGTTTTCGTCACCCAATCCAAGATTGCATCTGCCACCCACCTAGTCTTTGCAAGCTTTGATTTGTCCTTTTCCCCTCCCCCTCCAGGTGGGCAAGTGTGCCCGTGTGGGTTGTTTTTTATCCGAAACAAAATGAAAAATGATGTCAAATACAATTAAGAAGCAGCACACATGATCTGAATATAGAACAGATAAATAATCTGATAAAAAGATTTAGTTGTAATACCTGAATCAATTTGCTCTTTAGCATAGTGGATGCATGCAACCTCTACCTACACCTATCATAAGGGCAATGAACAGTGAATCTTCCTGGCTCACTCCTATCAACCTCATAGGAGTTTTTAGTGAGAATGCAATATGTAGTCACTGCATTACGATAGTGCACCATTGATTCGAATACGGTTCCTGGAGTAAGCTCAGGATTCTCCCTGTTCCGCTCAATTGTTGGCATGTTCTCATCATCATATTCTTGTAAAACTAAGGAGTCGATGTTCTCCTCCCTTTCTTCATCGTCAGTGTCATCAAATCTAGCACGGCTGCTAGGCTCCTTTGGATATTCATCTTCCACTGCCTGTTGACTGACTCTATCTACCAGTTCAGGGAATAGAATCTCATCATCATGTCAAGGCACTTCCTCGTCAGGCTCTGCATCTACTTCTGCATCAGGTGCAGAAGGGAGAGGAGAAGTGGCAGAATTAGCGGCAGCTGACATGTTGTGGATTTCAGAACCACTAGGTTTACTTGGTCTCGACCCACAAGGAGTACGAGGACGCTCGCTATTAGCAGAGACAGATGAAGTCTGAACACCCTTCCCCTTCGGGATACGTTGTTTGCATGCCTGAAGCACAACGATATGGATTTTACCCAAACGGCTGTCAGCATTCAAACTAACTAGCAATCCCAGATGCTCGTCACAAGTTATTAGGACAAATCATTGATCGGTATTGTCGAAATATATCACTTCAACAGCATCGGCAGGGCTCCACGGATACTCACAATAGAGTGCCTTGCGAAAATCTGTAAACGAAATGGTGGTTTCTACCACTTTCGGATAGAAAAATCCAGAAATCAGACACGGTTTAGTTCCACGCAACTCGCTAGTTTCCATTCTAACCACCAGCCGAAAAGCAAGTGCAGGATCAACCCTATTCGATTGAAATAAAGGGCGCAGTTAGGCCGAACGTTTTCAGATAAATTGCACTGATTCACGCCAACGGTGGTCAAATACAGCCTATTTGACGGATCTCCTAATCAATTTGAGAGGAAAATGATGCTTACCCAGGTGGAATCCATGAATTATCCGCCTCTGATTCGACCCAATCATCTCCACAGTCGATGGGCCGGACGGGGTGCTCCCCCAACATCGCTTCCTAATCCTAGATGGGGAGAGGGTAGATGCGGCGGAGGCGGCACGATGGCGGTGGAGGGGGCGGCGCGGAAGCGACTCGATCTGATTCAGGTTACAATGAGTGTAAGATTTGCGGCCTACTCGTTAGCACGTAACGGTCAAATGTGGACTCGGCCCTACATGGCCCCACTCGTCAGAGTTAACGGTCAAGTCATTGACCCGACGACAACGTCCGCTGTGACCAGTTCTGAGGGTTTCGGGAAAGGGAGTGGGGAAAAGTGAGCAAAAGTTAAGAGCGTGGGGATGAATGAGTAGAACTAAGGAACCAGGGGTACAGAAATAAAAATCCCTTTATTTTAATACTTTGAGATGCATACTGGATAGCGGTCTTGGGGTGGAGTATTAGCGATACATGACGTTGGATAAATGGACTATGGATGTTCAGATCGTGATGCCTATATACAATTATGCAATGTATAATCATACTCATGAATACTACAATTTCGTCGATACACAAGCGTAGTTGTTCACCATAACATTTATCTCATATTGGAGAGATGCCACTAATGAAATTATGGATCCTAATCCATTCATCCATATGGCTTTCAACCTTGATCAAAGTTCTTTCATTTCTTTACTTTTTTTCTTTCATTACAATCAATACTTTCAAACACAAGTTGCATTAATCCTTGTAACTAGCAAGGCTAGTAAGACAAACAACCTTACTAGTTTAGTTAGGGGTCGAGGTAAGTTTTGTATTTGTATATGCACATATTGATCATTGGATGCAAATCAAAACTCGTACTCGCTCGATAAACTTTAAGGTCATCGACTTGAGGGAAATTACTGTTTGCTACACACCTCTGCACCTGGGGGCCCGACACACTCCTAGATTAGAGGAAGCAATGTGCTACCCAAAAACTACTTTCGACGTCAATTCTGGTTGTGGCGACCATTTGTTCTTACGGATCATGCAAGGTGTCAGGTCCTACGATGACCACTACAAGATGAAGTAAGGATGCCATTGCCACGTCGGCTTCTCTGATCTACGGAGGTGCACAATTGCTATGAGGATCTTCACATATTGCACAACCGCAGACTCATGGGATGAATACCTCCGGATTTTCAAGCACACATCTAGAGGCCATGTTTGGATATTTCCTACCGGAGTGGTCAAGGTGTTTGGACCCGCAGTGGCGGAGACAGGCCCCACGCAGTAGGAGCCTTGGCCCGGGGCATGTCTACCAAGTCCTTTGTCAGCTTTTCATATTGTAGCTACTTTCTACCACTGCAGCCACTGTTCATACTGAAGGTGGCCTGGAGTATGTGTTAGTGTTGGCTTCGCTACTGTGGAACAGAGTACTTGGGAGAACCAAATGCCAGAAACATGACAAGGCTCATGGCACTGTTTCTTTGGCGTGTCAAGGTCTCACATCAACATCAAAGTGTTGCAGCGGTCTTCATTGTTTGCAAGATTGTGTGCGAGTGAAACTCATGCATGCAACATAACATCAATGGGCATGAGTATAACATGAGATACTTGGTATCTATCCTCAGTGGGCAAACTTTGCCAAGACCATCTCTGATCCAATAGGTAACAAAAATAATCTCACTTTGCCGCAAAACAAGAATGTGCTAGAAAAGATGTGGTGAAGTTATACTTAATTATTTTCAATATTTGAAGTATAAGAAAAGAGCAGACATATGGGAGAATGGCTTTATTGAACCGTCGTTGGAGAGGCCCCTATGATGGCAAACTAATTCACAGCCACCGAATAGCGCAAGGAACGTATGAGTACGCGAGTCTAGCTAAGCTAGTGCTGTGAGCTGCAGAGCTATAGATAAAGTTGTGAACTGCTGGAATCCTTCATCATACCCTACGGCCTACGCTACACATACTCGCACACAGTACAGCGAGATCTCCCGGAGCGATCTTCCGGAGTTCCCCGAGCCGGCGTGGGAGATCGAGAACGAATTATAAAGATAGGTAACGGGGGTCAAATCACGGCAGTGCTGTAATGAGAAGGTGACGACAGCTGAAAAATGGAGGAGTACCAAGAGATCATAAGTTTGTCCTTCACGTTACACGCTGCTGCCGCTGCATGTCAGATACAGTTACAGTAGTACTGCTACGTTACGTGCCCCGAGTTACGGGCCATAGCTTTTGCGCTTTAACTACTACTGCAGTTCCGGACAACCATACGTGAGAATTACTGGCTCCGATTAGACAGCACGACATGCATGATTACCGAACATCTGTCCGAGCCAACCGCGTACATACACACAGTCAGTTTCTTACACCAGGCAAAAAAGAAAGAGATGGATGGATGGACCTCAGGGCGCCAGAGACGTCAGAAAGATTGGAGCCTCGGAACTTTAACCCGTCTCAGTTATCACTTGTCACAAATACTCTACGTGAGCGTGGTACAATTTCTCTCTCTCACACACACACATAAAGAACTGAACAAAAACCTATGATATCTTTGACAGGATTTGATCGTTGGTATTAAGACTAGATGCGACGTCGATGCAAATTGTTGCCACTAGCCGTGTACAACTAGTTCAAAGCGTAGTGCCGTAGTGGTGCGCGCACATGTGATGTGAGGAACCCCAACCCAAAGGTGCCCATATCCTATCATGCAGCGAGCAAAGCTTTTTATGCGGTCTCCGTCCCCTGTCATGCACGTACACTGATCACCGGGAAGCGTGGGGGTCCCACGAGCCATGCCTGCCTCCCTCACTCCCTCCATCGCCACAGTCATCGACCGATCATTACGGCCTCCTCTTCCTGCTGTGCGCTAGGCGCCCGTACAACGTGCTCACACGTGGGGTCTTGTTCGGCATGCATATGAACACACACACGCAATGACAAGGACACGGACCCCATGGCCCTGCCCTCCCTGGGAGGTCGTGTCATGGGCTCGACGGGAAACTCGGGCGCCTTCTGCTTCCCGTCCCATGCATCATCTCCCTCTCTCGGTGATCTTGGTCCTAGCTAGGAGTAGATCTTTTGGCCTGGCTGCCCCATTGAAGCAAAAGATCACGTCGCAGTGCCTACACATCCATTCACGAGATGGAGTCCCGAACCAAACGTGCGCCCGGGCCAGTGTCTGCACTCTCCTCTGCCGCGCAAGACAAATGGCGCGATGGCCCGGCGCTGGGGCATGCACTGGGGGCGAGAGTGAGAGGAGAAAGCAAACAGTGCTCGCGCGCCCTGTGCTCGACACGGACCGAGCGCGGCAGGCACAGCGCAGCGAGCGCACGGTGGCGCGGCCTGCTGCCGTTGGTCGTCGTGGCCGGTCTCCGAGGCCGCTTGGAGCTGATGAGACGCTCGATCAGGGGAGTTTTTTCTGCGCACCGCATACAAGCATGGCCTACATGCATGCATGCGTGCAGTGTATATACGGCCGGGTCGGACATTTACGCTGTGAAGGCGAGATGTCATCCGTGATCGCCTGACAGGACGGAGCTAGGAACTCCTATATACGTAGGCTGAAAGTGACAGTCACGACGAAACAGGACCGTCCGTGCTTGGCTTCCCTTCCCTCGAGCCGGTTCAATTTGAATGAAAAAATATTAAAGCTTCCATGCAAGGTGCATGAGTTGATCCACGCATGCATGCGTGCATTGGCACAGGCCCGTCCGTGCTTTGCTTGGCGCGGTGAGAATAACTCCAGGGCAGGAGAGGGCACCGTACGTCATAATGGCTCGCCCCGGTACGTACCACGAAAACGGGGAACTTATGATGATAGCATGGCTCTGCGGCTGCGCCCATCGATCGACCACGAGCCGAGCTTGACCACACCGGTACGAACGAGCTAGGCTCGAGATGCTTGAGGCCCTGACGCCATGCACGAAAGCTCCAACAGTGCCCCGTCCACGTGCCACGGCACTGTTGCACCACTGTGCCCGATGCCGTAGGGGATCATCGATCGCCTGTTTTACTCCAAGTAGCCATAGCCCGGGTAGCCATGGGAAGCATGCCGAGCTCCGTAGCTCTCGATGGGTGCCTGCCCTGCCCGGGCCTGCAGGTGCAGGCGCGGCTACATTGGCACTACAGGAAAGGCTACAGTAACAACAAAAGCTCACCCACGGAGGACTGGTTCCTTTCACCCGGTCCAGTACTGGTACTCGCCGTTCGTACCGCTAGCTAGCTGGTGCTGATGGGTGGATGTGACGTTAAATGGAAACAGCAGCCACGTCACCTCCGCGTAGCCCTAGGCCTGCATCCGCGTATCTAACCCAAAATTTAACAGCCACAGTTTAGTTGGCATGTGTTTGGTTTTTGCCACACTTTATTGCCCATATGGCCCATTTGTCATAGAGATAATTTTTTTGCCAACTTTTGCCAAAGTTTGGCGTCCAATTTCACAGCCACACTTGTGTGGCTCGCCATACTTGTATGGCTAGCCACACTTTGGCTTGGCCATACTTGTGTGGCTAATCCTCTTCTCACCGTATATCTCGCGTACGTACTGAGCTCGTAGCTGTAGCATCCAGGGCCCTAGCGGCTTATCTATCTACGCCCGGAGAGATGGCGCTGAGAGATGAGATGATGCATGCGCCGTATGGTGATTGGACACGTGCCGCGTCCCCTCACTGACAATCCGGCGACGTGACGACCGTAGCGCCCCCCGTATCCCGGGGAATCTACGTAACAATCCCCCCACCTGCTACTGTGCGTGCGGTACGATACGAGAGCCGGAGAGAGAGAGAGATGGAGAGAGGGGAGGAAGGTGACGACGGGACGGGCCGGGGGCCCCGGGTGTCGGCGTCGGGGGCCAATGCGGTCTCGTGACGGAGATGGGCCGCGGGCCATGGCTTTGCTATGTTACGTCGCGTCGATGAGGGGGGTGGGGAGGGGGGCCTGCGCCGGGGATGTTTTGTTTACTAGCGGGCGCAATTATTAATGGTCGCCGCACCACGGCACGCGCCGGCCAATGGGGAGCCCCGGCTCTAGGGCAGCGTTAATGGCGGGTCGTACAGTACGTATGATTTGTCGATCTAATCTTGGCTCGGGAGGAGTATCGATTTGATCCGCGCTACTGCTGGTGTCAACAGGATCGTACCGCCGAGATTTTTTTCCCTTTATTTTTTCAAAGGTAAAGTTCCCTGCCTCTGTCGTAGATCCAAATGAAGTACAGCCAATAATGCCTACTCCAGTCTGGAACCCATGAAGTTTTTATTCTGATCAGCAGGAATTGGAGGCGTTTTTGGTGCTCTTTTGGTTGCAGAATGCGACCGTTTCCTTTTGTGCAAATTTCACGTGGAACACATCAAGTTTGGACCTCCGGTTCAGGGCAGGGTCTGCTAGATGCGATGCGTTGCTAGCCAGGAGCCTACCACGTACGTGCCCATCGAGAGCAGCCCACAATTTCATGACAAGCCATATGTTCGCTACAGTGTGTGTGCGCGCGCGCGCGCGTTCAAAGAGGAAAATGCGTTGGCATGAGATCATGATCTCTGTAGATTAAACTGCTTCGGTTTTGGACCAGTGACAGTGATCATCCTCGGTGTTGGCGAAGTCATCTGTTCAGGTTTTGGTCCCGTCACGTTTGGATTGCACTATTGTGTGTCAGCCTCCACATGCGGGCTCTAGTGCTATACACCACTCCATGTTTTGCTGTCGTTGCAGTTTCAAACACGGACCGTCTGCCATGGATTCGGTTTGGTCATGTGATGTTGAAGACCACAGTGGATCGTTTGATTTGGTCATCTTTTTTTTTTTGTATGTCTGGAGGAAACTGATTTGATCCTTGTTTAGCCACAAGCTTTACCAAAATACGCCAAAAGTTACATGAAATCGTCGTAGCAGGCCTACATCTCATCCTCTACAAAAGGCTATTTCCAGGCTTCCAGCTAAACGTGCTTGACAAAATGCACAAACGAAGGTTAAATAATAGTTATTTTAAATTTTCTTGACTTTTATTGTTTCCTATGTACCAAGTACTATATGACTTGAGATGTGTGAGAGCATGGTTTGCTGCAAGTACTATTATTGCTATGTTAAGTATTGAGACCTACTTCAAAATGCTTGGTTACATGCGATGTTGCTTAAGTTGCTTACGTGATGTCATCATTATTATACTCCCTCCATTCCACAATGTAGTGCTTCCTCTATCCCCGTGCTTCAACTTTAACCGTAAATTTAACTACCAAGACCGATTGCAGCGGGAGCAAAAATTATATCAGTGAATTCGTATTCGAAAGAAGTTTTCAATTATATAATTTTTTCTCCCGCTGCAGTTGGTCTTGTTGGTTAAATTTATGGTCAAAGTTGGACCTCGGGAAGCGCGGGCGCACTATATTTTGAAATGGAGGGAGTATCATTGTTGTGGTCTCCTTGCTTACTAGTCCTTCTATTTCTTTTACTCTGCATATAAGATTTGTTTGAAGTCAAACTATGTAAAGTTTGACTGAATTTATATTAAAAAGTATCAACATCTACAATACAAAAGTTATATAATATGAAAAAAAAATCATGATGCATCTAATGGTATTAATTTTGTATTATGGATGTTGATAGTTTTTCCTGTAAAGTTGGTTAAACTTTAAGAAGTTTGACTTCAAAAAAAATTTATATGCAGACTAAAAATAAACAGAGGGAGTACCTATTTAAGCATGAATTCTCAATTGTATTCCATGTCTCACACTCCACCATGTGACATCAAGCTACATGATTATCATGTTTTTATCTCACTTTAGTGTGCAAAGATGTCTTACATGTTACATCAATCACATTTTGTTACACCCCACTTTGGTCTAGGATTTAGGGGAGGCTCCTTTACATTGTAGATGTGCATCATGCTTCAGTGAGAATGATGCACAAACTTAGGGGGGGGGGGTCTTAAATGATTGGGATTGACCTAGAGGGGAGTGAATATGCACAGTTACAAGTTTTAATTGATCACTATCAATTTTAGGCAATACAGACAATAAATATGGTTAGGCATAACACCAGTTTCATAGAATTGCCTTACCAGATTGGTGATGCCATCTCCTATCCAATCCCAAGCCGCCAAGTAGAAGGCCACATTTAATCCATCTGGCTCTCGAGACGCATTAGCCTTCATTTCCTTCAATATGCTCCAGATTTCTTGCTTGTCAGGAATGCTATTGGTGTAGTCTCTTTGATCATTACTCCTTATTGTAGCTATATACGACCTTCCATGGTCTGTATTGTTAGACTGAAAAATATTTTTAAAATAATCAACAAAGGTATGAGCTATCTTGTCAGGGTTGAACTGAGTAATGTTATTCTCATCCGTGATAGATACTATCTGATTTTTCCTTCTTCTTTTAAGTACAGCATGGTGGAAAAAGCTGGTGTTTCTATCCCCACATGTGGCCCAATGTTTTTTGGCTCTCTGACTATAAAACTCAATGAGTTTAGTCAAGTTTTCCTCAGACCTGTACACAGGAGCGGCTTCTAGCTTGTGATCCTGTTCATGTGAAGGTTTCATCTGAATATTTCTGATGTGTTCTTCCAGAGAACTGAGCTCCTGGTTTAAAGGTTTCTTAATACAAATATTTTGTCAATTCCTAAGAAGATTGTATCCATCAGACCTGCCGATTTCAGGCGCAAGCCTATGTAATGTTGCATATAAAATCATTGTTAAATCTCTGGCTAACAGACTCAAACCCCATCTCCCTGACTATATCCATCCTTCTCAACAAGCATTTATTGAAGGGAGAAGAATTAGTAACAACATTATAATTGCTTAAGAATTTACTCATTCTTTTGCTCTAAAATCTTGGAATACTCCTGCATTCATTTTAAAAATTGATCTTGCTAAAACTTTTGACCGTCTTGAATGGGATTTCATTGTCTCATCTTTAACACGTAAAGGTCTACATGGCCATTTTATCAATCTCATCTATGCTTGCATTTCAACACCAGTGCTCTCTGTTATTATAAATAGCCAACAATATGCTCGTATATGAGCACCAGAGGTACAATACAAGGATGTCCTCTCTCCCCATATCTTTTTGTCCTGGCCATTAATGAGTTGTATGTCTTCTTACAAGAAGCAATGAGGGAAAACAACTATGAGGTATCTCTCTTGGTCCAAATTGTCCGTCTATCCACTCTCTCATGTTTGCTGATGATCTTTTAGTTTGTGGGCAAGCTACTACTCGAGAAGCCAATTCTATGTGCCAACTGATTCAAACCTTTTATACAAATTCTGGCCAAATTCCAAATTGGACCAAATCTAGTATTAGTTTTAGTAGGGGTGTAGACACCAACATGCAACGGGCTATAATGAACATTTTGCATGTTCCTTGCATTGACAATAACTTCACTCATTTGGGACACCCTCTCATCCTTCCAGCCAAAGACGGGTCCTTTGCCTATAACTTTGTGATAGATAAATTCGAAGCCAAGATTCCAACCTACAAGCCAATAAGCTCTCTCATGTTGGTAGGTTGACTCTCATAAACTTTGTCTTTGCTTCCATCCCCATTTATTACATGTCCAATATTCTCTTCCCCAAGAAATTCTTGGCTAAGCTTACTTCAATTATAAGAATTTTTTGGTGGACTGGAGTTAGAGAGGAAACCAATGCTAAATCCCTTTGCCTTAAATCCTGGAAGGACATCTGCTCCCCCAAAAAGGAGGTCTAGGTATAAATTTTTTGCAAGCCACCAATAGAAGTATAATCCTTGCGGCTGCTTGGAAAATTGCAGAAAAACCAAAGACCTATCTTTCCAAGGTCTTGTAATCCAAATACTTTCCGGATTCCTCTCTTTGGAGGGTCAGTCGTAATATTCCAAAATTTGCCTTTTGGGCTTCCACTCTAAAAGCTAGGCTGATTCTTATCAAAAACTCCTTTTTCCAGATTACAACAAGCAACATATCTCTCTGGAGTAGTCCTTGGTATAGTTATTTGGAAACTATTTATGATCATCTTATCATCCAAAGTAATGAATTTGTTTATCCTGCTCTAGTAAAAAGGGACAATTCCATTCCCCCCCTAACTTTGTCCCGACCTCATCTTTACCCCTAAAAAAATCAGTGCTCAACTTTGCCCCTCTCCGTTAGGAGCCCTTATGGAAATACCCTTCCGTGTCGTTTCCGTCTGGTCAAAGGCCTTTGACCGTCATCCAGACATTTCCTGGACATAGTTGCCCCTCTGAGCTTATTTCACTTACGCATGGGGCCTACTTTGTAAAAAGAAAAAAGAAATCTCTCTCACCTGTGTGTATCACTTACATGTGGGGCCTAAAGAAGAAAAGGCAAAATAGAAAGGAAAAAACCCTCTTCCACCTCCCACTCTAACTTACATGTGGGGACTAGCAAAAACTAATAAAAAAGAAAAGGAAAAACACCCTCTCTCCACCTCACGGTCTCTCTCTCATCTCCGGTGATCCCTGCGCCACCGGCCCGATCCCTATGTTGCCGCTGCCGCTTGCTCGCAACGCATGGACGCCCTCTTCCTCCTTCGCTCCACACACAGACTCTCTCTACCTCTCCCTCCCTCCATGTCTCTCTTTCTCCCTCTCTCTCTTTCTCCGCCGTCGTCGGATTGGGCCTCGCACGCGCGGCCAATGATAGCCCCGAACATCGAAAACATGTCTACGAGCTCCAGTGACCTCCACCGCATCTTCCACTGGGAGGAATTGGACCGAGCTGCGCCATAGCGACAGATCCTTCACGGTCTCCCCCGACTCCGGTGTCGCGCCGCCGCTGCCGATCTCCTCCAACAGAGGATGCCGATGGATTCCCTCGGGTTATGTAGCTCTCTAATGACCCCCGAAATCTCATGGCGCACCCACGAGTATCCTTGCGTCCCCGAGCCACCACTCCCCGAGGAGCCGCATCGGTGTGCGCCATTGATGACAAGGAGGTCGTCTCCGAGCGCCTCCAACATCGCAGACCCACTATGTATGCTCAATGCGAGCGTGTGAAGCTTCTACATCGCTCCTCCTTTTCCCTCTCATCCTATGCCACTCTCCCATCGCTCACCGCTCACCGCCACCGCTCCATCTCATTGCCGCCGGCCATGGCGTCGCCGTCCATAGCCATTCACCTCGACCAACACATCCACACCCTCTGTCAGACCACCCCAAGCCCGACCCCATGGTCCTCACCCTCAGGCGCAGCGCCCCTCGCCGGCGACGACCACTGGCCGAGCCGCCCATGCGTCACCACGAGCAAGCGTGGACCAATTTTGACCCTGTCCATGGGTTCCGTGGCCCATATGTTAGGGAGAGAGAGGTTGAATGTTCTTTTGTTTGAGGGTCCCGGGTCCACTTGTAAGAGAGAGGTGAGGTGAGGTGAGAGAGAAAGAGAGTTTTTCTTTTCTTTTTACAAGGTAGGCCCCACGTGTAAGTGAAATAAGCTCAGAGGGGCAACTATGTCCAGGAAATGTCTGGATGACGGTCAACGGCCTTTGACCGGACGAAAATGGTACGGAAGGGTATTTCCATAAGGGATCCTAACGGAAGAGGGGCAAAGTTGAGCACAGATTTTTTTAGGGGTAAAGATGAGGTCGGGTAAAAGTTAGGGGGAAAAATGGAATTGTCCCTAGTAAAAAATCTTTGGCTTCCAAACCAGAAGAAGGTGGAATGATGATCTCATTGACACTTTGTTTACATATGAAATAGCTAACATTATCAAACTGGTTCCAATCATCCAGGATGATAATAAGGATCTCTTATGCTGGAAACTCATGCCCACAAGAAAAATTACTACATAAATCTGTTGGGGAACGTTGCAGAAAACAAAAGTTTTCCTACGGTTTCACTAAGATCCATCTAGGAGTTCATCTAGAAACGAGTGATCGGATTGCATCTACATACCTTTGTAGATCACGCGTGGAAGCGTTCAAAGAACGGGGATGAGGAAGGCGTACTCGACGTGATCCAAATCACCGGAGATCCTAGCGCCGAACGGACGGCACCTCCGTGTTCAACACACGTACGGTCAGCGTGACGTCTCCTTCTTCTTGATCCAGCAAGGGAAAAGGAGAGGTTGAGGAAGATGGCTCCAGCAGCAGCACGACAGCGTGGTGGTGATGGAGCTGCAGTACTCCGGCAGGGCTTCGCCAAGCACTATGGAGGAGGAGGAGGTGTTGGAGAGGGAGAGGGAGGCACCAAAGGCAAGGGTGAGAGGTCCTCCCTTCCCCCCACTATATATAGGGGGCCTAGGGGGGGCGCCGGCCCTAGGAGATGCAATCTCCTAGGGGGGCGGCGGCCAAGGGAGGAATCCCTCCTCCCCAAGGCACCTAGGAGGTGCCTTCCCCTTCTAGGACTCTTCCTTTAGGGTTTCCCCCACCCTAGGCGCATGGGCCCTAGGGGGAAGTGGCGCCCCAGCCCACTTTGGGCTGGATCCCTTCCCACTTCAGCCCATGGGGCCCTCCGGGATAGGTGGCCCCACCCGGTGGACCCCCGGAACCCTTCCGATGGTCCCGGTACAATACCGGTGACCCCGAAACTTGTCCTGATGGCCGAAATAGCACTTCCTATATATAATTCTTTACCTCCGGACCATTCCGGAACTCCTCGTGACGTCCGGGATCTCATCCGGGACTCCGAACAACATTCGGGTTACTGCATGTACATATCCCTACAACCCTAGCGTCACCGAACCTTAAGTGTGTAGACCCTACGGGTTCGGGAGACATGTAGACATGACCGAGATCGCTCTCCGGTCAATAACCAACAGCGGGATCTGGATACCCATGTTGGTTCCCACATGCTCCTCGATGATCTCATTCGAATGAACCATGATGTGGAGGATTCAAGCAACCCCGTATACAATTCCCTTTGTCAATCGGTATGTTACTTGCCCGAGATTTGATCGTCGGTATCCCAATACCTCGTTCAATCTCGTTACCGGCAAGCCACTTTACTCGTACCGTAATGCATGATCCCGTGACCAGACACTTGGTCACTTTGAGCTTATTATGATGATGCATTACCGAGTGGGCCCAGTGATACCTCTCCGTCATACGGAGTGACAAATCCCAGTCTTGATCCATGTCAACCCAACAGACACTTTCGGAGATACCCGTAGTCTACCTTTATAGTCACCCAGTTACGTTTGTGACGTTTGGTATACCCAAAGCACTCCTACGGTATCCGGGAGTTACACGATCTCATGGTCTAAGGAAAAGATACTTGACATTGGAAAACTCTAGCAAACGAACTATACGATCTTGTGCTATGTTTAGGATTGGGTCTTGTCCATCACATCATTCTCCTAATGATGTGATCTCGTCAATGACATCCAATGTCCATAGTCAGGAAACCATGACTATCTGTTGATCAACGAGCTAGAACTAGAGGCTTACTAGGGACATGTTGGTGTCTATTATCACACATGTATTACGATTTCCGGATAATACAATTATAGCATGAATAAAGACAATTATCATGAACAGGAAATAATAATAATAATGATTTTATTATTGCCTAGGCATATTTCCAACAGTCTCCCACTTGCACTAGAGTCAATAATCTAGTTACATTGTGATGAATCGAACACCCATGGAATTCTGGTGTTGATCATTGTTTTGCTCTAGGGAGAGGTTTAGTCAACGGATCTGCTACATTCAGGTCCGATGTACTTTACAAATATCTGTGTCTCCATTGAACATTTCGAATGGAGTTGAAGCGACGCTGATGTCTTGTCTTCTTGTGAAACCTGGGCTCCTTGCGGCAAGTGCAATAGCTCCAGTGTTGTCACAGAAGAGCTTTGATCGGCCGACCGCATTGGGTATGACTCCTAGGTCGGTGATGAACTCCTTCACCCAAATTGCTTCATGCGCTGCCTCCGAGGCTGCCATGTACTCCGCTTCACATGTAGAGTCCCGCCATGACGACTTTGCTTGCAACTGCACCAGCTTACTGCCCCACCATTCAAAATATACACGTATCCGGTTTGTGACTTAGAGTCATCCAGATCTGTGTCGAAGCTAGCGTCGACGTAACCCTTTACGACGAGCTCTTCGTCACCTCCATAAACGAGAAACATTTCCTTAGTCCTTTTCAGGTACTTCAGGATATTCTTGACCGCTGTCCAGTGTTCCTTGCCGGGATTACTTTGGTACCTTCCTACCAAACTTACGGCAAGGTTTACATCAGGTCTGGTACACAGCATGGCATACATAATAGAACCTATGGCTGAGGCATAGGGGATGACACTCATCTCTTCTATATCTTCTGCCGTGGTCGGACATTGAGCTGAGCTCAATTTCACACCTTGTAACACAGGCAAGAACCCCTTCTTAGACTGATCCATATTGAACTTCTTCAATATCTTATCAAGGTATGTGCTTTGTGAAAGACCTATGAGGCGTCTTGATCTATCTCTATAGATCTTGATGCCTAATATATATGCAGCTTCTCCAAGGTCCTTCATTGAAAAACTCTTATTCAAGTAGGCCTTAATGCTATCCAAGAGTTCTATATCATTTCCCATCAAAAGTATGTCATCTACATATAATATGAGAAATGCTACAGAGCTCCCACTCACTTTCTTGTAAACGCAGGCTTCTCCATAAGTCTGCGTAAACCCAAACGCTTTGATCATCTCATCAAAGCGAATGTTCCAACTCCGAGATGCTTGCACCAGCCCATAAATCGAGCGTTGGAGCTTGCACACCTTGTCAGCATTCTTAGGATCGACAAAACCTTCCGGCTGCATCATATACAATTCTTCCTTAAGGAAACCATTAAGGAATGCCGTTTTGACGTCCATTTGCCATATCTCATAATCATAGAATTCGGCAATTGCTAACATGATTCGGACGGGCTTTAGCTTCACTACCGGTGAGAAAGTTTCATCGTAGTCAACCCCTTGAACTTGTCGATAACCCTTAGTGACAAGCCGAACTTTATAGATGGTCACATTACCATCTGCGTCAGTCTTCTTCTTAAAGATCCATTTATTTTCTATGGCTCTCCGCTCTATGGGTAAGTCAGTCAAAGTCCATACTTCGTTTTTATACGTGGATCCTATCTCGGATTTCATGGCTTCTAGCCATTTGTCGGAATCCGGGCCCGCCATCGCTTCCTCATAGTTCGAAGGTTCACCGTTGTCTAACAACATGATTTCCAAGACAGGGTTGCCGTACCACTCTGGTGCGGAACGTGTCCTTGTGGACCTACGAAGTTCAGTAGCAACTTGATCTGAAGTTTCATGATCATCATCATTAACTTCCTCTCTAGTCGGTGCAGGCACCTCAGGAACATTTTCTTGAGTTGCGCCATTTTCCGATTCAAGAGGTAATACTTCATCAAGTTCTACTTTCCTCCCACTTACTTCTTTCGAGAGAAACTCTTTCTCTAGAAAGGACCCATTCTTGGCAACAAAGATCTTGCCTTCGGATCTGAGGTAGAAGGTATACCCAATAGTTTCTTTAGGGTATCCTATGAAGACGCATTTTTCCGATTTGGGTTCGAGCTTTTCAGGTTGAAGTTTCTTGACATAAGCACTCGCATCCCCAAACTTTTAGAAACGACAGCTTAGGTTTCTTCCCAAACCATAATTCATACGGTGTCGTCTCAACGGATTTCGACGGAGCCCTATTTAAAGTGAATGCGGCAGTCTCTAAAGCATAGCCCCAAAAAGATAGCGGTAAATCGGTAAGAGACATCATAGATTGCACCATATCTAATAGAGTGCGATTACGACGTTCGGACACACCATTACGCTGAGGTGTTCCAGGCGGCGTGAGTTGTGAAACTATTCCACATTTTCTTAAGTGTGTGCCAAACTCGTGACTCAAGTATTCTCCTCCACGATCTGATCGCAGGAACTTGATTTTCCTGTCACGTTGATTCTCAACCTCACTCTGAAATTCTTTGAACTTTTCAAAGGTCTCAGACTTGTGTTTCATTAAGTAGACATACCCATATCTACTCAAGTCATCAGTGAGGGTGAGAACATAACGATAGCCACCGCGAGCCTCAACACTCATTGGACCGCACACATCAGTATGTATGATTTCCAATAAGTTGGTTGCTTGCTCCATTGTTCCTGAGAACGGAGTCTTGGTCATTTTACCCATGAGGCATGGTTCGCATGTGTCAAATGATTCGTAATCAAGAGACTCTAAAAGTCCATCAGCATGGAGCTTCTTCATGCGTTTGACACCTATGTGACCAAGGCGGCAGTGCCACAAGTATGTGGGACTATCATTATCAATCTTACATCTTTTGGTACTCACACTATGAACATGTGTAGCATTACGCTCGAGATTCATTAAGAATAAACCATTCACCATCGGAGCATGACCATAAAACATATCTCTCATATAAATAGAACAACCATTATTCTCGGATTTAAATGAGTAGCCATCTCGAATTAAACGAGATCCTGATACAATGTTCATGCTCAAAGCTGGCACTAAATAACAATTATTAAGGTTTAAAACTAATCCCGAAGGTAAATGTAGAGGTAGCGTGCCGACGGCGATCACATTGACCTTGGAACCATTCCCGACGCGCATCGTCACCTCGTCCTTCGCCAGTCTCCGCTTATTCCGCAGCTCCTGTTCTGAGTTACAAATGTGAGCAACCGCACCGGTATCAAATACCCAGGAGCTACTACGAGTACTGGTAAGGTACACATCAATTACATGTATATCACATATACCTTTCGTTTTGCCGGCCTTCTTGTCCGCTAAGTATTTGGGGCAGTTCCGCTTCCAGTGACCACTTTCCTTGCAATAAAAGCACTCAGTCTCGGGCTTGGGTCCATTCTTTGGCTTCTTCCTGGCAGCTTGCTTGCCGGGCGCGGCAACTCCCTTGACGTCCTTCTTGAAGGCTTTCTTACCCTTGCCCTTCTTGAACTTAGTGGTTTTATTCACCATCAACACTTGATGTTCCTTTTTGACTTCTACCTCTGCTGATTTCAGCATTGCAAATACTTCAGGAATGGTCTTTTCCATCCCCTGCATATTGAAGTTCATCACAAAGCTCTTGTAGCTCGGTGGAAGTGACTGAAGGATTTTGTCAATGACCGCGTCATCCGGGAGATTAACTCCCAGCTGGGTCAAGCGGTTATGCAACCCAGACATAGTGAGTATGTGCTCACTGACAGAACTGTTTTCCTCCATCTTACAGCTGAAGAACTTGTCGGAGACTTGATATCTCTCGACCCGGGCATGAGCTTGGAAAACCATTTTCAGCTCTTCGAACATCTCATATGCTCCGTGTCTCTCAAAACGATTTTGGAGCCCCGGCTCTAAGATGTAAAGCATGTCGCACTGAACGAGGGAGTAGTCATTGGTACGTGCCTGCCAAGCGTTCATAACGTCTTGTTCTGCAGGGAGAACAGGTGCGTCACCCAGCGGTGCTTGTAGGACACAATCTTTCTTGGCAGCTATGAGGATGATCCTCAGGTTCCGGACCCAGTCCGTGTAGTTGCTGCCATCGTCTTTCAGCTTGGTTTTCTCTAGGAACGCGTTGAAGTTGAGGACTACGTTGGCCATTTGATCTACAAGACATATTGTAAATATTTTAGACTAAGTTCATGATAATTAAGTTCATCTAATCACATTATTCAATGAACTCCCACTTAGATAGACATCCCTCCTGTAATCGAAGTATAACATGATCCGAGTTAACTAGGCCGTGTCCGATCATCACGTGAGACGGACTAGTCAACATTGGTGAACATCTTCATGTTGATCGTATCTTCTATACGACTCATGCTCGACCTTTCGGTCTTTGTGTTCCGAGTCCATGTCTGTACATGCTAGGCTCGTCAAGTCAACCTAAGTGTTTGCATGTGTAAATCTGTCTTACACCCGTTGTATGTGAACGTTGGAATCTAACACCCGATCATCACGTGGTGCTTCGAAACAACGAACTGTCGCAACGGTGCACAGTTAGGGGGAACACTTTATTGAAATTATTATGAGGGATCATCTTATTTACTACCGTCGTTCTAAGCAAACAAGATGCAGAAACATGATAAACATCACATGCAATCAAATAATAATAGTGACATGATATGGCCAATATCACATAGCTCCTTTGATCTCCATCTTGGGGCTCCATGATCATCTTGTCACCGGAATGACACCATGATCTCCATCATCATGATCTCCATCATCGTGTCTCCATGAACTTGCTCGCCAACTATTACTTCTACTACTATGGCTAACGTGTTTAGCAATAAAGTAAAGTAATTTACATGGCGTTTCTCAATGACACGCAGGTCATACAAAAAATAAAGACAACTCCTATGGCTCCTGCCGGTTGTCATACTCATCGACATGCAAGTCGTGATTCCTATTACAATAGCATGAACATCTCATACATCACATATATATCATTCATCATTCATCACAACTTTGGCCATATCATATCACAAAGCACTTGCTGCAAAAACAAGTTAGACGTCCTCTAATTGTTGTTGCATGTTTTACGTGGCTGAAGTAGGGTTCTAGCAAGAACGTTTTCTTACCTACGTGAAAGCCACAACGTGATTTGTCAACTTCTATTTACCCTTCATAAGGACCCTTTTCATCGAATCCGCTCCAACTAAAGTGGGAGAGACAGACACCCGCCAGCCACCTTATGCAACTAGTGCATGTTAGTCGGTGGAACCGGTCTCACGTAAGCGTACGTGTAAGGTTGGTCCGGGCCGCTTCATCCCACAATACCATTGAAGCAAGATAAGACTAGTAGCGGCAAGAAAGTTGACAACATCAACGCCCACAACAAATTGTGTTCTACTCGTGCAAGAGAACTACGCATAGACCTAGCTCATGATGCCACTGTTAGGGAACGTTGCAGAAAACAAAAAAATTCCTACGGTTTCACCAAGATCCATCTAGGAGTTCATCTAGCAACGAGTGATCGGATTGCATCTACATACCTTTGTAGATCACGCGCGGAAGCGTTCAAAGAACGGGGATGAGGAAGGCGTACTCGACGTGATCCAAATCATCGGAGATCCTAGCGTAGAACGGACGGCACCTCCGTGTTCAACACACGTACGGTCAGCGTGACGTCTCCTTATTCTTGATCCAGCAAGGGGAAAGGAGAGATTGAGGAAGATGGCTCCAGCAGCAGCACGACGGCGTGGTGGTGATGGAGCTGCAGTACTCCGGCAGGGCTTCGCCAAGCACTATGGAGGAGGAGGAGGTGTTGGAGAGGGAGAGGGAGGCACCAAAGGCAAGGGTGAGAGGTCCTCCCTTCCCCCCACTATATATAGGGGGCCTAGGGGGGGCGCCGGCCCTAGGAGATGCAATCTCCTAGGGGGGCGGTGGCCAAGGGAGGAATCCCTCCTCCCCAAGGCACCTAGGAGGTGCCTTCCCCTTCTAGGACTCTTCCTTTAGGGTTTCCCACACCCTAGGCGCATGGGCCCTAGGGGGAAGTGGCGCCCCAGCCCACTTTGGGCTGGATCCCTTCCCACTTCAGCCCATGGGGCCCTCCGGGATAGGTGGCCCCACCCGGTGGACCCCCGGAACCCTTCCGATGGTCCCGGTACAATACCGGTGACCCCGAAACTTGTCCTGATGGCCGAAATAGCACTTCCTATATATAATTCTTTACCTCCGGACCATTCCGGAACTCCTCGTGACGTCCGGGATCTCATCTGGGACTCCGAACAACATTCAGGTTACTGCATGTACATATCCCTACAACCCTAGCGTCACCGAACCTTAAGTGTGTAGACCCTACGGGTTCGGGAGACATGTAGACATGACCGAGATCGCTCTCCGGTCAATAACCAACAGCGGGATCTGGATACCCATGTTGGTTCCCACATGCTCCTCGATGATCTCATCGGATGAACCACGATGTCGAGGATTCAAGCAACCCCGTATACAATTCCCTTTGTCAATCGGTATGTTACTTGCCCGAGATCTGATCGTCGGTATCCCAATACCTCGTTCAATCTCGTTACCGGCAAGTCACTTTACTCGTACCGTAATGCATGATCCCGTGACCAGACACTTGGTCACTTTGAGCTCATTATGATGATGCATTACCGAGTGGGCCCAGTGATACCTCTCCGTCATACGAAGTGACAAATCCCAGTCTTGATCCGTGTCAACCCAACAGACACTTTCGGAGATACCCGTAGTATACCTTTATAGTCACCCAGTTACGTTGTGACGTTTGGTATACCCAAAGCACTCCTACGGTATCCGGGAGTTACACGATCTCATGGTCTAAGGAAAGGATACTTGACATTGGAAAACTCTAGCAAATGAACTATACGATCTTGTGCTATGTTTAGGATTGGGTCTTGTCCATCACATCATTCTCCTAATGATGTGATCTCGTTATCAATGACATCCAATGTCCATAGTCAGTAAACCATGACTATCCGTTGATCAACGAGCTAGTCAACTAGAGGCTTACTAGGGACATGTTGGTGTCTATTATTCACACATGTATTACGATTTCCGGATAATACAATTATAGCATGAATAAAGACAATTATCATGAACAAGGAAATATAATAATAATGATTTTATTATTGCCTCTAGGGCATATTTCCAACAAAATCACATATACAGGTTGTTTACAGGTCATGCAAGCGGAGGGAGAACCGCAGCCTAGAGCTCTAAGCCATAACACAAAGGAACTTCTAAGACAGGTATGGAAAGATAAGACCATTGCTCCCAGAATTCAAACATTTGCATGGAGGCTTATCGGGAGAGATCTACCTACTAGAAAAGAGCAGGTAAGTATTCCAAACATGTTAGCAAATTCTATGCTAGGTGTGATATGCAAGAAGATGATACACACATTTTCTTTACTTGCCCTTTTGCTAGAGCAGCATGGTTCACTGGACCTTGGCATATAAGATCCGATTTGCTTGTCCAAAACTTAGATTCTTTAGTTAATATTATATCAAACCTTGTTAATTCTAACCATCCAGAAGCTACTTTAAGCAACATATTCACCTTCATGTGGTGTATTTGGAAATCTAGAAACGATAATATTTTTCAAAGGAAAGATGCTTCTCCTCTACAGTTTTTTATACAGCCCCTGTTATCACAAAAAGCTTGTCCTTGGAAGTACAATCCAAAATGGAGGGTAAAACAGATCATGACAAACTCGAACATAGTAAACAGGATGAACACAAGTTGGAACAAGGATGTACTATTGACTGCACAAAGCTCTCAACACCAATTAAAGTCTTCTCAAATGCATCATGGAATGTACAAGACCAATAAAGCATTATAGGAAGAGGCAGAGCAGGTATTGGAATCTTTATGCAGGTGGAATAGGCTCAAAAAAGAGTGAAGGTTACGATTGCAGCGATAAACAAGCAAGCTCAATCACCAATTCATGCGGAGGCACTTGCAATAAATCTAGCAACAATTATTCTACACAAGTTAAATATTCAGGAAGCACTATATCAACAGATAATCTCACACTAGCGAAGGACACCACTAAAAAAAGACACATCCTTGACATTTTGGGTCGAATGAATTTTTTCTGTCATGCTTATGACACTTCTATGATGATAATTGTGACAAAACCCGATATGATCGTAGATGTGGTGGGCTCCTACTTCTATCACAAAAAAAACATGACAGAAAATGGGCTTTTCGTCCTGGACGGGACGGACACGCAGCTACATGACATTCTTTGGGCCGTCCATGACGGAAAAAACCGTGGCAGAAGCGAGGGCAAGGAAAATATCAGGGAGTTCCCGGTTACGGTGGGTGGTTGGGGCTGAGCGATGCACGGAGGGATTGCACATTTTCTCGTACATGTACGTGCGTGGGTGTGAGGTGTTAGGCTCTAATTGAACCCGAACGAGGCATTCTCCTACTGAACCCAAGCAATTGCACTGGCTACGCGTTACTGAACCCGAGCGATCGATCGATCCCTGGCTGTTAACTGAACCCGATCGAGCGATTCCTTCGCTACTGCTGCTAACTGAAGCCGATTGAACCTGCTGCCTCTTGATGAACAATGAGCGTTGTTGGGTGTTGGATGAACAGTTACCGGTGGGGATCGGATGAACAGGACCCCGTGGCAGTAGAGGCCGTTGCCGCTGGATGAACATGATTCCTATTGAGTCGGTTGGGGGTGGATGAACAGGACCCCGTGGAGGGATGGTTGAACAGTAGCCGGTGGAGGGCTGGATGAACAGTAGCCTGTGGAGGGGTGGTTGAACAGTAGCCGGTGGAGGAGCGGTGAAGGCTGGATGAATGGGAGCCCGTGGATGAACAATAGCTGGTGGAGGCAGGAGGGAGACGACGTGGATGAACAGTCGCAGGTGGAGGCTGGAGGAGGTCGACGGTGGATGAACAGTAGACTGTGGAGGATGGAGCGAGGCAGTAGACAGTGGATGAATAGTATCCCGTGGAGTCCCGTTTTGCAGTACGCCACACCCCTCCCAATGATCAGGACGCCCGTTTCGACTATAGGAGGTCGAAGAGAAATTCGTTTCCTCCGTTTTGCGATACGCCACACCCCTCCCGATCAACAAGACCCCGTTTCAACCATAGGAGGTAGAAGAGAAGTTCGGTTTCTCTATTTTGCGGTACGCCAGACCCCTCCCGGTGAACAGGATCCCGTTTCGACCGTAGGCGGTCGAACGGAAGGTCGTTTCCTCCGTTCTGCGGTACACCATGCCTTCTTTCGGGTGTTCCGTCCAAGCCGGTTGGCTCCTGATGAACAAGACACATTCCGTTGCCTCCCAATGAACATGACGCAGTTTCTCCGTTCTGACCCAGCCGGTTGGCTGCCGATGAACATGACGTCGTTGCTGCCCTCCGCTACCTCTCCATGTACACGAGCCCTGGCCATACGTATGCGCGAGTAGGCCTTCGAGACCCCGTCCATATGTACGTACGTACATGTACACGATATAGACGAGACTGCTTGAACAACTACCACTCCTTACTGGGACACGGTTCATCGTGGCAGAAAGACCGATGGACCAGTATGTACATACACGTTTGCGACCAGAATGACAATGTTGCGTAGCTTCGACCGGGTGGGTCCTGGCTGTCAGGGAGGATAAGAAGGCACTTCCTTGCGTGCGAAGATGTAGCTGGTGTGTCCGAGCTAACAGGGGGAGGATTCTTTTTTTGTGTGTAATAAGGAGACACTTCCTTGCGTGTGAAGATGTAACTGGTGGGTCCATCTGTCAGCCTCACCGCGTACAATCCTCTTCCGATGGCTGTCGTTCATTGACCACGCCGTGCGGACCGCACCAGGCGGTGCACTACTAGGGAAAAGCCTAGTAGTAGCGCGGGACTGAGGACTATCAGTAGCGCGGGGACCAGCGCTACTGATACGACGCTACACCTAAAACTTAGCAGTAGCGTGTTCCTATCAACGCTACTGTTATAGCTACTTAGCAGTAGCGCCGTCCATACAGGCGCTACTGCTAATCTAACTAGTAGTAGCGTTTTCTGCTCACTGGTGCTACCACTTTTCTGTTTTTTAGTGTACATGATGTCCATCATGAATTAATATATCATTGTGAGGAAGAAACATGGATTAGATTCATTTGGATGAATCAAAAGTTGAATTAGGACAACGATCCTACTAATTCAACTTTGGGTCACTTTTGATCCATCCACATGAATCTAATCCGTGTTCCTTCCACAAATGATATAATAAATAATCATGATCATAATAACAAATCATCATGATAATCATGATCAACATCATCATCATATTAATATAAAAACTCTTGCATCATATCATCACCTACAACACTAGATAATAATCATCATAGTCATTACCACCAACACTATTTAATCATCATAGTCATAGTGTAGCTATCTAATCACCACAAACACTAGCTAATAATAATCATCATAGTCATTACCACTAACACTATCTATTTAATCATCATGGTCATATGTACCACATCATCATCTTCAAACTCATTCTAGCTAGCTAATCACTCCTGCTGCTCTCTCTCTCAGGTAAAATAGCATAGAACATGTGTAGCACTTCTGATTCATCATATTGGACCATGTAGATGAACCCGTCTCCTAATTGCGGGATGCGCTTCTGATTGCTGCCCCTAGTACTTCTCTGCGATCCTTCACAATTTTGCTCCAGCCTTTGACTATTAAGACTTGCTCACTTTTAGAAATCATGAATGCACTAAAGTGCAATGTAGGATGTCTTGGTCGTAAGCTAACCATTGACATGCGACCTTTAGTCTCGATCCAATGAGGCACAACTATCATCGGGAGTCCCTGTTGAAGAACATCGTAGTAACATACTTAGCAATGAAGTTTAGCTTAAAAAATAATGTATGCAAAAGATGCACCGAGGACAAATAGTAAAAATATTACCATATTTCCTAAGTAGATGTGACCGTAGTTCAATACGAACACTATTGGTCGCACATTTTGAGTAATAAGATTTTCAAGTCCAGGAAAATAATTTGTCTTGACAGTATCAAGATCCTCAAGCCATGAAACATAATGACTTATCTCCTCATAGTTTAGTTCAGCCCCGGGACAGTAGTAGGTCATGTCTACCAAGCGCCAGACATGTTTGCTTGAATGGAAACAAGCTGACAATAGAAATTAGTTGTCAACTATTTTTGAATAAACAATATCCAAGACATAAATATGGTTGAGAAACTCACATAATGGTAGAATTGGAGGCGTCTGCACATCGACCCAGATGTCGATATTACCTTCAATATCATTTTCCGGACGAATATGAAAGGTGATAAGCATATCATGCTGAAATGCATAAGCCTTGCATAGTGCTCTCCAATTTTTGCATTCAAAATAGATGTAGGTGTCTGCATTGTATAATTTTGCGGTAAAAGTATAACCATGCTCGGTCCTCAAGTGAACTCTCTTTACCTCCATAGTTTCCACAGTACTGAAACCAATCTTATCCAAGAAAAAAAATTCTTGCATGGCAGGGGATACGCTAGTAGAATAGTAAAAAATTAAAATTATAAGTCGAAGCAAAAGAAGAAGTAATGCTTAATTATGAAAAAAAATACTTGTCGTTGTGACTTACTGTATCCACTTCGAAGGTCTCATCCATCTTGATGCTGAAGCGCCTACCATCAACTAGGAAATTTCTGTCGCACAGGTCCTGCTCGTCTTCGCAGTATTCACACATAACGAAATCCTTTTCGTCGTCAGACATTTCCTATGTTCATAGTTGAAACACTAATTGAAAATCGATCGAAGGCAACTACCAGGAAACTCAACACACAGATCACTATTACTGAATATGCAATGGGTTGACTTTAGGTCTATCGAGTCTTCCTTCCTAAACTCTCATCTCACGTATATGGTGGGCACTCCCTCTCTGATATTGCGATCGTCGGTGATGGTCACTACTCCTCCTTTCCCTAGCGCGTAATAAAGGTCTAGCACAAAGAGAAGAAGGAGAAGCGACCCCCACGACAACAGTCGGCATTCTTCCTCTCTCATATATATATATATATATATATATATATATGGTGGACACTCTCCCTCACTAAAAGACACACAAGGAGCCGAAACAGACCTAAAGTCAATGCGTTCCATATATCGAGCAATGACATAGAAAAAATGCCCCGTGTTTTATTGAAATATCATTGAATTCCCGTTCTGGAAAATCACAAGCACTCGATATGCCCTACCTTGTAGCACAAGTCATGCTAAAATTCATGAAAAATTTCTGCATGACCTTTGCTAAAGACAGGACATATCGAGCGCCTGAAATTTTTCGGGACGGAAACGAATCAACATTCCGGCAAAACATAGGCCACTCGGAGGCACATTGCAAACAAGAACACCAAGATATCCTCTATATTCAGAATGCATCATCATCGACATCAATGACATGGAAACTATAAAGCACTAGCATTTTCATCATCGACATTTATAACACATTATCATTTGGCTATTCTCACCTAGAGGTCTTAGGGGGTCGACGATGGGGACAACTGCGGGGAGGAGGCAGGGGATAACTTGATTACTTCATAAACAAAATATAAACAAAATGTATTAACCACTTACTATAAATAAACTAATTCTATTAAGCACTTACTATAAATAAACTAGTTATATTAAGCACTTGCTATAAATAAACTAATTGTATTAAGCACTTACTATAAATAACCTAGTTAGTTAACCTAGCTAGTTAACCTAATTAACCTAGTTAACCTAGATAATTAACCTAATTAAGCTAGTTAACCTAGCTAGCCAACCTAGTTAACCTAGCTAGTTTGAATTTTTACTAATTTACTAAAAAAATCTACCCTATGCAAGAACAGAGTGAGGAGAGATGAGGGAGGGAGGAGGGGGCAGGGGGTGGGGGAGGGAGGAGAGAGGAGGAGGGGGAGGAGGGAGGGATGAGGGGCGGCCGGAGGAGGAGGAGGAAGGAGGGGGCATCCCGAGGAGGAGGGTGGAGGGCGCGGTGGGAGGAGCAGGGAGAGGAGGGTGGACGACGCGGTGGGAGGAGCTGGGAGAGGAGGGAGGAGGGCATACCGAGGATGGCTGCGCGCGGCAATGTGGTGGCGACGGTAATGTGGCGGCGACGGAGGAGCGAGGCAGTAGGGGGAGTCACTACAAAAAAAAATACACTTCCGTGATGATACATGTTTGTCACAGTAGGTCGCTTTTTTGTCATGCATGTACATCCATGACAAATTTATGACAGAATCAAGATAGTCATACCTGTGCTGTCGTAGAAGTGTTCCATGACATTACCAAAATTATCATCACGGAAGTGTCCACTTCCATGACGATAAATCATGCGTCACAAAAGTGCTTTCGTCAAGGGTGACCGACACGTGGCATCCACCGTAACGGAATGCCGTTAAGCTATCGGGTCGGGTTTTGGATCCGATAACCCGTTAACAGCCCCGACCAATGGGAAATTTCCACGTGTAAAATTCTTATTGGCCGGACGAAACACGTGTCAGCTCGTCAGTGGGTCAGATAGGTGCCTATGATACGTCGACACGTGGCACGGCCCAACAGAGGCCCATTCCTGTGTAAAGGCCGGCCCGTTTGACTTGGTCAAAAGCTGGTGGGCCGGCCCATGGAAAGCCTGTTAACGGCCTGTTCGAATATAGCCCATTTACAGCCCGCTAACCCAAGGCCCGTTACGCCCTATCCAAATTAGGCCCAGTAGCGTCATCTAGGCCATCCAATATGATTCCAGCCCGTTTTCACTTCTGGCCCATGTATGGCCCATGACGTCTTTCGGCCCATATGAGGTCGTATGTAACTCTTGGCCTATTAACGACCCGTGGTGAAACTGGCCCGTAATGAACAGTGTATCACTTTACACCCGCTAACGGCCCGTGGTGAAACTGGCCCGTGATGAACAGTGTATCACTTTATACCCATTAACGGCCCGTTATACCGTTGGGCCGTTTCCAGCCCATGTTATCTTCCGGCCTTCTTCAGAGCCCATTTATTCTTGGGCTCATTTCCAGCATTCATTTACTTACGGCTCGTTACTATCATTTTCTGCTTGTGGGCCAAATTCAGCCCGTGGTTACAGTCGGCCCATTTGTGGTCCGTTAATACGTTGGGCCATTTTCATAGCGTCATCAAATACGGCCTATTAACGATGGCCCGTTATGGTCGGCCCATGAACGGACGATTCCAACTCTAGCCCGTTTACGTCCAGAATGTGGTCTGTTCGGCCCATGTTTGGCCAATCGATCATACGGCCCGTATAAGGCCCATTGATGATATGGCCCGTAGAAGGCTCATTGATGATACGGCCCGTAGAAGGCCCATTGTTTCTACGGCCCGTAGAAGGCCCACTGCTTCTACGGCCCGTAGAAGGCCCACTATTTATATGGCCCGTAGAAGGCCCACAGTTTTTATGGCCCGTAGGAGGCCCAGTGTCACTACAGTAAATATTAGCCCATGGTTATTGTGGCCTAGTTTTAAAAAATAGGTTATTGCAGCCACTAGCAAACCGCAGAAAAAGAACTGCATTGACTACAAGCAAACAAATAAACAAGACAACAAGGAAATAAATAAGCAAGCAACTTACACTAGGCTATCACGGCTATTACACATATTACATCCACTGGGCATCAAAGTTCGCCACCAGTGCAAATATAGGGAACACAACAGCATATAAACACCACAGCAAAACAAGTCTAGAACTGAAACCACTTCAGAAGAGCTCAAGAAACAATATCCTGGGTACCCATAATGCTAGCAAGATGCTTAGCAAGCTTATTAACTTTCTCTTGTTTGGCGCTTAAGTCCTCCGGCGCTTGCTGTTGCACCAGAAAGTATGCATCTGAATTCTGCAGGGACTTCCTCAGTCCTTCGGCTTTCTGTCACATAACATCTGATCGATGTCTTTCAACTTGAAGTTGAGACTCAAGAAGCCGAACTGATTCAGGCAACGAGTTCGAAGAGCTGGTGCCAGCAGTGGTAGCCAGTAACTCGAACACTACATCAAGACAGGACTTTGGGGTTGTCTCAGTGTCTTCAATATAGTTTTTATCAGCTTTCTTGGAGACCAACAGGGATGTCTCACTATCTTGAACCTTATCTGCATTACTTCCTTTACCATTGCATAACAGGTACTCTTCTCCAATATTTTATCCGCGTTCTAAAAGAGAAACAAACAAACACATCTCAGGTTTACCAGTTCAGTAGTAAGGTGGACAGGATAACAGCATAAAACAAACATATATCTATGTAGTATGGTCACTGTATGGTCTATATCATTCTAGTTTATGTTGCCAAATCAAGATAGATACAGTTCGAATCATATCTATTTCAGACAAAGCAGCATAGACAGAATATAAGTGTGGGAAACAGCAATAAAAATAGTTGTAATGTGCATGCATTGAGAACATAATTATTTATTCAATTGAAACTGAAATCAACATAGAGCAAGTTACAACAGCAAACAGCCAAACACGTTGAAGAAACAGGTTTAAAACATACCTATTGCGCCATTGGAGTTTCAATTGCATCCTTCAAATTTGAAATTAGTTGGTATCAGTAAATACAGTGATGCAAGAGCAAAGTAGTATGAACCATAGCTACGGAACCTAACCTGAGAACAATTCTTCTTCTGCTTTAAGCGTTGACTTCGGGTTCGGAGTGGTGGTCCTCGTGATTTGGGCACTGCAGTTGCCTTACTAACTGCTCGTGTTTGGGTGCTCTGTGGTGGAGACGGTGCTGTGTCAACGGGAACTGGGTGTCTATCTACTGGGGTTGGGGTTAGAAGGGGTGTAGCTGGTTCTTTGTCCAACTGGGTAGGGGTACAATCTTCATGAGTGTGGGTTATGTGTGGTGGGGCTGGTTCTTGGGCAAGTACAACCGTGGTTCTACCTGCATCAACAGGTAGCACGATGTTTTCTGAAGACCGTGTTTTTACTCCCACAGATACTGCCATCACTCCCTCCAATTGAAATGGCTGATAAACAAGAAAAGTAATTGAATGTACAGACATTGTAAGATAGACAGGTGCAATGGATAGCAGGGAAGAAAACAGGGCATGAAATAATTCACATTTATGTTGTCTAAGCAAACAGAATAGCAGGACATAATTTCACATATATGATGGCTAATTAAACAGGATAGCATGACACAATTTCACATGTATGATGCCTAACTAAATAGGATAGAATGACATACTTCAAAATATGATGACTATGTAAATAGGATGACATGATATAACTATACGATGTGTCTATTAAAGTGGTTGGCATGCCATAAATCACAAACATGCCGTCGATGGAAACATGATGGCATGATATCATTCACGGATAGAATGACATAATTTAAATATGATGATTATGTAAACAGGATGAGATGATATAACTATATTATGTCTTTAGAAAATGGGTTGGCATGCCATAGTTCAGATACATGCTGTCCATGTAAACATCATAGCATGACATAATTCAAATATATGATTTATATACTAAGGAAGTGAGCAGAGGGCAATCACATATATGATGTGTCAACTAAGGAGATGGCATTCAATATTGCGTATATGATGTAAAAGCTAAGCATTGCAATACAACATATGCATTATATGAGTAATATAACCCTGCCAAGTTTGAGCATACACCTCAGGGGGATGACTGGTTATCTGCCTCTGAATCCTCCTCTGAAGAGCTATCTGTAACCAGCAAGATATCTGCTTCAGCAGGTAGCATTGTCTTCTCTGAAGACCTTGTTTTCACTCCAGATTTCTCCATCACCAATTCAAATGGCTGATGCACAGGAAGAGCAGTTGAATATACAAATATTGTCAACAAAAGCAATGAGAAATACAAAAAAAAGGATGGCATGATATAATTCACACATGTGACGCTTGCCTAAACAGCATGGCATTGCATAATTCACATACATAATGCCTTGCAACAAGATAACATTGCATAATTCACATATATAATGTCTTGCAACAAGATGGCATTGCATAATTCATATATATGGTAAGTAGACACTAAACAGGTGGCATTCACACAAAGCATGTCTAAACTAAGCAAATGACATATCAATGCAAGATACCATACGCACGATATGAGCAACATAACCCTGCCAAGTTAGGGCATGCACCTCGGGAGGGAAATATGACTAGTCATCTGTCTCTGAATCCTCCTCTGAAGAGCTATCTGTAACCAGCAAGATATATGCTTCAGCAGGTAGCATTGTCTTCTCTGAAGACCTTGTTTTCACTCCAGATTTCTCCATCACCAATTCAAATGGCTGATGCACAGGAAGAGCAGTTGAATATACAAATATTGTCGACAAAAGCAATGAGAAATACAAAAAAGGATAGCATGATATAATTCACACATATGACGCTTGCCTAAACAACATGGCATTGCATAATTCACATACATAATGCCTTGCAACAAGATAACATTGCATAATTCACATATATAATGTCTTGCAACAAGATGGCATTGCATAATTCACATATATGGTAATTAGACACTAAACATGTGGCATTCACACAAAGCATGTCTAAAATAAGCAAATGACATATCAATGCAAGATACCATACGCATGATATGAGCAACATAACCCTGCCAAGTTAGGGCATGCACCTCGGGGGGGAAATATGACTGGTCATCTGTCTCGGAATCCTCCTCTGAGGAGCTATCGGTAACCAGCAAGACATGCGCTTCGTCAGATAGCATTGTCTGCTCTGAAGACCTTGTTTCCACTCTAGATTTTTCCATGACCGTGCCAAATGGCCGATGCACAGGAAGAGTAATTGAATGTACTAAAATTGTTGACAAATTTAACACGTAATAAAAAAATGATGGCATGATATAATTCACATATAAGATGACTGGCTAACCAGGGTGGCATTGCAAAATTCACATATATGTTGCCTGGCTAGACAAGATGACATTGCATGATTCACATATACGATAAAGAAACTAAACAGATGGCATTGACACAAAGCATGTCTAAACTAAGCAGATGACATCTTTAATGTATACAGTAAGCAATGCAAGGCACCATATGCATGATATTACCAACATCAGCATGCCAAGTTAGAGCGAAGACCTCATGGGGTAAATAGGAGTGGTCTTCTCCTTCTGAATCCCCCTCATAACAGTTATCTTCCTCTTGATTATGATCCGAAATGGGTGGAGGGGGGCTGCCTTTGCGCCCACCATGGAACGACGTCTGCATGAAATTTTATTGCCACGCAAGGCTCGTCTCTTTTTCTCTACATGATCAGTTCCATTGTGTATAATAACTGGCATGCATAGGAATAAAACATAGTGAGATTATGTAAGGAGTGCATGCACAAATCCAGAGTGATGGTAGCAAACTGTGGATAGACCCAAAACCAATGATAGCAGGCAGATAGTGGCTTTAGTTAAAAAATACAGATAATGGCTCCTTTAATGTTTGTTTGCACCCAACATGAAACTCATAGTAGACATCGGAGATTAACCAGATAGTAGACAGATAGTACTGATTTCTGCCCCAATATGTACCCCACAACCATTTAAAAACTCAAGTTTCAGCATTAGTTTGGAACTGACTCAGAGTCTAATAGGTGAACACGACAATAATGTAGCATGTCATCATATTAAGCGACACATAACGTAAGCAGACACGGAAGAGTGCGACCTCTCTTGCAGACCCGTGTAGTCCTCAAGGTCATCTGCTCAGTTCATGATGGTAATGCAGTTGCCGTGGCTGCCGGCGGCGGGGAAGAAGATCTGAGGCGGTGAAAGACAGTCTGGAGAGCGGATCCCTACTGTGGTGAACCCTTCCGTCGTTGGAGCAGCTGAGCCGGGGTGGAACACAGCGCCGTAGGAGCAGGACAAACCACACAAGGTTTTCTTTGACACATATCTGTAACAGAAGTAATTGAGTAAGGGCTTGTTTGAATTTGAGGATTCTGACAATGCAGGGATAGGAAATAGACAGGAATAGGATAGGAATGCACGTGCAAAACAGAGAATTTAAAAACACAGGATTTCTGCCAATCTGGGTGTTTGATTCACAACAACTGGAAGATCACAGGATGCAAAAAAGCATGGTGAGATTAAGTCAAACCACAAGAAAATGTACGGTTATAATGCTATTATGCTACTATCTCTTAGTCTTGTGCTTGATGAATAGGAATATGAAAAGGAGGAGAAATGGAAATTAGAATTCCTACGGTTTTTCTTTCAAGGAGACACTAAAGGAACAAATCCTACAATTTTCCTTTGCTCCATTCCTTTGCACCAAATTCATGAAAAGTAGTACCATAGGAAACTTTCCAATTCCGATGTTTCTCATTCACTTTTCCTTTCAAGCACTGGCGATTCTAGTAGGCAGGCTTGAGCAAGGAAAATCCTACACTAAAAAAATGTTTTTGTGCTACTTCTATTACTTTGGACCCAGGCCACTGCCATACTAGCTCAACTCCCAGGCCCATCGACAAATGCACAGCTGAAACGCACAGAGATAAATAATGATGGCGTTCAAGAGAGTCCATCGCGGATAGCTAAGTTGCCTGGTACCTCACTGCTTTTCATATAGTAGGATAAAATAATCGTATTTCCTGTTACTATGAGTGCTCAGTGGACAATATATATAACATGTAGAGTAAAAAAGAGATGCAACAAGTGTAGAACCTCTTTGGCGAAGCCATGTCGATCTCAGCGTGATTGGGTTGGCCGGTGAGGATGCTCCGGCTGACTTGGCTGTCGGAGGAGGGGAAGAAGATCTTAGGCGTCTGGAGATGGAGCCCGAGGTACTACTCCGCTGTGATGGAGGGTTTCGTCGTTGGAGCAGCTCCGGTGAGTTGTACGACGCCGAGGCTGAAGCAGGACAAGAGAGACAAGAACAACGTTAACCTGAGTGGAATTCTAATAGCATCTCCAATACATGACGTAAAATACATAACCACAAAGTGTTAGATGTAAAATACATCAGCCGCTCATCTCTAAACTTAACCGTCGAAACTGAACTTAACTGTCGAAACTGAACTTAACTGTGGAAACTGAATTTTGCTGTCGAAACTGAATTTTGCTGTCGAAACTGAACGCACTAGCAAGGTGAGGCTACACGTCGGTCGACTGACTTTTTCATCTCTGGTCAGTCAATTTTGCAGCCGTTGGATATGAAATCAAGGGCCTGCGGTTCATCTTCAACCTCCACCCCCCTGAGCCGGCCAAACAGCAACCCCCCGCCGCCCGCGGCCGGCGGTGCGCCGCCCCGCCCGCCCCGAAAACACTCCCCACCGCCGGTCCGCCGCCGCCCCGGCCATCCCTCTAGGCCACCCCGTGCCGAGATTTTTCTCCAGCGATCCCCACGCCACCGCCCCACCAACGCCCCGCCACCGCCGGCGACCATCGCCCCCATCCTGAACCCTAAGATAGATAGTGGAGTATCTCTCCGGCGAGCCCCCTCCCCGCTGCGGCTGGTTCTTCCTTCACCCTGGCGAGCCCCCCCCCCCACCACCTGAAAATCGACTGACCCAAAAGTCAATTCAGTCGACTGAAGTGTAGCTAAATCGGAGCAGCATCGCAAGCAAGAGCAAGAGCGAGAGCAGCAGCGCGAGCAAGAGCAATAGCAAGAGCAGACCAGGCAGGGGACCGAGGCAAGAGCAGAGCAGCAGCGTGAGCGAGAGCTAAGATAGCAGCAGGTCCTACTGATGTGGACGTCGCCGCCGAGGGAGCGACGCCGTGGAGGAAGTGGCCGGCGACGCCGCCGTGGATGGAGCCGCGCCGTGTTGGCTCGGGACCGAGCACCGGCAACACCGTGAGATCGAATCAAGAAGAAAATGCGGCGATTAGTGTACAACCTCTTTGGTGGCGCCGATTAGGCCGCAGCTTCATCCGAGGAAACAGTGATGATGATGGGGCGTCTCCTTCGAGGGAGGTGGCAAGCCGGCTGCGGGGAGCCAGCTCCGTCTTGGGCCGACTAGGGGAAGCATGGCCGCCTTCGGGTGTCTCTCTGCCCGAAGGGGCCCACCGCCCGTGGGCCGTACTGGTAGCCCGTCGTGGATGACAGCAGGGGCAACGTGGCAACAGTGTCGCGCCGGACGGGTCAAGGCCACCCGTACGGCGCACTGTGCCAGGCGTGCTCCGGGATTCGGGGGTGGCTGGCCTCACTGTAGCCACGCCCCATCGCACCGCCGTTAGGTGGATGCAAATTTTGAGGGTACGGTCTCGACCGCTTTGTGGGAGCCGGCTTCTTGGAGTCGGCCTCCTCGCGGCCGGCTTCTCGAAGTCGGCCCTCCCATGGCTTTCTTCATGAGGGCTAAAGTCGGGCCGCCTCCCGAAAGCCGGCCTGGATGACAGCCAGCAAGGGGAAGGCGGCCCCATGTCTTGGATTCTTGAGAGCCGGACGGGCTCGTAATTTTTTCAGAAGGGCCAGGGGAAGCCGGCTAGGCTACCCATGGCTATTTACTCCGACAGAGTTCTTGGTGTTAGTTCTTGGTGTTCTCCTTCTTGTTCTTCCTCTCATTTTCCTCCCTAGCATTAGTTGCTCTGGTGGGATTTGAGAGAGAAGGACTTGGGCACTCCGTGTGCCCTTGCCATTGCATTTGGTGCATCGGTTTGAGTTCTCCACGGTGATACGTGGAAGTGAAGTTTGAGAAGCTTATTACTCTTGGGTGTTTGGGCACCCTAGAGCTTGTTCCTCTTGGGTGCCTTGGCGCCCTAGACGGTTGGTGTTGTTGGAGCTCAATCATTGTGGTGTAAAGCTCCGGGCAAGCGTCGGGGTCTCCAATTAGGTTGTGGAGATCGCCCCGAGCAATTTGACGGGTACCGGTGACCGCCCCCAAGGGTTGCCAAAGTGTACGGGTTCGGTGACCGCCCCCAAGGGTTGCCATTTGTACGGGTTCGGTGACCGCCCTCAAGGGTCCCTTAGTGGAATCACGGCATCTTGCATTGTGCGAGGGCGTGAGGAGATTACGGTGGCCCTAGTGGCTTCTTGGGGAGCATTGTGCCTCCACACCGCTCCAAACGGAGATTAGCATCCGCAAGGGTGTGAACTTCGGGATACATCGTCGTCTCCGCGTGCCTCGGTTATCTCTTACCCGAGCTCTTTACTTATGCACTTTACTTTGTGATAGCCATATTGTTTCTTGTCATATATCTTGCTATCACATAGTTGCTTATCTTGCTTTAGCATAAGTTGTTGGTGCACATAGGTGAGCCTAGTTGTTTTAGGTTTTGTGCTTGACAAATTAACCGCTAGGTTTATTCCGCATTTGTTCAAGCCTAAATCGTAATTATTTTAAAACGCCTATTCACCCCCCCTCTAGGCGACATCCACGATCTTTCAATTGGTATCAGAGCCTCGTCTCTCTTTATAGGGCTTAACCGCCTAGAGAGTAAGGATGTCGACTAGGGGATTAGGATTCTCTGACACTCTTAGTTTCGATGGCACAAATTTTGATGTTTGGGTAATTCGCATGCTTAATCTCTTTAGGGTCATGGACCCAAATTTAGAGCGAATTGTAGATATGGGTTTTTCTCCTCCAAAGGATCCCCAAAGATTATCTTTAGAGGATGAGAAAAACTCTTATCTCAATGCTCAAGCTTCTAATGTGCTTTTCGATGCTTTGAGCAATGTAGTTATATTTCAACTCATGCCGTTCCGGGATGCTCATGAGTTGTGGACGAAGCTTCAAGATAAATATGGTGTGTCCAAGATTTGTGGGGATGATTGTTCTCCCTCCACCTCCGGTCGTATAGTCTTCTCAACTTCTTCTACTTCACCTACATGTGGTTTGCCACAAGGTAATGATATGGTGAGTAGTGTTGGTCATTGCAATGATGATAGTATGCTTATTGTGGATGATCCTTCATCACTACTCTGGTGGGATTTGAGAGAGAAGGACTTGGGCACTCCGTGTGCCCTTGCCATTGCATTTGGTGCATCGGTTTGAGTTCTTCACGGTGATACGTGGAAGTGAAGTTTGAGAAGCTTATTACTCTTGGGTGTTTGGGCACCCTAGAGCTTGTTCCTCTTGGGTGCCTTGGCGCCCTAGACGGTTGGTGTTGTTTGAAGCTCAATCATTGTGGTGTAAAGCTCCGGGCAAGCGTCGGGGTCTCCAATTAGGTTGTGGAGATCGCCCCGAGCAATTTGACGGGTACCGGTGACCGCCCCCAAGGGTTGCCAAAGTGTACGGGTTCGGTGACCGCCCCCAAGGGTTGCCATTTGTACGGGTTCGGTGACTGCCCTCAAGGGTCCCTTAGTGGAATCACGGCATCTTGCATTGTGCGAGGGCGTGAGGAGATTACGGTGGCCCTAGTGGCTTCTTGGGGAGCATTGTGCCTCCACGCCGCTACAAACGGAGATTAGCATCCGCAAGGGTGTGAACTTCGGGATACATCGTCGTCTCCGCGTGCCTCGGTTATCTCTTACCCGAGCTCTTTACTTATGCACTTTACTTTGTGATAGCCATATTGTTTCTTGTCATATATCTTGCTATCACATAGTTTCTTGTCTTGATTAGCATAAGTTGTTGGTGCACATAGGTGAGCCTAATTGTTTTAGGTTTTGTGCTTGACAAATTAACCGCTAGGTTTATTCCGCATTTGTTCAAGCCTAAATCGTAATTATTTTAAAACACCTATTCACCCCCCCCTCTAGGCGACATCCACGATCTTTCATTTGGTATCAGAGCCTCGTCTCTCTTTATTGGGCTTAACCGCCTAGAGAGTAAGGATGTCGACTAGGGGTTTAGGATTCTCTGACACTCTTAGTTTCGATGGCACAAATTTTGATGTTTGGGTAATTCGCATGCTTAATCTCTTTAGGGTCATGGACCCAAATTTAGAGCGAATTGTAGATATGGGTTTTTCTCCTCCAAAGGATCCCCAAAGATTATCTTTAGAGGATGAGAAAAACTCTTATCTCAATGCTCAAGCTTCTAATGTGCTTTTCGATGCTTTGAGCAATGTAGTTATATTTCAACTCATGCCGTTCCGGGATGCTCATGAGTTGTGGACGAAGCTTCAAGAAAAATATGGTGTGTCCAAGATTTGTGGGGCTGATTGTTCTCCCTCCACCTCCGGTCGTATAGTCTTCTCAACTTCTTCTACTTCACCTACATGTGGTTTGCCACAAGGTAATGATATGGTGAGTAGTGTTGGTCATTGCAATGATGATAGTATGCTTATTGTGGATGATCCTTCATCACTATCTTATTGCAATGCTCCTTCTTTGGACTTTAACACTTCGTGCACTCTAAATGTTTCACATGCTTGTGTTAAAAGTTCTTGCATATCTTGTAGAAATTGCTTGCTCAAATCTCATGATGGTATGCTTGCTATGTCTTGTTGCCATGATAAAAATGTATATATTTCCTCGAGTTGTTGTGCTAACAATGTAGAGGAAACCCAACACTCCATGGAACAAGATGTGGTCTTGAACAGTGCCTCAAGGGATCCTACATCATCATCGGTTGCTTTTTGCCTTATGGCCAAGGCTTCAAAGGTATCTCCCACTTTGAATCCCAATATATCTTGTGATAATATTGATGATGGCAAGAGTGATGATGATGTCGATTATGATGAAGAGAATGATGATGTTGCCTCCTTAAAAGTTAAGGGGGAAATAATTTTTAAAGCTCTTCTTAAGAATAAAATTGCTCGTTCCAACTTCATGGAAATCATGTCTATTGCTATTGAGGGCAAGAAATATATTGATGAGTTGGAATCTCGTCTTGAGGAGCATGAGGTCACCATTGATAAAATGGAAGGTCATGAGCGTGATTACGCTAATGAGATTGCGGACCTCTCACAAGCTCTTGAACTTGAACAAACCACCAAGGAATCTCTTGAGGAGACTTTTGCTGTAGAGTTATCTAGAGTGAAGGAATCTCATGATAGAGCTCTTGAGGTGGCCAATGTTTTTGAAACTAAAAATGCTAAGCTTGAAGTTGCTCATGCTGGACTCCTTGAGGATTTTGAGCACCTCGAAAATGGCTCAAGGGTCATCAAGGGTGAGCTCATCAAACTCACCAAGTCTCATGCTCAACTTGAAGCTTCATATTCAAAAGAGCTTGCCAAGTTGTCTTCTCCTCTTGTTTCTAATGATGATGCTTGTGCCACTAACTCTATCTCTTGTGAAGCATCCATATTGAAGGAGAATGTTGAGCTAAGGGCTCAACTTGAGTTGCTATCTAGCAATTATGGGATGTTGGAAGAAAATCATGTAAAGCTCACAAGCTCTCATGATGATCTTCTAGTATCCCATAATGTGCTAAAGTTAGCTCATGAGGCCATGCTTGCTAAGGTAACATCTAGTGAGCCTCATGTGGATACTAGCACCACTTTTATTCAAAATGCTATATTGCCTTGTGCTAGTCCTCGCGATTCATCCATGCATAACATTGGTACATCTTGTGATGAATTGCTTTCCTTGCCTTGTTGCTCTAAAGATGAATCTTATACTTCCTCTAGTTCTTGTGTTGAGACTAACCATGTAGAGGAAATCAAAGAGCTCAAGGCCCAAGTAACTTCTTTGAAGAAAGACTTGGAAAAGAGTCATGAAGGGAAATTCACACTCAACAATGTCTTGAGTGTGCAAAAATCCCCCAATGACAAAGGTGGACTTGGATTCAACTCCAACAAGAAGAAGAAGTCCAAGGTGAACAAAAAGAAGGGCCGAGAACAAGTCAAGAATTCGGCCAAGATTGTTTGTTTCAAGTGCAAAGTAGAAGGGCATCATGTTAGATCTTGCCCATTGAAGAAGAAGCCCATTAGTGACAAGCAACAAGGGAAGCGGCCACAAGTTCACTCTCATTCTCAACCTCAAGTTGAAGAAAGGCCTCTTCCCAAGAAAACTCAAGCAAATGCTTCTCAAGTTGAGAAATCAAGTGAGAAGAAAGTAAAGAGTAGACATTGCTACCTATGTCGTGAAAAAGGTCACGTCGCTTCTTCATGGACAAATGGTACCTTATCCAACCCTATTCTAATTGATGATATCTATTATTTTGGGAAGGATAAAGTTGGCAATGTGTTTGCCAAATTTGTTGGTGCTCAAAGTGGTGTCAAGAAAAGAACCATTTGGGTAGCCAAGCCTATTGTGACTAACCTCTTAGGACCCAACTTGGTTGGGGACCAACAAGCTCAAACTTGATCAATAGGTGATATTGGAGGTCATTGGAGACTTGGCTACATAAAGAATTAAGGGGACTTCATCATTCTCATTGTCTCGAGCCAAGTCATTCGGATTATCAAGTTTCTATCTTATATCCAATGTTCCTCCTTGCGGTAACTCGTGCTTAAAGTGTCTACATTGATAGTTACTTGCCCCTTTGCATGTTTGGTTTCGTACCTTGCATGTGTTTGTATATGTTGTGCTTCCAACTTGATTATCTTGAGCAATCAAGTATGTGTGTGTTGGTTTGCACATCATGTACATGTGTGTCATGCGTTGAGCCTTTTGCATCTTGTTTTTTTCTTAGTTGGCTCTTGTGAGAGATTAATGGAATATCCCATTATGGGGGAGTGATGTGCTTTGTGCACTTCACAATCCTATAAAGGTGTGTACATGGGAAATACCACTTAGTATTGATATTGCAAGCTTATCTAGTCACTATGTGGTATGTCTTCTCATGAGAAATTCAAATTCTAAATAGTCCATTAATTATCTCTTGTTGGATCCTTTAATTGCCTCTTGTCTATCTTTAATTGGTATCACATTATGGGGGAGTAATATGCTATGTGTATATTACTAGCCTAGAAAATGTGCACATTTGAGATATTGTCATCTAGAGTTGATATTGTAAATAATCTTGTTCATAGGTGGCATGTTAGCTCTACAAGTTGCAATTTGCTTTTTGTTTGGTGTGAAGATGATGTCGGATATCCTTGCTATCTACCACCGGGAATTATTTCGAAATACTTCTTGTCTTTTGACAATTGGTACTCACTTGTGTGGTAGATATTATTGATCATCTTTACATTAGGCTTTGCTTTTATTTGCCCTTTCTCTTGCCAAGAATTGTATCAACTCCCTTTGCCTTCCATACCACTTGTGGATCTTGTTTATTTCTTGATCTTGTCTAGTGTTTGTATAGATATAGTGAAAGTGGTGATCCCATCTTGTGCTTTTTGTATTCAAATGCAAATTCTCCATATTGCACAATGCTTGGGGGAGCTATCCTATTTTTCTATAAAACACTCTTCTTGTGATCCTTATCAAGTGTGTGTCGGTGGAAGGCAAGTCGTTTCTTTTGGGTACTTTGTGCCATCATGAAACTTTGTAGAGAGCTTGGTTTGTTTGGAACCATCCTCTCTTTTGGGGGTTTGATACCCTTTATTTAGTGGGTATCAATGGATATCTCATTCCTTGATGTATCTTTTATTGATATCCTCCAAGTGATGATTTATTCATTTGGTATCTTTTCTTCACTTGGTATTTCTTTTTCTTTTGGTACCGGTTCTTGAAAGTCTTGAGCATGCGTATTAACTTCGTGTAGTATCTTTGGCATGCTTTCTTTCTTTAACCAAATAGGGGAAGCTCCACCAAGTCTCAAATTGGATGAGATGTGCACGAAATTTATTTTCGTATCTATGTGCACATTTTTTATGTGGAGTTTGTCCTATGTATTGTCGGTTCTCTAACTCTTTGGTCCCAATGAGTTTGGGTACCATTTTGTTTGTGTTGTTGTTCTAGGAACAATTGGAGATACATTGGAAGCTCGGCTCACTCACAAGGAAGGTGTTGTCATCATGTGCTTATTGGAGTCGAGCTAGGATGATTAATGAACTACTATCTACCTTCAATTGGTATCTACTACATCCTTCCAATGTTAACTCGGTAACAAGTATCTTCATATTCTTCATGCACACATTTCTTGTATCAACCTTGTGTAGGTTGTATCATGGCATGTTATTCATTCATTCTTGTGATACTTGTTTTCTTTATCAAAGCATCCCAACAATGATCTCTTGTTGCTAGTTGTGATGTCTTTGTTGTTCGTGTGTGGACTTCATTTATATACAATAAGACCATATCTAGCCATGAGCTATGCTTCCAAGAAAATATCTTATTGGTATATGTATGACCTCCCTTTGGATATCGTGTTCCTCGTGTTGTAACTATTTCGGGTGTACATCCTTCTTTGTAGATATATATCATCATGATTTCGTCTACCTAGAATCTTATACACTTGAGAGAAGTTGCATATCTAGTTGATATCCTTTCTTTCACGGCCACCTTGTCTTTCTTATGTTATTTCTTTGGTGGCTCCGTGAAAGCTTTTGCCTTGAGTGCGTGTCTTCTATCGTTGCATCTTGATGCACTCTTGTGTGTGGTGAAGATTATTTTCCTCATGCTTATCTTTACGAGGCTTTTGCCATCTTAATTGGTATCCCTCGTCTTGATGAGGCTTTCATCTTCTATCTTCACCACGGGTTGTCACAAGCATAGGTTCTTAATATGCTTATTAGTAAGCTTGTGAACCCATTTGCTAGTTGTGTGTGGGAATGATAGGCCTTGCACCGTGTGCTTCGTTCTTTCAAGACTTTATTGATGCCTAATGCTCATCCGTACATTAGTCTTCTCAAGTGCATTGCCTTGACTCACACACATCATTTTGGTTGAGCCCATTCTTAAGTTGCCTCTTTTATTACTTGTTGGTCAACCATGTGTGTGTTGCAAGTACTAGGCTTTGTTTCCTATATGCTCACTTGCACTTATTGTAAGTTTCTATTGATTTTGGGGGAGCTGTGATCCTATTTTGTGCACTTTGTATCCAAATACAAAAATTCTTATGTGTGCACAAATCATGGGGAGCTTCTCTAGTTTCTTTAGAACACTCCTTCGCTCATATCATAATATCCTTTATTCATGTAGCTCGTAGGATCTTTGGTCTAGTTGGTTCAATTGATACCCGTTGATTGCTTGCTTCAATTGGTACCTTTTGATTGCTTGTTTCTTTCTTTGTTATGTCCTTGTGGCATATCATTCCTTTAGCAATCTTGGTGCCTCAATATAGTTGGTCTTCCTCCAAGTATTACCGTTGGATATGTGTATTGCATTCCACTCTCTTGTTGAGAAATACACAACTTATGGAGGAACACAATTTATATTGGCCTTCTAAGCTTTTCGCCCATTTTGGCAATCGATGCCAATGGGGGAGAAGTTTCAGAGAGTTTTGTGGATAAGTTTAGAAAGTTTTTTCTTCTTCCTTTGGTTTTGTACCTAAGCATTTGCATCTCATACACATGCATTATTGGTTGTTGCATTGCATGGTGATAAATAATTCCTTACATAAACTCTCTTGAAAATGATTGTCATCAATTACCAAAATGGGGGAGATTGAAAGGACATGCGGTGGCCCCATGTGTGGTTTTGGTAATTGATGACAATCTCTATGGACTAACGGTTGCCTTGAGTTATATTTGAAGGATTTGTTGAAGTCCATGTGTTGGTTTCAAGGAGTTTATGAGATGGCCAAAGTGCTTTTCAAGGAATTATCCAAAGATTGGTCATGTGTGAGTTGAGATGGCCAAAGTGCTTTTCAAGGAATTATCCAAAGATTGGTCATGTGTGAGTTGAGCTTATTGCAAGCATGTCTTGAAGAAGAAGATTGTGTGATCATTCATGTTTACCTTCAAGACATCATCCAAATGAAGAGAGTTGGAAAGATTCAATGTTGATCAAGACTAAGTCAAGAGTGAATCAAGTTGATCAACTCACAAAGCGTAGAAGAAGTACCGAGAGGGATCAAGTGATCCCATGGTATGGTAAGCATTGTCCATTACGCTTTGTGTACTAACCCATGGTCTACGTGAGAGTTCTTTGTGGGGTTAGGTATGTTTCCATGGTCTTGCGTCAAGAGTAAGATCTCATACAACCCATGGAGGATGACATCAAGTGGTGATCGTCATCACGTTTGCAGTGTGCAAGTTCAAGTGGAGCAACTCGAAGAGAGGCTCACCCATAATGGAGTATGGGGGAGCAATCAAGCTTGAAGCTTGTTGTCCATTGTGGTGTCAATGGAATTGTGAAGATGTGCCAAAGAGTGGCTCACCCATAGTGGAGTATGGGGAAGCAATCAACTAGTCTTCATCGAGCCAACACAATCAAGAAATGTGGTCCAACTTGAGGAAGTCAAGATCGTCATCATCTAGCTCAAGTGGACTATGTGCAAGGGCAAAGGTTTGCCCTTGATAGGTTTTCTATTTTACCGGTCTCATAGTGGTAGTTGGGAGACCGGGTTGTAGGATCGATTGCCGTACTATCAAGGGGGGCTCTCTAGGGAGTAGCTTGATCGTATCATTAGTCAGAGAGCTCAAACCATTGCATCCTTGCATCATCTTTCTTGGTTCTTGTTTGGTTCCATTTGTGAGTCTTAGAGCTTATGGTCATCTTGATGACAAGCTTGAGTTCATCGAAAACGGAGTTCGCATGCATCTTCTATGATGTTTTCGGTGTTGGAGGTTTTACCGGTCTTTTCCGAGGAAGGGTTCTCACCATTTTATTATGGTCCTTTTCTCACTTGCTTCTTATTGATATTTCTCTCAAGATTGTGTTAGCCCTTGTCGTTAGCTTTCCAACAAACTTGGTTTCGTTGAATTCGGAGCTCGTATGCGAAAGCTGTGGCTGTTTTGATATTGCCTGTTTTACACAGAGAGGTTGTACCGCCCCATGGAGAGGTTGTACCGCTTGACCGGTACAACCGGTGTTTGGAGCGGTTGTACCGCTCCAGAATTGGTCCGGAGGTTGTACCGGTCATGTACCGCTCTACCACCGGACTGGTCTCTGTTGTGGTGCGGTTGTTGGGCGGTTGTGTGCCGGTTGTACCGCTTATTGCCTGTTACCGGTTGTATCGGTGCTCATAGAGGTTTTACCGCTCCTATGTTGTTCTGTACATAACGGGCAGATTCATGGGGACCTATTTAAGGGGGTCTTCTTCCCCAATGGTTCCCCATCTCTTGAGCTTGTTTTTGCCCCCATTGTTGACCTTCTTTGAGCTTACTAACTCTCACTCCCTCCATGGATTCTTGCTAGTTTTTGAGGGAAAAGAGAGAGGAGATCTAGATCCACATTTCCACCAATCACTTTCTCCTCTATGTGAGGGGAACCCCTTGGATCTAGATCTTGGAGTTCTTGGTGTTCTCCTTCTTGTTCTTCCTCTCATTTTCCTCCCTAGCATTAGTTGCTCTGGTGGGATTTGAGAGAGAAGGACTTGGGCACTCCGTGTGCCCTTGCCATTGCATTTGGTGCATCGGTTTGAGTTCTCCACGATGATACGTGGAAGTGAAGTTTGAGAAGCTTATTACTCTTGGGTGTTTGGACACCCTAGAGCTTGTTCCTGTTGGGTGCCTTGGCACCCTAGACGGTTGGTGTTGTTCGGAGCTCAATCATTGTGGTGTAAAGCTCCGGGCAAGCGTCGGGGTCTCCAATTAGGTTGTGGAGATCGCCCCGAGCAATTTGACGGGTACCGGTGGCCGCCCCCAAGGGTTGCCAAAGTGTACGGGTTCGGTGACCACCCCCAAGGGTTGCCATTTGTACGGGTTCGGTGACCGCCCCCAAGGGTTGCCAAAGTGTACGGGTTCGGTGACCGCCCCCAAGGGTTGCCATTTGTACGGGTTCGGTGACCGCCCTCAAGGGTCCCTTAGTGGAATCACGACATCTTGCATTGTGCGAGGGCGTGAGGAGATTACGGCGGCCCTAGTGGCTTCTTTGGGAGCATTGTGCCTCCACGCTGCTCCAAACGGAGATTAGCATCCGCAAGGGTGTGAACTTCGGGATACATCGTCGTCTCCGCGTGCCTCAATTATCTCTTACCTGAGCTCTTTACTTATGCACTTTACTTTGTGATAGCCATATTGTTTCTTGTCATATATCTTGCTATCACATAGTTTCTTGTCTTGATTAGCATAAGTTGTTGGTGCACATAGGTGAGCCTAATATTTTTAGGTTTTGTGCTTGACAAATTAACCGCTAGGTTTATTCCGCATTTGTTCAAGCCTAAATCGTAATTATTTTAAAATGCCTATTCACCCCCCTCTAGGCGACATCCATGATCTTTCAGATGATCCGAGTGAAATATCTAATATCCGAGTGGATGAGCTCAAGTCCGAGTGAAATTGAACATGTGCTCGAAAGTTTATCAAAATGACCTTGGATGAAGAAGTGTTCAATACAGAAGTTGTGCGTATCATCAAGACGGTAAACTTTGATTTTGGAGTCATCATCATCAGAGATAATATATAGCCTACAAATTCACTACGAGACTCGGATAATCCAGTCTACTGCAAGACCGAGTCTGAATGGAAGATAAAGATGACTTCGAAAAGTATTCAAGATGGCTTTATTTGAAAAAGCATGAGAGTTGTTCGTATCATCGAGGCGCACAAGTTTGATATTTGGGCCGTCTCGTTCGGAGATCATATGCAAGCCCGGCGGCCCGCGCAAGAAGGAAGATAGAGTTTGGGCCAGATTCAGACTCAATCCGAGTGGGAATAGAATTAGGACTCTAGGACGTGAATTGATGTAATTTTTCTTGTAAGGAAAGCCTATATGAATCCTTTAATTGTACGGGAAGTCCAGCCGCCTCTTATATATGTTGGGGGTGACGGCCGAGTGAACAACACACAATCGAACAAATCAATATACTACTTTTTCATCTATGTTTTATCTCTCCACCGTTTTTCTATCTCGTTCTTCGCTGCTCTTCGTGTTTGAGAGCTACGAATCCTGAGGCTCTAGGGGCGAGCGAATCGACCTAGGGCAGCCCATAGCCGCCGCACTCCCTGACGGGGTCCCTCCCGGGGGTGTGGGGTTTTCGGGTCTGCAAAAGCGCCCGTCGACTGTCTTGCGTATCGCGCTGTCGGTCAGGTCTCCTTCGACGTGAGCTGCGGTGCATCACCCCCGGCGTCGAGGGTACACATGACGTGTTCGTGTGTCAACAGTGGCCTTGTATAAAAAAATGGAGGGAGTATAATTTGAAAGTACATTCAGATACGAACCAAACGGTACAATTTTTGGTGACATGCATTCACATTTTGCTTGTCAAATACAGTACATGGTCAAACTTTGACGCAAAATACGTGAAACAACAAAAAAATACTTCCAAGACCAGCGCCGCTCTTCCGCTCTTCTCCTCTTAAACCACCGCCGCTCCTCTCCTGTTCCAATCTAAATGCAGCGCCGCTCCTCTCCTCTTCCATTTCAAAACCACCGCCCTCCTCTCCTGTTCTAATCCAAAGCCAGCATCACTCCTCTCCTGTTCTAATCCAAAACCAGCGCTGCTCCTCTCCTCTTCCATTCAAAAACCACCGCCGGCGAGTGAAGGTGTTGTGGAGAAGTTGATCGATGGAGGAGTACAACCGATTCGTGAGGATTGCAGATGGCGCCCCTGTGAAGCTAGCTAGGATGTTGGAGATACTGTCTTGGTTTGACAACAAGGACCAACTAGTGGCGACGGCGACATCCATGGCAAAATATCTGCAACAGAGCGAAAAGGCGGCGATACTCCCGGAGGGAGTCGCGGTGGAGTACATAGAGCTGCTCCTCTGGGCCATGGAGCAAACAGGTTCACCGAATCCGATCGTGAGGGAGCGGTGGTGGGAGTATCGATCCCAGATGGAGCATCCACCAGAGATTGAAGGATCGAGCATCTACAGGGTGCCGTTTGTGAGGGTGTCCTGCCAGAGCGAGCCGGTGGAGTCTTCGTCGACCGAACCCAACTGCAAGAGGAGAAAAGAAGTTGGCCTGACGACGCTTCTCCGCCATCGTCTCCCTCGCCGTTCACATCGTCTCACGGGGCGGCTGTCTGCCGCCGAGGAATAGGAGGGGGCTGCCCCCCAGCCCAATAGTCGGGCAGGTTGTGAATTGTCAGGAGGAGCTTAGGGTTGTCAGTATTTGCAGGTTGTGAATTGTGTTTTGTGTTGTGTATTTTGAGAGTACTTTCAGATATGAATGTCTTTTGAATTTCAGATTTGCAGTATTGAGCATATGAAGTATTTTGTGAATTCTAGAGATCTATTTTTAGCACTTAAAAATGTAGTTTCATAGGAGTATAAAAGTGCAGACAATGTGATTCTCAAAGAAGAAACTGCAACTTTCAGTTTCAGATTAGAAACTGCAAATTCAGTTTCAGATAAGAAACTGCAACTTTCAGAGGTAGATCATTTATATTAACACGGCCTTTTCAAACAGGGTTAACATCATGTTGGGAGTTTTATTCATGGTCTAAAATGGAACTACCAGCCAGTTAACATCGTGCTGATCAACATTCATGCATAGCACATCTTCGTATGATGCACAGTCAAAATGCCCACACAATGTCGAGTGTGCGAAACATAGACAAAACGAGGGACGAAGTTTTGGCAAGTGTTGGACGTGGTTTTGGGCTGCCCCGTCTAGGCTTTCATTTTTAACATGCGCAGGACCTCGGATGGGAGGTCCATAGACCTGTTTGTACTTTCTTAGGGCCGTCATGTATCGACCGACCTATGGACCTCCCATCCGTGGTTTTATTTTTGGCAGACCAATTTATGTATTTTTTTGAAGAAAACGCAGAGGTATGTTCTATTTTTCTATATAAGAATAGGAACGCCAGGTCCAACTTATGTTTCCCTTCTAACTATATTATATATATTTAAATTATTTTATATGTTGACTGTTTAGTTCACATACTCCCTCCTTTTCGGTTTATAGGACTTATCTCAAAATTTTAGTTTTTCAATTTTATAAGGCTCAATTTGGTTGTTTTCCATCACATGTTCAGATTCCAAGGTGCATTAAATTATTGCATCCAAGTATTAAGAGAAAATTGACCAATGCATGTACTTTATGCATGCATGCATTGCAATTTATGCGTTGATAAACATAATTTTTTGAGGAAAACAAGTGCATTAATTAGGTGCTTTTGCAAACTACAAAAAGTATTCCACCATTCATCATCTACCTTGGTTGGTGAGATTTTTGAATTGAGCCCTATAAACCAAAAAGGAGGGAGTAATTGGCAAATAGATCTCGCCGCCACCCCCCGCCTCCTGACTCCGGGCGCGCCTGCCCCCCTCAGCTCCGCTCGCGCGCCCCATGGAGTCGCCATCCATATCCACGGGGGAATGGCTGGAAGATAGGCAGATGTACAAGATGCATCTCCCACATGTCTACAAAGCCTTCCCGCGGATGCTCCAGCCGCTCGACTCCGTCGCGCCGGCGGTGCTGCGGGAGACTCGAGGGAGGAGATGGAGGGAGCGAGCGATGCGGATCCACGACGACGCTCCCTCTTGGACCCAGTGCACGCACGAATGGAGGGAAGCAGAGGAGGAAGCTACGAGGGAGGAAGCCGATGAGGGACCAAATCCGTTCTCTCACTCGCGCAGGTATGCCCGGATGTGCAAGTATCATGTGGATTGGGAGCTGCTGAATCTAGCCCTGCGGATCTACTTCGAAGGAGATTTCTCGGAGAAGCACAGGATGCCCCACCCTAGTGAGTCGCCGATTGCGTTCGTTCGATGGGCGAAAGGAGAAGTGAATTCAGGAGATCCACGCCATGCTGCGAGATGGGAATGCTTGACTGGACTCCTGCCCACCAGCACGCCACCGGAGCCGGAGCAGGTGGATCCCCTACCTTACCTCTCCCCCAAACCTGCAGAAGATTGAAATTAGGCTTGCAATCTGCTTCAATTGAGCTGTCTGGTGGTTATTTCTGCTTCCTGAGAGACAACATCTGGTTGGAGGATGAGCAGGAACCAGGAACTCCGATGAATTTCCCCTATCACAATGGGGGGGAGCGCCGGTTGGGCAGTGGTACGGCCCACCTCCGCCCCAAATGGGGGCACAATCTGGGCAGGCTCCTGTAATTACCCAAGATCAATCTGCTGGTGGTTCTGACTCTCAGATCAGTGGGAAATCTCAAGGCAAGAATCAGCAAAAAAAGAGATAGGAGATCCAGAAAACTGCTCCTGCCCCTGCTTCGGGCCTTATGGCATACTCTGAGGTGATCTGCTACAACTGTGGGGAACCAGGGCATCATTTGGATAAATGTCTCAAGCCCAAGAGTTGTTTTATCTGCAAAATGGTTACCCATAAAGTTGAGAATTGCCCTGTCAAAAGGAAAACCCACAGTTCTGCTAGATATGTTGGAAGTGATAGAAATACTGCTTACTTCCATGCAGTAGCTAACCAGAGGAGGAGGAAAACCCTCATTCACTCCCTTGATGGCCCTAATGGCCCTGTTAATGAGGCAGATGAGATGCTGAAAGTGGCTAGTGACTTCTACAAAGACCTGTTTAAGAAAGAAAACGCTTCTGGGTTCTCTACAAAACAATTTTTTCTCTGCTTTTGAAAAAGTCTCTCCTACTGAAAATGAGCTACTAGAAGCCCCTTTTTCAAAGACAGAGGTGAAGGAAGCCATTTTTAGCTCTTATCCTGATGGGGCTCCTGGTCCTGATGTGATTCCCTTCTTGTTTTACCAGAATTTTTGGGACTTGGTGAAAAATGATCTCTTAGATATTTTCTAAGCCTTTCATAGAGGAGAGTTGGATCCAGCAACTTACTCATGGGGGGTCTGTTGGGGTCAAGTTAAATAACTGTGAAAGTGATTTTTTCCTTGCTGGTAAGGCCTTAGGTAAGGTGACCCCATCTCCTCGCTTTTGTTTAATTTAGTAGTGGACGTTCTTGGCATCATCTGCCTTCAATATGCACATGATACCATCATTTTCTTAGACAATGACTCCACACATGCTAGCAATCTGAAAACTGTTCTAACCTGGTTTGAACAAGTCTCAGGCATGAGAATCAACTACTCTAAAAGTGAACTCATCCCTATCAACATGGATGATCAGGAGTTAGCTGACTTACTCTCTATTCTAGTCTATAATAAAGGTAACTTCCCCATTAAGTACCTAGGTATCCCTCTCCACTATGATAAACTGAGGAGAGAGAGGATATCCAACCCCTTATGGATAAAATCATTAAAAGGATTGCTGGGTGGAGGGGAAAACTTCTCTCTTACAGAGGTAGATTGATCCTCATACAAGCTTGTTTGGCTAGCATTTCAGTGTATGTCCTCTCCTTCTTCAAGTTCCCCAAATGGGCAGTGAACCTCGTCAATTCTCAGATGTCTCATTGCTTGTGGAATGATTTTGAGGGAAATAGGAAGCTACACCTTGCTAATTGGGCCCTAGTCTCTATGAAAAAAGATTTTGGAGGCCTAGGCATACCTAACCTCCAAGAAATTAACATCTGTCTTCTACGGTCTTGGATTAAAAGATTCTATGAGGAAGACCTGAAACCCTGGAAGCTTCTTATTACCCATAAATACCTAGGAAATAAACCTAATATTTTTGTCCCTTCCTCCAACCCTAAGACCTCGAGATTCTGGAAAGGATTAAAATCTATTATGCATGTTGTGAAATTTGGCTACAGATGGAACATAGGGGATGGGAGCAGAACCAGGTTCTAGGAAGATAGTTGGTTTGGCACATCCCCCCTAGCAGTCCAATTTTGGCCTATTTACTCTGTCCGCAATGAGCTTAACAAATGTGTCAATGAAGTTTGGGACGGTCAATGCCTAAAACTCTCTTTAACAAAAGCATTACCTTTACTGCCGACCCGGATGCCCTGATTTGGTAGCTGGACAATAAGGGGAAGTATTCCTCCAGCTCCCTCTATCATGTTATCAACTTTAGAGGGGTTCAACCCGTGTTTATCCCTGCTGTCTGGAAATTGAGAGTTCCCCCTAAAATTCATGTATTTCTCTGGCTTCTCTCCAAAAACGAAATGATGACTAGGGATAACCTTAGGAAGAGACACATCATCAAACCCCTTGATTGTGTTTACTGCTTGGAACAAGAGTCTTGTTCTCACCTATTTTTTGAATGTATAGTTGCTAAACATCTCTGGGCCCACATTGAGGAATATTTCTCTAGTCAGATTGGCTCATCCTTCGAATCTGTCGCCAGATTCTGGATTGCTACCAAAAAGTGCTCAGTTTTAAACACTGTCAGCTCAGTTGACCTTTGGTGCCTCTGGAAATATAGAAATGCTATTATTTTCAGTAACACCTCCTGGATTTCCATTCTGCAGGTCTTGAGGTTGATCAGGAACATGGTGAGGAACTGGGCGATTCTCTCCTCCGGATCGGACAAGGACAAGTTGATGAGCTTCGTGGAAACCCTAACAAGATCCCTCCAGAAACCGTTGGCGATCACTTGTGGCTGAACAAGGCTCGACCTGCTCTGGGGCTGGACCCGTGGGCTCGTCTCAAGATCTCCGATGAAGATGATAGGCACCTGGCACCGAAAAAGAGGGACATCCACCATGCTACGCCTTCCAGCCCTGTCTCTCCGCTTGCTTACTGATCGCCACAGGCAGACACGGCCCCTCGGCTGAAGACCATGAAGGCTTCACTAGACCCTCCTTCTGTCATTTGAGTGCTCTATCCGCTCTGCCTTTGGCACCGCTCGGGTGATTTGTGTTATTCAGAGAACTTGTTCATCCACCCCCCTAGTTTGTACCTTTTCTACCTTTGCTTTTGAACTGCTCTTTGAGCTGCTGTATCAGAATATGTTGTGGTTTTGTTCTCAGCAATGGAACCGGGGGGATGCTCCCTATTTTCTAAAAAAAATATTTCATATGTTATTATATATTATTTTTATTGTCATCATATATTTAACAGATACTTACATATGTAAGAAAACAACATCCCACATCTTATTAACTTATCAAAATAATTTCTTAACAAATAAAATCCTGGATTGTTCTGGCACGAAAATCCTAGTGATTGTGTACAAAAGCTTGGTAAGATTTAAGGACGAATGTAATAATATCACTTATTATTTAAATATATTTATAACAAAATGCTCAGCCCCTTTTTATTTTTTGATAACATTGCTGGCCCAACCCAACATTATAATTAGAATCAGCCCAACGGGCCGCATGGACGCTACATTATTTGTTCACCAAGCCCAGCTAATGGCCGTAATTCAAAAAAAGAGATCAAATTGACTGTAAATTCTACCGCGCAAAAAAGAAGACTGTAAATTCTGAAAAAATGGGTTGAATACGTGCCACATTTTTGGAGGCTGAAATGTGGGCCAATAGGTCCAAGCCAATGCAAGTCGTTGTCAATTTAGTCAACAAATGATTCTGACATGTTAGCCGTTGGATTTACATCCAACGACATGCATCCATCTTCAATCTCTGGTCTTCTTCCTCCAGCGCCGCCGGGACCACCTCCCGCCTCCTGCTGCTAGCAGCTCTGCTTAGCACGCTTCGCTATGAAGTGCTACTCCACCGTTGGCCAGGCCATCCCTCCACCCCTCCACACCTCATGTTCTTCTCCACCGACTACCGAACCACACCACACTAGAACCAGTTAACCCTCGTACACCTCTTCGTCTGCGACTCTACTCCCGCGTCTTCCCATCTCCGGCTCGTTGCTGTCCGTGGCCTCGCCGTCGTCCACCACCTTGGATACGCTCGGCGTGGCGTGGTCAACGTGGTCAACGAAACGACACCATCGGAAGTAGACTGTGCGTGGAGAGGCTGACAGCTGGGTCCATGGCCGCACACAAGGAAATGCCTCCTTATTACACGCAAAATAATGATTCCTCCACCTCACATCTGGGACCCACCGGAAGGGCCTCTGTATTTCGCGAAATAATGTGCCCCCCTCTGACATGTCAAACCCACCAGCTATCTTCGCATGCAAGGAAGTGCCTCCTTATTACGCACAAAAAAAGAATATTCCCCCTGCCAGCTGGAACCCAGCATAGTGGGAGGCTGACTTGTGGGCCTACCAAGTTGAGGGGGACGGAGGGCTTTGTCAACTTAGTCAATATGAACGATTCTAGCTCCTGTTACCGTACGATGTTCATCCAACGGCCGTAGTGCTTCTTCAACCTCTGGTCTTCTTGCTCCAACCGCCCAAACCAGCGCCGGTCGTGCCGCGTGCTCCTACCTCCCATGGCCGGCTGTGATGCCGCGGAGGCCTGACCGCCCCCTACTACTCCCACCGCTGGCCAGGCCATCCCTCTACTCACCCACACCCCCTGTTAATCTGCGGCGACAGCAGCCTCACACCGCTGCCGAACCAGTGAACCCTCGTACTCCGCTTCGCATGGGCATCCACTGCTGTGTCTTCCCCGGCTCCGAGTCATCCCCTTCCTAGTCCTCGCCGTCGTCCACCGCCCTGGTGCTCTCGACGCGCCATGGTCAACGTGGTCAATGACCGACTTCCATCGGAAGAGTACTGTACATGCAGAGGCTGACAGCTGGGTCCACGACAGCCGCAAGGAAGTGCCTCCATATTACGCGGAAAATAAGTATTCCTCCACCTGACAGCAGGGACCCATCAGACGGGCCACCAGTATTTTGCAAAAAAAATCGTTTCCCCCTGACTGCTAGGACCCACCGGACGGGCCACCGTATTTCGCGAAAAAACGTCCCCCCCGCTGTCAGCTCGGACCCACCGGAAGTGCCTCCTTATTACGCACAAAAAAAATGAATACTCCCCCAGCTAGCTGGGACCCACCTTGCTGGGAGGATGACTTGTGGGCCTACTAAGTTGACGGGGACGAAGGGCTTTGTCAACTTAGTCAATATGAACGATTCCAGCTCCAGTGACCGTACGATGTCCATCCAACGGCCGTAGTGCTTCTTCAACCTCTGGTCTTCTTGCTCCAGCCGCCCAAAGCAGCGCTGGTCGTGCCGCATGCTCCTACCTCCCCTGGTCGGCTGTGCTGCCGCAGAGGCCTCACCGCCCCCTACTATTCCCACCGCTGGCCAGGCCCTACAGCGACGGCAGCCTCATACCGCAGCCGAACCAGTGAACCCTCGCAGTCCTCTCCGCGCGGGCTTCCACTGCCGCGTCGTCCCCTTCCTAGGCCTCGGCGTCGTCCACCGCCATGGTGCTCTCCACGCGGCGTGGTCAACGTGGTCAAGGAACGACTTCCATCGGAAGAGTAGTGTATGTGGAGAGGCTGACAGCTAGGTCCACGGCCACAGCCCAGTTTTTTGTGATTTGCCAAGTAAGTCGCTTTGTCAGGCCTGTTGGGCTGCAAATCTTTCAAGACGAGGAGAGCTTTCATTCGGCTGGCCGAGAAAATGGCCCATCAGTAATGAGAAATGGGTTGTACATTTTTAAAACACATCAAACCGGCAATTAGTTTCAAATATCTTTTTTTTTCATTTCAAGATTTTAAATTACATTAATTTTTATGCGTGGAGAATTTGTTGGATTTTATATTGATATACATTTATTTTTAAAATCAGTTTGAATGTGAGTCGAAATTTCTGGATTAAAAACAGTTCGGACCGCACCGAAATATGCAAAATTTCGTATAATTTTTTAACCGTTGCCACAATATGGGCTGCAATGCTAAAAAAAGAATATGGGCTTCACAAAAACCTTAAGAATTAGCAAATGGGCTGTAAATTATTAGAAATAATGGCAGATGGGCTGTATGCTATTTTCCATAGATTTGAGGCTTTCCTAAAAAAAAGGTTGACACACAAGCACTGACTGTTGGATGTCATCCAACGGCCATCGTGCTTCTTCAATCTCTGTTCTTCCTGCTCCAGCCGCTCAAACAAGCGCCGACGGGATTGCCTGCTCCCTCCTCCTCGCGGCCGGCTGTGCTGCCGCGCAAGCCTCACCGCCCGACCGTACTCCCATCGCTGGCCTAGCCATCCCTCTACTCACCCACACCTGTTGTTATTCTCTGGCGACGGCAGACAAACCAGTAAACCCTCGTACAGTCCTACTCCCCTCCGCGTGGGAAACAACTGCCGAGTCTTCCCTGCCTCCGTGTCGTCCCCTTCCTAGGCCTCGCCGTCGTCCACTGCCCTGGTGCTCTCGGCGCGGCGTGGTCAACGTGGTCAAGGAACGACTTCCATCGGACGTGGACTGTACGTGGAGAGGCTGACAACTGGGTCCACGGTGGCAGCAAGGAAGTGCCTCCTTATTACGCGAAAAATAATGATTCCTCCACCTGATAGCAGGGACCCAATGGACGGGCCACCGTATTTCGTGAAAAAAACGTTTCCCCCCTCACTGCTGGGACCCACCAACTACACCTTCGCACGCAAGGAAGTGTGTCTGGGCAAAAAAAACGATTCGCCCCCCTGACTATTGGGACCCACCAGCTACATCTTCGCATGCAAGGATGTGTGTCCGGGCAAAAAAAAAACCAAAACAATTTGCCCCCCTGACTGCTGGGACCCACCAGCCCCCCGACTGCTGGGACCCACCAGCTACATCTTCGCACGCAAGGAAGTGCGTCCGGGCAAAAAAAAATGATTCGCCCCCTGACTGCTGGGGCCCACCAGCTACATCTTCGCAGGCAAGGAAGTGCCTGACAGCCGGGACCCACCTGGTCGAAGCGTACGTGGCGTTGTCATTCTCGTCGCGAACGTGTACGTACATATATACTGGTGGATGTAGAGGCACGCACGTGTCGTAGTAGAGGCGGCCAGGGTGCAAGAAAGAAAATACGTCCATGTATGTGTACCTACAGGCGGGGTCTCGAACGCCTACTCGCGCATACGTACGGCAAGGGCTCGTGTACATGGCTGGGTCGGAACGGAGAAACAGCTCGTTGTCGTGTTCATGGGGAGGCAACGGAATGTGTCGTGTTCATCAGGAGGTAATGCGGCTGGGTCAGAACGGAATGCGTGGTCGTGTTCATCGGGAGGGCTTGGACGGAAGAGGCGATGGAAACGAGGCCTGGTGTACCGCAAAACGGAGGAAACATACCTCCTACGATCGAAACGGGGGTCCTGTTGATCGGGAAGGGTGTGGCGTACCGCAAAACGGAGGAAACAGACTTGTGTTGGAGCGCTACGGTCGAAACGGGGGTCCTGTTCATCGGGAGGGGTGTGGCGTACCGCAAAACGGGACTCCACAGGATACTGTTCATCTCCACCGTCGACCCCTTCCAGCCTCCACGAGCTACTGTTCATCCACCGTCGACCTCCTCCAGCCTCCACGGGCTCCTGTTCATCCAGCCTCCACCGCCCGCTACTCCACCGGCTACTGTTCAACCACCCCTCCACCGTCTACTGTTCATCCAGCCCTCCACACCACGGGGTCTTGTTCAACCACCCCTCCATGGGCACCCCTCCACCGTCTACTGTTCATCCTGCCCTCCACACCACGGGGTCCTGTTCATCCACCCCTCCACGGGCACCCCTCCACCGTCTACTGTTCATCCAGCCCTCCACCACACCACGGGGTCCTGTTCATCCAGAGGCAACACCACCGCTCACTGTTCATCCAACCCCCCCCCGCAATGCTCACTATTCATCCCATCAATCGGCTTCAGTTAGCAGCAGTAGCCAAGGAATCGCTCGAACGGGTTCAGTTAACAGCCATTCATCGATCGCTCGGGTTCAGTAACGCGTAGCCTGCAGTGCAATCGCTCGGGTTCAGTTAGAGCCCAACGCCTCGCTCGGGTTCAGTTGGAGCCAACGCCTCGCACACACGCGCGTACGTGTACGAGAGAAACACGCATCGCTCGGCCCCCAACCTCCCACCGTAACCGGGAACTCCCCGAAATTTTCCTCCCCCTCGCTTCTACCACGGTTTTTTCCATCATGGACGGCCCAAAGAATGTCATGCAGCTGCGTCTCCGGCCCGCCCAGGACGAAACGCCCATTTTCTGTCATGATTTTTTGTCATAAAAGTAGGAGCCCACCACATCTATGATGATACCGGGTTTTGTCACAATTATCGTCATAGAAGTGTCATATGTATGACAGAAAAAAAATTCGTTCGACCCAAAATGTCACGGATGTGTCTTTTTTTTTGTAGTGAGTGAGGGGAGGAAGAAGATGGTCGGGGCTTGGGGGAGGAAAATTTGGGGATAAGTCACCCTACTAGTAGTGCGTTCCCAGGAAGAGCGCTACTGCTAAAACCAATAGCAGTAGCGTTGGCTGTAGACCAACGCTACTACTATACCTAGCCTGCCGGCAACGACGTGGTAGTTCTAGTAGTAGCGCTTTTTATGTGGCACACGCTACTGCTACTTATATAGTAGTAGCGGTCTTGTACACAATGCGCTACTGGTACATAATAGTGGCGCATGTTTTTGACCATCGCTACTGGTAAGCTTCTGTGTATAAGGTTTTCCCTAGTAGTGGTGGATGACGGTGAGGCAGGGAACGACGCGGAGCCTGGGAACATGCGGAGGGTAGTAAGAGGGTTGACTGGTTCGGCTGCGGTGTGAGGCTGCCGTCACCGCAGAATAACAGGGGGTGTGGGTGAGTAGAGTGATGGCCTAGCCAGTGGTGGGAGTAGTAGGGGCACTGAGGCCTTCGCGGTAGAACAGCCGGCCACGGGAGGCAGGAGCACGCGGTGGTTTGGATGGCTGGAGCAAGAAAATCAGAGGTTGAAGAAGCAGGATGACCGTTGGATGTTAACAATCCAACGGTCACTAGTGATAGAATTGTTTGTTGACTAAGTTGACAAAGCCTTTGTACGTGTCAACATAGTAGGGCCGCAAGTCAGCCTCCAAATCTGGTGGGCCCCAACTGTCATGGGGAGCACTCATTATTTTTTGCATAATAAGGAGGCACTTCCTTCCATGCCAAGATATAGGTGGTGGGTCCCAGCTGTCATTGGGAGGATTCATTCGTTTTGGGGTAATAAGGAGGTACTTGCTTGCGTGCGGCCATGGACCATGTGGGTCCCAACTATCAGCTTCTCCATGTACATCCCTCCTTCGATGTTGTCATTTATTGACAACGTTGACCACGTCATGCCGAGAACACCATCATGATGGACGACGGCGAGACATAGGAAGGGAATGACCCGGAGGCGGCGAAGCCACAACAGTGGAGGGATGTGGGTGAGTAGAGGGATGGCTTGGCCAGCAGTGGGAGTAGTAGGGGTGGTGAGGCATGCGCGGCAGCACAGCCAGCCACGGGAGGCGGGAGAAGGCGGTCCCGCCGGCGCTGGATTTGGCGGTTGGAGCTAGAAGATCAAAGACTAAAGAAGCACGACAGCCATTGGATTGGCATCCAATAGTTACGTCAGCTAGAATCGTTTGTTGACGTATATAAGAAGTAAAAAAATCTTGCATACGCGTCAACTTAATAGGCCCGCAAGTCAGACCATTCCCTATTTTTTTAACAATTTACAGATCATTGCAACTTCTTATGAAATTTATTGCAGTCCGGCTTTTTTGTTGGCCAGGGCCATGGTTAAAAGTTTAAACGAATTTTCGCATATTTCGGTGGGGTCCAAACTATTTTTAATACCGAAACGTTGAGCCAGATTTAAAGTACTTTGAAGATATATTTAAATTAGGTTAAAGCCCAGTGAAATTGGAATTTGAAAATGTGAAAAAAATTCAGAAATTATAAAGTAATTGGCAATTTGTTGTCTGGTTTTTTATATTTACAGCACATTTCGTATTACTTTCAAGATTTTTAGCCGTCTAGAAAGAGTTGTAGCCCATCAGGGCATAGAAAAATAAGTAGGCCTGGATTGGGTATTTTTCAGAAAAAATAAACTGGGCTCATTTTCACAAAGAAAAAATAGCTGGGCTGGTCATGTGGTGAACGTAAAATATAAGCCTGGGCTAGACAGGCCACAGCCTAGTTGAAACCCTGCTCCGTTTCAATAATAACAAAAAAACAAATATTGCTCGAGCAGCTACGTCCCAGGTGTCAGCCAATCTTCTGTTGTTCTCTTGTCTATTGACTATATATGTTGACAATGTCATGGGTCCAAGATGTCAGGAAACTACTAGGAGGAAGCATTTTCTTTTCTCTACGCTCACGATGGAGTATATATAACAAAAAATGAGGAACTTCCTTGCGTACGACCATGGACATGGTGGGCCCGTATTGTCATCCTCTCCACGTACAGTCCTCTCCACATTCCTCTTGTTTGTTGACCGTGTTGACAACGTGAGAGGGCGGCGCTGCGGCGACTGCACCAAGGCACGCGGAGGATGACGGCGAGGCCTTAGACGTCGGCATTAATGATTTAGGAGACGGTAGGGTGGCGATGCGTGCGATGAGGCGCAACCAGCCGTGGGAGGCGGAAGCAGGCGGCCCCGCCGGCGCTGGTTTGGTTTTGGTGGCTGGAGGAAGGCAGGACTGAAGAAACACGACAGACTGTAAAAGCAGCTGGAGTACTTACCAACCTTAACTGAAACCAGCAGGGGCACTTAACAACCATGGCTGAAAGCAGTATGAGTACTTATACAGGTTCAAACGTACAAAGCACGCCTCGAACAGTGCTACTTTGCCTACAGTTAACCAAGGGTGAGACCACCAAGCCCCAGGACAAGGCCTAGGTGCCACCCCGCGCATCCACAACCTTCTGAAAGCGGCTTCATCTCGCAATGTGGTTAATAAACAGGATATTCGCTTTAGAGCCATGGAAAAGCATGAGCATAACCTTTTGTCTTATTCTCCAAGATGGACGAGCCTTCATTATTTGAGACCGCCCATGAATAAGTATCTTTTCACCTCCAAGGGGAATGAAGTAGGTCGACATAAACATCATGTTGTGACCAAGCGCATGTATGACCCGACCATGGTCAGACATCTGTATAGGAACAATAGAACTGGGCAGTTTCTCTTTCAACAAGATCACATGTGTAAAACTGTGTATAAGCAAGAGTTTATGAACAACATATATAACAGAAAACAGCTCGTACTATAAGTTTGTCGACACATTTGGACCTGTTCAATGTGTGAAGTAGTGGCACACATATCCCATGTGGCCTTCAACCATTGAAACGCCCCCCAAGGACCTCTAGACGGTCAATAAAGTGTAGGAACTTGTGGATGTCGTCCCAGTCAACTTCAGTGCAATCAGTAACAGTCGAGTTCTTATAGAATAACAAATGAGTAGCGTGCTTAACTTTGAAATAACCTACATGTGCCACCAATTATATAAAATATTAGTTAGAAGTAGCATCTTCATGAGAGAAGGGAATCACAAATCGTTGCTATTTCTAAAGTTAAATTGTGATTAGTTAGACATAATAGGTGGATTAAGAAGTAATCGAGGCAACAAGCAAGAACCAGATACAAAACTAACATGGATGAACAACTGGAATGACGTCGGGGTGGAAGATCACAGTGAAGTTGAGACCAGGTTCTGCTATTTCCATCAACATTCGTGCGCCAACTTTCAGTCTGTAACACTTGAGAAAGTTTATCCAAGTTCGGCCATAAAAAAACAGCGATCTTCTTGGTTCATGAACCCAACTTGGAACTTATATCCATGGCTTGTCTTCAATGTGACCATTAAACTGCTGTATTCAGTTATGACAATGCTAACCATCTTAAGTACATGTGTTCTGACAGAGCAAGTAATGCACTGCAGGAAAAATAATATCAGAATCCAATGTATTCTCTATCCAAATAATCTAGAAATAATTTCCTCCTTCATGTCAGTTTTGACCATGGTACTAGTACCTTTTATCCAAATATAGCAATCCAAATTTCCAAATTAGTCGACAACACGTTCAAAAAACCCCACCCTCCCGGGTAGAAAAGAGGATTCTAGGAACATACTATGAGTGTTTTAAAGTCATGTGTTAGGATGAGAAGGAACAAGTGTGGCATCTCGCCGAGGGCGCAGAAACCTATAGGGTCCTCGCACTTTGGGCACTTCAAATGAAACACACTAGATTCAGTAGGAAGAAAAATGCATCAACGACGGCGGTTGCCATCCTAGTTTTACCCGCGACCAAGGGACTTGGATTTATCAGGGATGGATGAATAATTCGTACCTGGTTCTCCATGAGAAAACCCTATGCAATTGCCGAGAGGGGTTTTTATCTGAACAAGCAAATGAGGGAGAAGGGGATTTAGGCCCAGTGAGAGAGGGGGTTTTCACTAAACAAGCAGACGAGGGAGAAGGGGATTCAGGCCTAGTGAAATATTGTCGCTTCATCCATCCAGCTTACTGCTAAAGCTGAAAAGGTGCGGTTTTTTGTGATTTGACGGCTCATTGGGCATTACTGCGGTGCTACGACCAGGGTGAGTCTACCGTGCATTTGTGCACTCTAATTTGGTGCATGAGATGTGGACCCCATTGCTGGATAACCCATATCAGCGAAAGGAAGTAGAAAGGCAGGAGTAACTAGTTACACATAAATATATTTTTGACAGAGAGATACTCCCTCTATAAAGAAATATAAAAATCTTTTATATCACAACTTTATACATAAGAAAAAATCAAGGGGAATATATATAACATAATATGGGGTTTTAGCTGAGAATATAATACTCAGATAGGCTCACGGTTCTGGACTTTGGGCCACAAGCCAGTGGGCCTGCATGTTTGGGGCCCATGTGTTCTACCTCATCGCATTTCATATTGCAAGCGATCAGTACGGCGCTAGTTTTAGATGCTGTCACAAGGCGAATACAGAAAATTGAATAAAGCACGGTAGCTGTTAGAATGAAATTGAACGACAGTTCCTAATCGGCAATCAGAGTTGCAATTCTATCAACGATATCCTTCGTGATAAATAATAATGTCATACTACTTATACACACAGGACACTTGTTTCACCAAGCCATATTATTACATCAAAATCTCTCGGAGGATAGATCGGTTCGGAAGTTACGTGTTGCTATTGAAGAATTTCAATGTTGATTTGGACCAGCTCTCCTTGTCGAGAAAGTTCGATTTTGACATCATCCCCTAGCGCAATATTTGATTTAGATATGAACCATGACCATCCTTTAGTATCAATCATCATGCGACCATCCTTTGTACTTATGGTATATTGAGTAGGTTCATTCACACCAAGGCTGCGCATGCTAAGAGAAACTTGGACACGGTCGTCCGGATTGTTGAATGACTCCCTCGTTGCTCTAGGAATTCTCTGTTTGCAAACAAGAAGACACACACAAACAGTTAGATCAACACATTGAATCATGTGAAACAACATGGAAAGAAAAAAGAACGAATCACTTGGGCGGCCAATGCTTACCAAGAAGGTGGAGATGTCTGTTTTTGTAAGGACTTTGGTATATGCAGTGCGATCTGCAGCCCAGTCTGTTGCCGGTGCAACTGCTGGTTCCATTGCCACTACACGGGCTGAAGCAGATGCAAGTGCAATTTCAAGTGTTGGTGCAGGTGCCGGAGCCGTTGCTGGTGCCCGTGCCGGTGAGATTGGTAGTGCCGCTGCTGCTACCGGAGATGGTACTCCTTGTGGAGCTGGTGCCGGTGTCGGAGCAGGTGCTGGTGTCGATGCCTGATCCCCCGGTAGATCAGCCTGAATTCGCTGGCGCAATCGGTGCCCAATCCTCAGGTGGATCAGACTGAGATGCTGCCGCTGTCAGTGCAAGAGCAAGTGCCATCGGAGAAGGTGCCGGTGCTCGATCCGTTGTTGAAGGTGGTACCGATGTGCGAGACAGCAGCGATCGTCCCTGGTCTGCTATGATCAGCTTTCTAACTTGACTAGGCTCCGTGACCTTGATCCAGTCCTTTTCTTCATTTCTTTTAAACGCAAAAGGACTAATTGTGGAGTGTTTGTTAAACCAAACTGCAGTTCATCATAGGGCTTCAGATTGTACTCAGACAACAGACTGATCCAATTGTGTTCAGTAATATAAGTGATGGATAGTGCCTTAGTTACTAACACGACTGTAACACCCTCGATGCGACTATAGCTACCACGTGTCGAGGCACGACTTAGAGACATAATCGCATTGAAGGCATATGTCGCAAGTTAGGCAATCTTCACAAACATCCCATGTAATATAATAATAAAAGGGGAGATAACATAGTTGGCTTAGACTCGCCACGTCAATCAAATACATAAATAACATTACATCATCCAAACACTCATGGCCCGACTACGGCGCCAAAATAAAAGAGAACCCAACATGCGACACGGTCCCAATCAGCCCCAACTGGGCACCACTACTGATCATTGGGAAAGGTTACATAGTAACGTTGAGAGTCTTCGTCGAACTCCCACTTGAGCTCATACGCGTCTCCTGGAGCAGAATCATCAGGCCCTGCATCTGGTGTAATAGTAATCTGTGAGCCACAGGGACTCAGCAATCTCGCACCCTCGCGATCAAGACTATTTAAGCTTAAAGGTATGGCAAGGTAAATATATGTGGAGCTGCAGCAAGCGACTAGCATATATGGTGGCTAACTTATTCGCAAAAGAGAGCGAGAACAGGAGGCAAAGCACAAGCGAGAAACTAGAGAGCAACCTGCGCAAGCATTACTCCAACACCGTGTCCACTTCCCGGACTCCGCCGAGAAGAGGCCATCACGGTAACACACTCGGTTGATTCATTTTAATTAATTAAGGTTTAAGTTATCTACAATCGGACATTAATAAATTCGCATCTGCCCATAACCGCGGGAACGGCCTTCGAAAGTTCAAAACCCTGTAGGGGAGTCCCAACTTAGCCCATGACAAGCTCTCACGGTCACCGAAGGAATAGACCTCCTCCCAAGATGTTCCGATCAGACTCGGTATCTCAGTTCTTCAAGACACTTCGACAGGTTAAAACAAATCCAGCAACACCGCCCGAATGTGCCAACAAATCCCGATAGGAGCTGCACATATCTCTTTCTCAGGGCACACTCAGATTGTCTAAACTTCCGGTAGGCCAGCCCAGAGTTGCCCCTGGTAGCCACCGGCGGCTGACGGTTTGGACCAACACTCAGAGGAGCACTGGCCGGGGGGGGGGGGGGTTAAAATAATGATGACCCTTGAGTCTGCAGAACCCAAGGGAAAGAAAAGGCTAGGTGGCAAATGGTAAAGCCAAGGTTGGGCATTGCTGGAAAAGCTTTAATCAAGGCGAACTATCAAGGGGTTCCCATTATAACCCAACCGCGTAAGGAACGCAAAATCCGGGAACATAACACCGATATGACAAAAACTAGGACGGCAAGAGTGGAACAAAACACTAGGCGAGAGGCCGAGCCTTCCACCCTTTACCAAGTATATAGATGCATTAAGAAAACAAGATAATATAATGATATCCCAACAAGTAAAAAATATGTTCCAACAAGGAACGGCCTTCAATCTTCACCTGCAACTAACAACGCTATAATAGGGGCTGAGCAAAGCGGTAACATAGCCAATCAACGGTTTGCTAGGACATGGTGGGTTAGAGGTTTGACATGGCAATTTGGGAGGCTTGCAAGCAAAAGGTAGGCATCGTAGCATAGGCATAGCAAAAGAGCGAGCAGACTAGCATAGCAAAGATAGTAGTGATTTCGAGGGTAAGATCATCTTGCCTGCACAGTTGTCAAAGTTGACTGGATCCTCGAAAGCAGACTCAACGGGATCCTCGTTAGCGAACTCGTCTCCCGGCTCTACCCAAACAAGACAAACAAGCAACAAGGATACAATCAACCACGTGCAAGACCAAGCAATATGATGAAATGATGATATGCTATGCGGAATGCGATGCGGGATGCAAAATGCAAGATATGACAGGAAATGCGCGAACCTGGCCTCAACTAGGAATTCCAAGTGTGCCACTAGAAATATGAGACGAAATCGCTTGAGAATGATATAAAGAACGCCGGAATCGGAGCTACGGTTTGGAAATGGCAAACGATTCAAATATGACACCGGTCTGCGATTTACAGCAAGTAGCCAACTAAATGCAACGAAATGAACATGCTACAGCACCCAAACATGACAACAAAATACATGGAAGGGATGCACACAAGATGCTTAACAAAAGTCTAGCACTGAGCTACGGCCAATTCATCCATTAACAGGTTCAAACAAGCACGGCAAAAATGCACATGACAAACAGATCTCAGACTTAGTGAAATTAACACTTGTCTGGAATTTCAGATCAGGTAGCCCTCTTCGGAGCAACAAAACTACATGCTACAGGATCTGATCATGGCAAAGTAAAGCATGGCATGGCGCTACTCAAAGAGCTTAACAAAAGTCCCTTAGTGACCTTGAGCCAAAAGGGGTGAGAAAATACCATTGCAAGCACGTGAACATAGAAAAAACATAATCAGTTTTCAGACTTAGTGAAAAACTGACACATGCTGAAATATAACTCAAGTAGGCATGTTTACGAGCTCGATGCACTCACTACGTTGCAAGTCACGGCAGGACAAGCATACGTCCATCAAGAAGGCACAAAATACAAGCTAGACATGGCAAGAACAATAACATAGCATGCACGGATCAACTACAACATCATCGGCAAAATTGCAAACAAGTTGACAATCTGCTCAGATTCACAAAGTAGCAAAAGTAGAGCTCGATTGACTCAAGCTAGGGTGCTCCATAATTGCAAAAAAAGACATGGATGGATAGAGCACTACCATATTTACAAAACTCCCTTACTGATCATCCTCAAAAGAGGCACGGATCACTAGGAAACAACAAGAACATATGGCATCATGAGATAAACAGCTGCAGGACTTGGTGCAATTACTAAGTCCCTGAAAACAGACTTAGCAAGTGCACCACTTTGCAAGCTTGCACAAGTCACCACACACATCACAAAAATACATGCGTTGCACCTCTGGAAAGATGACATAACCCTTAACAAAACACATGTAGAGCAACAGGGCATATCATGCACCCATTAATCATGGCAAAAATGACAAAAACCTAAATGGAGCTGCAGATCTGACAATTAACTCAAGTAGCCCTCTTCTAACAGCGTTTCGGGCATCAAGATGAACTCAAATGAAAATGATGCAATGGAATGAAATGATGTACTCTCTGAGATGAACATTTTGATATGCTATATGTATGAATCGGAGCTACGGATGCAAAGTTACGGGGTCACGAACAGGGGCACTTGGATCTGCAATTTTTTGACTTAGAAAAAAAATCAACCTCTAGGGTTACTGTTCACGCCAGATCTAGATCAGGGCACGGAAATCGAGGAACGACGGCCGGAGTTACTGTTCACGCCCGAGCTCGACGGAGAGGGAGAAGACGGCCGGGGCGGCGAGGGTGGCCGCGGGGGCGGCGCTCGGCATGGAGGGAGTCGGCGGCCGCGGCGGCCTGGGACGGCGCCGGCGAGGGGCTGCCGGAGCAGGGCGGCTCCGGTGGCGAGGAAGAGGCGGCGGGGTCGGCGGGGTCCGGCCGGCGTCGCGGTGGCGCGCGGCGGCTCCGGTCGCCGGGCGGGAGGAGGCGGCGGCGGCGGAGTGAACGAGGCGGCGGGGGCCGGGCGCGGCAAGGCGGCGGCGGCTTCGGGCCGCGGGGGCCCTCCCTGGGCCTCCCGGGCCGCGCGGTGGGAGGCGGCGGCAAGGCCACATGGCAGCGCGCAACTGGTGCGGGGGCAGCGGGGCGGAGTGTCCGGCGCGTCGGAGGATATTTTTAGGGTTTCGGGGGGGAGAAAGATCCGGAATTCGGGGGGTCTATATATAGGCATAGAGGGAGCTAGGAGACTCCAAATGAGGTGTGCTTTTCGGCCACGCGATCGTGATCGAACGCTCTAGATGATGGAGCAGAGTTAGGTGGGTTTTGGGCCAAATTGGAGGGGTGTTGGGCTGGAACACACACAAGGCCTTTTCGGTCCCTCGGTTAACCGTTGGAGTATCAAACGAAGTCCAAATGATACGAAACTTGACAGGCGGTCTACCGGTAGTAATCCAAGGCCGCTTGGCAAGTCTCGGTCCAATCCAGAAATGTTTAATCCCCACACACGAAAGAAAGCTAGAAATGACCACCGGAGGAGAACGAAGCACCGGAATGCAAAACGGACAACGGGGAAAATGCTCGGATGCATGAGACGAACACGTATGCAAATGCAATGCACATGATGACATGATATGATATGCATGACAACGATAATAACACACGGAGACAAAAACCCGAACTCGAGAAAATAAATATAACTTAACGCCGGAAACGGCAAGAATTGGAGTACAAATTGGGAAAGTTACATCCGGGGTGTTACAACGACATAAGAAGTGAAAACTGCAAAAATAACCATCATAGAGCAAACCAAGCGATTTACACTCCAATATCACATGGCAAAACCTGCATCGTAAAATTGGAGCAAAAGTAAGAAAACATGACATTAAATCAATAAGATTTAGATAGTAAATCAATAAGATTTACTTGATGTGACACGAGTGAATCCTTACCAGGAAATCACTATGTTCAAGTTCTAAACAGAAGATTGATCATCCAATTACGCGTGGCATGAAGGCCCCCTGCTTACTCCCACAAGCAGGGCAACCCAAAGGTCATGACAAATCGTATGGACCGAACATCCGTGGGACTGGAAATCCTGTTAGGTGCGATAAACCCTGCAATGCATACAGATATTGGAGTGTAACCATAATTGATAAACCGTCCTCACAAAAAAGATGATATGGATACTTCAAAATATACAGACTGAATTGAGTGGACAGACATTAACATAGACTGTTCTCAGGACTCACCACACAACAAAAGCGGCAGTAGTAAACAATACATGGTTCACACACACAAATCAAGTACTGAACAATACTACTTACTACAGACAAGCAAAATTACACTAGTTAAACTCTACAGACTATTTCTTGCCACCGACCTACGGGATGTAGCCCGCATAATTGACTAGGCCATGCACTTCGTGAGAGATGTCTACCAGCATCATCACCATCTCGTCAACCTTGGAGAACCTAACTGAGTTTTCTTTCCACTCATAACCATGACGATGAAGACAGTCTGCATCCGATTTGTCTGGAAGCTTTACAAGAACCACACCCTTCATAATCGAAGGCACAACCAGGGAATTGTTGTGGTGAAGTACACCCTCGAGAACACGCCCGACAACAATGCTACAAGAAAACACTAGTTCATGACACGTATCGACAAGGACACAACAGCTGGACAGTTTAGGAGTAGAACTCATCCTCAGGTCTTCCAGTTCACACGACATGACTCTGTGAACTTCATCTCCACCACTGACCTGGTTCTAATTCAAACAGAAACCAAATATTTTATTACTACCTCCATTCAGAAACATAAGATGATTTTCGATATTTTACTCCATATAAGACTACATATACACACAGAAATGAGTGAACAAATACACTAGAACATGTCTTCAAAGGCATGAGAGCATAGGGATTACTTGCAATATCCATAACACAAGTTAATGAGGCTAATATACTCTCTTCAAAGGTAGCATTGATATTCATAAAGTAGTTGAAAGTAATCTATAAGAAAACAGTGTCAACCTATCGCATGTTTTGGTCAAAAGAGGAATTTAGAACCATCATTTGGCACACAAAATCACATGCAAGATCACCCAGAAAGTTGTACTACTAGTACTAGTACTGCGTGTTAGATGAAAAAACACAATCAAGATCGAGAAAAAGATCGTCAAGAAGAGGTATTACCTCGACTTGCTTAATGAGGGATCCCGGAGAGGGGGCCTTGGACAGGGCGATGGCCTTGAGCTTGTCTGCGGTAGTCTCGGTGGGGTGCTTGCGCTTCTTCGTACCCTGAGCCTCGACGGTTTTGGCCAGAGCCATAGACATCACTTTGGCTGGTGTTCTAGGGTCCATCAGGAAACTGTCAAATAGAAATAAAAGGAAAGAAACCATAATCACAAACCAAAAATATGAACAGAGAGGGAGTTATAGGACCAGTCTCGGGGTTGCAAGACCGGGCCTTGGCCAGAATCAACACCATTGATGCGCTCACTTTTCATTCTTTGGGAGAGAAGAACAATGGAAGAAGCAGGTCGGGGTTTTCTTGAAGAAATGAAGAACAAGATGAGGGAGAAGCGAGTTGGGGGTTTTTTCAAGAGAGGAAGCTGAGGGAGAAGAGTGAAATGATGGTTGCTTTGTCCGTCCAACTTACTACTGGAAAGGTGGGGATTTGTGATTTGATAGCTCATTGGGCATTACTGCGGCGCTTCGATCGGGGTAGTCTACCGTGTAGTTGGGCACTCTAGTACGGAGTAATTTAGTCCATGGCTAGTGGACCCCGGTGCTGGCTGTCCCACACATCGGTGAAATTGAGTAGCAAGGTTCCTGACGACCGTCGAGGAGGATCCGCACTGTCCACTATTTCTAAAGAAAATAATAATTACAACAAGCGTTTCCGCTCTTACGGTGGAGGAGTGAGTAACACGACAACCATTTGAACTTACACAGTGCTCCTAATACTAGGCATGTGCAGTGGTTCATACGCTAGTACTACATAATCTTGTTGCTAGTGTAGTAAGATATGACGATAAAAAATGATGTTGTGCGCATGTATACTATATGAACAGTAATGTAACATAGTACCCCTTTTTTGACTGTCCGATCGAGAATGAACGGTAAGATCAATGTTAACAGAACTAGGTCCACAGCGCACGGAGAGTACGGTGCTACAGTAGTCCATAGAACATGACCCATATGAAGCACGAATCACTTCTCGACCCACTTTTGGGTGTCTGGCAGAGTGCATGAGTCCAAACTAGTAGGTTAACACAAATACACTAGGAGCATGCATGAAGAGGAGTGTTGAGATGATCATGCACGAAGAGGGAACAACTATATTAAGATGAGAATGCAACCAAAAACACCCACATGCTTTCTGCTACAGTGACTGATCTGCCCCGTTTGAGTTTGATCCAACTGTCATGTTGCGCTAATACATGGACATGCCCATGCGGAGGACGCCGAAACACCACCAAAGTCCATCTGCTTCTCGAGGCGCATGATGTTGGTGATGCAGGGTGCCACCTGATATGTCTCCAACATATCTATAATTTTTTATTGTTCCATGCTATTATATTATCTGTTTGGATGTTTAATGGGCCAGTGCAAATTATAATAGCATGATGTTTAATTGAGTAACCTATTATCTATAATTTTTTATATTATTATTGGGACTAACCTATTAACCAAGGACCAGTGCATATTACTGTTTTTTTCTATTTCAGTGTTTCACAGAAAAGGAATATCGAACGGAATGAAACCTTCACGAGGATCTTTTTTTGGAACAAACGCAATCCAGGAGACTTGGAGTGGACGTCAAAGAAGCAGCGAGGAGGCCACGAGGTAGGGCGGCGCGCCCCCACCTTCGTGGGCCCCTCGTAGCTCCACCAACCTACTTCTTTCGCCTATATATACTCTTATACCCTGGAAATATCCAGGGGAGCCACGAAACCACTTTTCCACCGCCGCAACCTTCTGTACCCGTGAGATCCCATCTGGTGACCTTTTTCGACGATCTGCGAGAGGGGGATTCGATCACGGAGGGCTTCTACATCAACACCATAGCCTCTCCGATGATGTGTGAGTAGTTTACCACATACCTTCGGGTCCATAGTTATTAGCTAGATGGCTTCTTCTCTCTCTTTGAATCTCAATACAAAGTTCTCCTCGATGTTCTTGGAGATCTATTCGATGTAATTCTTTTTGTGGTGTGTTGCCGAGATCCGATGAATTGTGGGTTTATGATTAAGATTATCTATGAACAATATTTGATTCTTCTCTGAATTCTTATATGCATGATTTGATATCTTTGCAAGACTCTTCGAATTATCAGTTTGGTTTGACCTACTAGATTGATCTTTCTTGCAATGGGAGAAGTGCTTAGCTTTGGGTTCAGTCTTGCGGTGTCCTTTCCCAGTGACAGCAGGGGCAGCAAGGCACGTATTGTATTGTTTCCATTAAGGATAAAAAGATGGGGTTTATATCATATTGCTTGAGTTTATCCCTCTACATCATGTCATCTTTCCTAATGCGTTACTCTGTTCTTCCAAACTTAATACTCTAGATGCATGCTAGATAGAGGTGGATGTGTGGAGTAATAGTAGTCGATGCGGAATCGTTTCGGTCTACTTGACACGGACGTGATGCCTATGTTCATGATCATGCCTAGATATCATCATAACTATGCGCTTTTCTATCAATTGCTCGGCAGTAATTCGTTCACCCACCGTAATATATGCAATCTTGAGAGAAGCCACTAGTGAAACCAATGGCCCCTGGGTCTACATTACATCATATTATTTTCCCGTTAATTAGCTATTTCTGTCGCCATTTATTTTGCAATCTTTATTTTTCAATCTATACAACAAAAATACCAAAAATATTTATCTTATTATCTCTATCAGATCTCATTTTCGTAAGTGACCGTGAAGGGATTGACAACCCCTTTATCGCGTTGGTTGCGAGGTGCTTGTTTGTTTGTGCAGGTACTAGGCGACTTGCGTGTAGTTGTTGGGGAACATAATAATTTCAAAAAAATCATACGCACATGCAAGATCATGGTGATGCATAGCAACGAGAGGGGAATAGTGTTGTCCATGTACCCTCGCAGACCGTAAGCGGAAGCGTTATGACAATGCGGTTGATGTAGTCATATGTCTTCACAATCCGACCGATCCTAGCACCGAAAGTACGGCACCTCCATGATCGGCAGACGTTCGGCTCGGTGACGTCCCACGAAGTCTCGATCCAGTTGAGTGTCGAGGGAGAGCTTCGTCAGCACGACGGCGTGATGACGGTGATGATGAAACTACCAACGCAGGGCTTCGCCTAGGCACTACGACGATATGACCGAGGTGGATTATGATTGAGGGGGGCACCACACACGGCCAAGGGATCAATGATCAACTTGTCTCTATGGGGTGCTCCCTGGCCACGTATATAAAGGATGGAGGGAGGAGGTGGCCGGCCCTTATAGGGCGCGCCCAAAGTGTGGAGTCCTACTAGGACTCCCTAGTCCTAGTAGGATTCCACATCCTACATGGAATAGGAAAAAGGGAAGGGAGATGGAGAAGGAAGGAAGGGTGCGCCCCCTTTCCCTAGTCCAATTCGTACCAGTCCGTGGGGAAGGGGCGCGGCCACCCTTGAGGCCTTTCTCTCCTTTCCCGTTTGGCCCATTAAGGCCCAATACGAATTCCCGCAACTCTCTGGTACTCCGAAAAATACCCGAATCACTCAGAACCTTCCCGATGTCCGAATATAGCCTTCCAATATATCGATCTTTACGTCTCAACCATTTCGAGACTCCTCGTCATGTACCCGATCTCATCCGAGACATCGAAGAAACTTCGGTCATCAAATCAAATAACTCATAATACAAATCATCACAGAACGTTAAGCGTGCGGTCCCTACGGGTTCGAGAACTATGCAGACATGATCGAGACTCATCTTTGGTCAATAACCAATAGCGGAACCTGGATGCTCATATCGGCTCCTACATATTCTACGAAGATCTTTATCGGTCAAACTGCATAACAACATATGTTGTTCCCTTTGTCATCGGTATGTTACTTGCCCGAGATTCGATCATCGGTATCTCAATACCTAGTTCAATCTCATTACTGGCAAGTCTCTTTACTCGTTTTGTAATGCATCATCCCGCAACTAACTCATTAGTCACATTGCTTGCAAGGCTTATATTGATGTGCATTGTCGAGAGGGGCCAGAGACACCTCTCCGACAATCGGAGTGACAAATCCTAGTCTCGATCTATGCCAACTCAACAAACACCATTGGAGACACCTGTAGAGCACCTTTATAATCACCCAGTTACATTGTGACGTTTGGTAGCACACAAAGTGTTCCTCCGGTATTCGGGAGTTGCATGATCTCACAGTCATAGGAACATGTATAAGTTATGAAGAAAGCAGTAGCAATGAAACTGTAACGATCATTGTGCTAAGCTAACGGATGGGTCAAGTCAATCACATCATTCTCTAATGATGTGATCCTTCTTATCAAATGACAACTCTTTTTCCATGGCTAGGAAACTTAACATCTTTGATTAACGAGCTAGTCAAGTAGAGGCATACTAGTGACACTCTCTTTGTCTATATATTCACACATGTACTAAGTTTCCGGTTAATACAATTCTAGCATGAATAATAAACATTTATCATGATATAAGGAAATATAAATAACAACTTTATTATTTCCTCTAGGGCATATTTCCTTCAGTCTCTCACTTGCACTAGAGTCAATAATCTAGTTCACATCGTCATGTGATTTAACACCTATAGTTCACATCTTTCTGTGATTAGTTCACATCTCCATGTGACTAACACCCAAAGGGTTTACTAGAGTCGATAATCTAGTTCACATCGCTATGTGATTAACACCCAAAGAGTGATCTTATTTTGCTTGTGAGAGAAATTTAGTCAACGGGTCTGCCACATTCAGATCCGTAAGTATTTTGCAAATTTTCTATGTCTACAATGCTTTGCACGGAGCTACTCTAGCTAATTGCTTCCACTTTCAATATGTATCTTGATCGAGACTTAGAGTCATCCAGATCGGTGTCAAAGCTTGCATCGACGTAACTCTTTAAGACGAACTCTTTGTCACCTCCATAACCGAGAAACATTTCCTTATTCCACTAAGGATATTTTTCACCGTTGTCCAGTGATCCACTCCTGGATCACTATTGTACCCTCTTGCCATACTTATGGTGAGGTACACAATAGGCCTGGTACACAGCATAGCATATTTTATAGAACCTATGACTGAGGCATAGGGAATGACTTTTCATTCTCTTTCTATTTTCTGCCGTGGTCGGGTTTTGAGTCTTTACTCAACTTCACACCTTGCAACACAGACAAAAACTCCTTCTTTGACTGTTCTATTTTGAACTACTTCTAAATCTTGTCAAGGTATGTACGCATTGAAAATATATCAAGCGTCTTGATCTATCTCTATAGATCTTGATGCTCAATATGTAAGTAGCTTCACCGAGGTCTTCCTTTGAAAAACTCCTTTCAAACACTCCTTTATGCTTTCCAGAAAATTCTACATTATTTCCGATCAAGTATATGTCATTCACACATACTTATCAGAAATGATGTAGTGCTCCCACTCACTTTCTTGTAAATACAGGCTTCACCACAAGTCTGTATAAAACCATATGCTTTGATCACTTCATCAAAGTATATATTCCAACTCCGAGATGCTTGCACCAGTCCATAGATGGATTGCTGGAGCTTGCTCACTTTGTTAGCACATTTAGGATTGAAAAAACCATCTGGTTGCATCATATACAACTGTTCTTTAAGAAATCCATTAAGGAATGCAATTTTGACGTCCATTTGGCAGATTTCATAAAATGCGGCAACTGCTAACATGATTCGGACAGACTTTTAAGCATCGATACGAGTGAGAAAATCTCATCGTAGTCAACACCTTGATCTTGTCGAAAACATTTTGCGACAATTCGAGCTTTGTAGATAGTAACACTACTATCAGCGTCTCTCTTCCTCTTGAAGATACATTTATTCTCAATGACCGACCGATCATCGGGAAAGTCAATCAAAGTCCATACTTTGTTCTCATACATGGATCCCATCTTGGATTTCATGGTCTCAAGCCATTTTGCGGAATCTGGGCTCATCATCGCTTCCTCATAGTTCGTAGGTTCTTCATGGTCTAGTAACATGACTTCTAGTACAGGATTGCCGTACCACTCTGGTGCGGACCGTACTCTGGTTAACCTATGAGGTTTGGTAGTAACTTGATCTAAAGTTTCATGATCATCATCATTAGCTTCCTCACTAATTGGTGTAGGAATCATTGGAACTAATTTCTGTGATGAACTACTTTCCAATTCGGGAGAAGGTACAATTGCCTTATCAAGTTCTGCTTTCCTCCCACTCACTTCTTTTGAGAGAAACTCCTTCTCTAGAAAGGATCCATTCTTAGCAACAAAATATCTTGCCTTCGGATTTGTGATAGAAGGTGTACCCAACAGTTTCTTTTGGGTATCCTATGAAGACGTACTACTCCGATTTGGGTTCGAGCTTATCAGTTTGAAACCTTTTCACAAAAGCATCGCAACCTCAAACTTTAAGAAACGACAACTTTGGTTTCTTGCCAAACCACAGTTCATATGGTGTCATCTCAACGGATTTAAATGCTGCCCTATTTAATGTGAATGCAGTTTTCTCTAATGCATAACCCCAAAACAATAGTGGTAAATCGGTAAGAGACATCATAGATCGCACCATATCCAATAAAGTACGATTACAACGTTCGGACACACCATTATGCTGTGGTGTTCCAGGTGGCGTGAGTTGCGAAACAATTCCACATTGTTTCAAATGAAGACCAAACTCATAACTCAAATATTCGCCTCCGCGATCAGATCGTAGAAAGTTTATTTTCTTATTACGATGATTTTCCACTTCACTCTGAAATTCTTTGAAGTTTTCAAATGTTTCAGACTTATGTTTCATTAAGTAGATATACCCATATCTTCTCAAATCATCTGTGAAGGTCAGAAAATAACGATACCCGCTACGAGCCTCAACACTTATGGGATCGCATACATCAGTATGTATTATTTCCAATAAGTCAGTTGCTCGCTCCATTGTTCCGGAGAACGGAGTCTTAGTCATCTTGCCCATGAGGCATGGTTCGCAAGCATCAAGTGGTTCATAATCAAGTGATTCCAAAAGCCCATCAGCATGGAGTTTCTTCATGCGCTTTACACCAATATGACCTAAACGGCAGTGCCACAAATAGGTCGCATTATCATTATTAACTTTGCATCTTTTGGTTTCAATATTATGAATATGTGTATCACCACGATCGAGATTCAATAAAGGGGAATTTGAGGATTTGCCCCACCTTTGCTTTCACTTCTAGGATTTTCCCTCCTTTTCATTGACATCGATCTTTTGCCACACCTTTGACAAAAACTTGATGATTTGCCCCTGACAAGATGGGCCCACTATAAAATGTCGAAACTACCCCTGCCCTACTCAGTCCACCCCAACCGAGCACATCTCTGGACGGGAAGACATGAGGCGGAGATGGAGCTCCCGCCACCGTTGTTGCTCCGGCGGAGGTTGCCATGGCTCTGCCCCCGTCGGCCTTGTTACTCGCCTGACGCGGAAAATCTGGGCCTCTACAAGCATGGCGCTGGAGGCGAGCGTGGATGAGGAAATGGCGAGGTAGAGGTAGAGCGCGGCGGTCGGGCTCGACCTACAGCCACCGGTCTGCTCATGGAGCACCTGCTTGGGGAGCGGCGGCGCCCCTCCAGGCGGACAGCCAACGGATGTGTGCCTTGGCGTGCTTATGTGCGTTGTGTACGTGCGTGATCTAGCACCTGAGCGTGCCTGATGGGTGCTAGCCTGCTAGGCATGTGTGTGTGCATGAGTGCTCTGCGTGTGTTGCGTGCGTGTGTGCTCGCTATAGCACTTGGGCGCCCGGCTGTTGCTGCTTCTACTGCTGCATGCACGGAGAAGGATGCCGTGGTTCTAGCTTGCTCCCCTCGCCGAGCTCGCCGTGTACATCCACCACATCCCCGGGCTCGGACCATGGACGACACCCTCCGTGCGCCAAATCGGACATGACCCCTTGGTCCTTTTGTGGGGAGCTCACTAGAGATGCTCGGCGCGGCCGGCATGACGGCGGCGGCGGCCACGTGCCCGTGGAGATGCACATGCGTCGTGCTCGTGGCGGACAACACGGTCCACGCCGTCAAGGCAGGGTGACCGGTGCAGGAAGTGTGACGCCTTCCTCCGAGAGCTCGATTGGTCTACAGGTGTTGCGCTTCGCCCGAGAATCTCGCCCATGGACGAACGCCAGAGCTGCGCCTCGAGCACGTTCGTTGTAGGGGAGGGAGGAGGACATGGGGAGAGGAGGAGCAACATCAGCTCGTAGCCCGCACCATGGCATGCGGGGAGGAGCAGCAGTGGCTTGGCATTGGAGTGTGGGAAGAGGAGCAGCAGCACCATAGCACGACAGCAAGTGGGCTGCGGGACGAACATATAAGGAAGAAGGGCATTTGGGTCATCCAATTTGTAGTGTAATCTCAAACCAGGTAGAAAGGGCATATCATCAAAGTTTTAGCAAAGGTGTGGCAAAAGATCAATGTCAATGAAAAGGAGGGCAAATCCAAGAAGTGCAAGCAAAGGTGGGGCAAATCCTCAAATTCCCCTTCAATAAACCATTCACCTTGGGTGTATGACCATAGAAGGTTTTATTCATGTAAACAGAATAACAATTATTCTTTGAGTTAAATGAATAACCGTATTGCAATAAACATGATACAATCATATTATGCTTAACGCAAACACCAAATAACATTTATTTTAGGTTCAACACTAATCCTGAAGGTAAAGGGAGTGTGCGATGGTGATCTTATCAACCTTGGAATCATTTCCAGCACACAACGTCACCTCGTCCTCAACTAGTCTTTGTTTATTTTGCAACTCCCGTTTTGAGTTACCACTCTTAGCAACTGAACTAGTATCAAATACCGAGGGGTTTGCTATAAACAGTAGTGAAGTACACATCAGTAACATGTATATCAAATTTACCTTTGTTCAGTTTGCCATCCTTCTTATCCGCCAAGTATCTAGGGCAGCTCCACTTCCAGTGACCATTTCCTTTGTAGTAGAAGCACTCAGTTTCAGGCTTGGGTCTAGCTTTGGGCTTCTTCATGGGAGTGGCAACTTGCTTGCCATTCTTCTTGAAGTTCACTTTCTTTCCCTTGCCCTTTTACTTGAAACTAGTGGTCTTGTCAATCATCAACACTTGATGCTTTTTCTTGATTTCTACCTTCGCCGATTTTAGCATCGCGAAGAGCTTTGGGAATCATTTCTATTGTCCCTTGCATATTATAGTTCATCACGAAGTACTAGTAACTTGGTGATAGTGACTAGGGAACTCTATCAATCACTATCTTATCAGGAAGATTAACTCCCACTTGATTCAAGTGATTGTAGTACTCAGACATTCTGAGAACATGCTCATTCGTTGAGCTATTCTCCTCCATCTTGTAGGCAAATTACTGTCAAAGGTCTCGTACCTCTTGACACGGGCATGAGTATGAGATACCAATTTCAACTCTTGGAACATCTTATATGCTCCGTGTCGTTCAAAACATTTTTGAATTCCCAATTCTAAGCCGTAAAGCATGGTGCACTAAACTATCAAGTAGTCATCATACCGAGCTTGTCAAACGTTCATAACGTCTGCATCTGCTCTCCTGCAATAGGTCTGTCACCTAGCGGTGCATCAAGGACATAATTCTTCTGTGCAGCAATGAGGATAATCCTCAGTTCATGGACCTAGTCCGCATCATTGCTACTATCATCTTTCAACATAGTTTTTCTTTAGGAACATATCAAAAATAAATGGGGAGCTACATCGTGAGCTATTGATCAACAACATAGTTCTGCAAATACTATCAGGACTAAGTCCATGATAAATTAAAGTTCAATTAATCATATTACTTAAGAACTTCCACTTAGATAGACATCCCTCTAGTCATCTAAATGATCACGTTATCCAAATCAACTAAACCATGTCCGATCATCACGTGAGATGGAGTAGTTTTCAATGGTGAACATCACTATGTTCATCATATCTACTATATGATTCATGCTTGACCTTTCGGTCTCAGTGTTCTGAGGCCATATCTTCATATGTTAGGCTCGTCAAGTTTAACCCGAGTATTCTGTGTGTGCAAAACTGGCTTGCACCCGTTGTATGTGAACATAGAGCTTATCACACCCGATCATCACGTGGTGTCTCGGCACGACAAACTGTAGCAATGGTGCATACTCAGGAAGAACACTTATACGTTGAAATTTAGTGAGAGATCGTGCCGGGGTTTCTGATCCACGGGCACCTATGGGACCGGCGGACCGGGTCCCTTTTGGTTCGGCGGGGGGCGGAGGTCGCGCAAAGAGCAGATCGAGACGAAGCGCGCGGGCGGTTTGGTCGTGCGAGGAGTAAATCGAAGCGAAGCACGCGAGCGATTTACCCAGGTTCGGGCCGCACGGATGCATAAAACCCTACTCCTGCTTTGTGGATTGGTATTGATTTCTAGCTCGGGAGCGAGATCGAGCGTGAGTGTGTGGAATTGCTGAACCCCCCTCTACGTTGCCCCGGGCCTCCTCTTATATGCCCAAGGGGTTACCGACATAGGGCAACGGAGGGCAAAAGTGGAAAGGGTGCCGTGGGTAGGCAGAGCTAGGTGCTGTAGTAGGCACAGCTAGCGGCTACAGTGTTATCATACCTAACCCTGACGGCAGGGGACAAGGGCATTAAATGCCCGTCTGTGTCGCCTAGACAGCACCGAAAGGGACCGCTAGGGACGCCACCGTCTTGCCACGATGGTTGTCTTGTCAGCGCCTGCGTGCCACCGCACGCCCCTAGCTGCACAGCCTCCTGCCACGTGCGCTTGGGAGGGGCCCCGGAGCGACACGTGGGTGGATGTGGTGGAGCGCGGGCGTGGAGTGGGGGCTTGCCGCGGCAAGCGCCTTGCCGCGGCCGCCGACTCGTCGCTTCCGGGAGCTTGTCGCTCACCGGGCCTTGCCGGGGCGCGTAGTGCGCCGCGGCAAGTTCCTTGGAATGCCTTGGATGGCCTTCCCGGCAAGCGCCTCTTGCCGGGGCCTTGGGATGCTTCTGATGGCCTTCCCAGCAAGCTCCTCTTGCCGGGGCCTTGCCTTCTTCCCGGCAAGCTTCTCTTGCCGGGGTCTTGTCTTGAGTATTTTGTTCTTTAATGGTCTTCAAAGGGACCACGGAGGGTCTTGGTGGTCACCTAGCAGGCCTTGTCGCGGGACGCTGCAACTGCCCGTGCACAAGTTCGTGGTACTAAGGGTACCCCTACTTTAGTACACCGACAGGAGCCCCCGGGCCTGGGCCAGACACGGTGCCGAGCGCTGTTGGGTCAGGCCCAAAACAGTGCACGGGCACGCGCGGCCTAGGTTATGCTGAATCTTCCTCCGCATCCATCGCGCACGCCCAGAACGGCACGCGTCAAACGCGGCGTCGTGGGTGACGTGGGCGGCGCGGGCGCGCGGGGCTGAGCCCCGCGAGCGTGCGTCAAGCCATGATGAAGGGGAACGGCCCACGCCCTCTTCTCCAAGCGGAGATAGGCGTGGGGGCGTGGCGCATTTACTGGACGGGGCCGGCGTGCGGTTTTCGAAGCGCCCACTCCCCGAGATTACGGGGTAGGGCGAGGCCGCCCCATCCGTCGCCTCAGTTCTGCATCCCCGCCACGCGGCTCCCATGCACTTGGGATCGCGGACGGCGGGAGCGGGAACCTGGGCCGTTGCGAGCAGAGGGGGCGGGTCGGCCCGCCTCCCTGCTCTTCCCGTGCCTTGATTCGCCGAGCGGGGCGGCTGGGCTCCCACTTTGCTCCTTTATAAGGAGCGGGAAGGGAGCGCCGAAGCCTGCACCCTCTCGTCTCCTCCTTTCTTCAGCTTCTGCTCCCCTTTCTCTCATTCGCCATGGAGAAAGGGAATCCTGGGCCTTCATCGGTGGCGGCGAGGGTTTCCGCCAGACAGCGCACCCTCCCCTCTTCCTCGCTCATGGTGGCAGAGCCAGCCATAAGGGGAAGAGGGAGGGGGCGAGGTCATGGACGAGGTCGAGGACGAGGTCGAGGCGCTCGGGGGAGAGGCGGACGGGGCGACGCGCCAGCTTCGCCCCCGCCGGTGGCTCCTCCCCCCGCGGTGGTCCATATAGGGGACAACCCTTGCGAGTTCTTCGTCAAGCTGCACCGGGTGCCTCGTCGTCGCCTCCGGCTTCCAGCTCCGTTCGCGAGCGCGATGGAGTCGGACCCGCCCGAAACTCTGAGATTACACATGAGGGGCTGTGGGATCAGCGGCACGCAAGTCCGCGTGGTGTTCCCAGCCCCTAGTGTGATGTATCTCGATCGAGGGTGGAAGACGTTCGCCCGCATCCACAGCTTGACGGGGGGACTCACCCTCCATTTTAAGCTGGTGGAGGGCGATCTCCTCTCCGTCAAGGTCTTCGGGTGCTTCGGCACCCGGGTGAAGTGCTGCGTGGACAGCTCCTCCGATAGCGAAGGCTCCTCCTCGAGCGAGAGTGATGAGGAGGAGAGCGGCAGTGATGGTGAGGGTGGCGGGCGGCAGGACGGCGGCTCCGACTAGGTGTCGGGCGCCGTCTCATGCGGCACCGGCGACCCTATCATCCGCGGCGCCGTCTTCTTGAACTCCCCGGGGGCGTCTCCTTGGGCGGCTGGCGTAGGGAGGCCGCGGAAGGGGAAGAGGGCTGGCGACAAGCCCGTCAGGTCGGAGTACGAGGGCGTGGTGCCCTCGACAGCGTGCTAACGTCCTGCCGCCCCTCCTTCGCACCCTTCTCCCGGCGTCGCCATCACCGTCCGGCCCCCGGGATGTTCTCTTGGTGTCTTCTGGCACCTGTAGCTCGCCTTGGCGCCCCTTTCCCCTTTTCGCCTCCTTGATCTACCTCCTGAAGAGAGGGACAGGAAAGGGATTACGGGCACCTTATCTTTTAAATTGTGAGCCTTCGGGCCTTGGTTGTATCCAGAACTTGTAATCCTCTCTTCATGTTTTTCATCCTCTATGGACTGTACCTGTATGGGATGTTTTTTAATGAAAAGGGGATGTTTGCCGGGTTATTTGCCTCGCGGGCCGGACCCACGCCAAGGAGCGAATCCTTACTATCCCTCGGACAGACATTCCCGGCAACAGGCCTTGCCGCCTTCCCACATTGCTCGACCTTTCTCACGCCTATGACGGAGGCGGGAATGAGGTGGGTGCGGCCTCCTCGTTTCATCCCTTTGCTGTCGCGGCTACGACCAAACTTGGCCCTAGGAACGCACTCCAGGGCCTAGAGTCGGGGGAGCACGGCAGTTTTCGGGAAGAAACGTGGTTTCACATTCCCCAGTCCATAAGAGGATGCATGAAGAGGGATGAAAGACTTATCTGATATTGCAGCCCCCGGCAACTCTGGCTTGCCAGAGGTGACATCTTGGCATTCGCAGCCCCCGGCGTTCTTGCCGGGGCCCAGGTGCCGGCGCGCCCTTCTTCTCCTTTTCGTCTCCAGGTGGTCTGGCCAGGACGTGCGAGCCCTGCGAACGAAGGAAAAGCAAAGGGACGGACACTCGACCTCTAAGCTAGGGGTTAGCCGCTGTTAGGGACTATCGACCCTAACCAAGGACGAGACTCAGACTCAACCTAGCATGCATGCTATAGCCCCCGGGGTATGCAGCGCTTCATTTTCTGGTGCTCAGGGTCTGCGCCTGGCTCTGTACAGAGGATTACATGCAACAGCGGCAAGACTCGTACAGAAGGGTGGTTGCCGGACGGGGTCCGACAACCGCGCCTTACGGGTAAAACTTATGAAGATGCTCGATGTTCTAGGAGTTGCTCACTGGAATGCCACCTTCGGTCTCAAGGCGGACAGCGCCAGGCCTTGTGACTCGTTTCACCCGGTAAGGGCCTTCCCACTTCGGCGTCAACTTGTTGGAATTCTTGGCCGACTGAATGCGCCGAAGAACAAGGTCGCCTTCCTCGAAACTCCTGGCATTGACTCTGCGGCTGTGATAGCGGCGCAGAGCTTGCTGGTAGCGAGCAGCTCGCACAGCAGCCTAGAGACGATCTTCCTCAAGGAGCAGCGCGTCATCTTGCCGCAGCCGCTCTTGCTCAAGCTCATCGTAAGCGAGCACTCGAGGTGACCCGTATACGAGTTCCGTGGGGGTAACTGCCTCTGCTCCATAGACTAGAGCAAAGGGTGTCTGTCCAGTGGCTCGATTTGGCGTCGTTCTGATCGACCAATGAACAACCGGTAGCTCCTCGATCCTGTTTCTTCCGCACTTGCGCAGCCTGTCGAAAGTTCTGGTCTTGAGCCCGCGCAGCACCTCAGCATTTTCCCTCTCCGCTTGACCGTTGCTCCTTGGGTGAGCAACAGAAGCGAAGAAGACTTTGGCCCCGAGATCTTGGATGTACTGCATGAAGGCGTGGCTCGTGAACTGTGTGCCGTTGTCGGTGATTATCCGGTTAGGGATCCTGAAGCTGCAAACAATCGACCTGAAGAACTTGACGGCTGACTGTGCGGTCACCTTCCTCACTGGTTCCACTTCCGGCCACTTTGTGAACTTGTCGATTGCGACGTACAAGTACTCAAAGCCCCTGACAGCTCGGGGGAAGGGGCCGAGGATGTCGAGCCCCCAGACCAAAAAGGGCCAGGATAAAGGGATCGTCTGGAGAGCTTGAGCTGGCTGGTGTATCTGCTTGGAATGGAACTGGCACGCTTCACACTTGGTTACTTGTGCAGTTGCATCCTGGAGGGCTGTTGGCCAGAAGAAACCTTGCCGGAATGCTTTGCCGACGAGTGCTCTTGCGCCAATGTGGTGACCACATATGCCTCCGTGTATCTCTGCCAACAGCTTCTGTCCGTCTTCCCGGGGAATGCACCTCAATTTCACACCGTTGAGTCTTCTTCTGTACAGCGTCTTGTCGACGAACTGGTACATACTTGACTGCCGGGCTACTCTTTCGGCTTCTTCTTGCTCTTCGGGAAGTTCTCCTGTCTGAAGGAAACGGACAATCTGCTGCGCCCATGTTGGAGCCTGTGGCTCGACAACAAGGACTAAAGGCGACTCTGCTGCCGCGGGAACATCCGCTTCTACGGCGAGAAGCTGGGTCTCTGCCGGAGCTTGACGTTCAGCGACAAGCTTGCCGGGAGCTTCAGCTTCAACAGAACAAACCCTAGGGCTTGCCGGAGCATCTGGCTCCCCGGCGCTCTTGGTATTGATCTTGGAGGTTGCTGCGGGAATATCTGCTTCTACGGCGAGAAGCTGTGTCTCTACCGGAGCGTGACATTCCGTCACAAGCTTGCCGGGAGCTTTTGCTTCAACGGAACAAGCCCTAGGGCTTGCCGGAGCAGACTCCTCCTCAACGCCTTCGGTGTTGATCTTGGGGACCTTCTTGGCGGCGGCTTCGGGAAGCTCTGCCGGCAGGTAGTCACCAGGAATCAACTTCCTCTTCTTGCTTTGTCCAGTTGATGGTGGCACGGACGGTTGAGTCAGCTTGAGCACAAAGGTCCCTGGTTCCACAGGTAACTTAAGTGCGGCGCACTTCGACAGGCCATCTGCAATGGCGTTCTGAGTTCTCGGAACGTGCTCCATTTGCAGGCCGTCAAAGCGCTCTTCTAGCTTTCTCACTTCGTCGACGTAAGCTTCCATCAACGGACTCTGATAATTCTTGTTTACTTGGCGGACGACAAGCTGTGAGTCACCCCTGACAATGAGCTTCTTAATCCCAAGGTCTGCCGCGATCCTGAGACCGGCAAGCAATCCCTCATACTCTGCAGTATTGTTTGTTGCTTGCTCCTTGGGAAAGTGCATCTGGACTATGTACTTGAGGTGCTCTCCGGTGGGCGCAATAAGCAGCACACCAGCGCCGGCGCCTTGCAGCGAGAAGGCACCATCAAAGTACATCAGCCACTCTTTGCTCGCTTCTTTGTCGGGGATGCTCGTCTCCAGAATTTCTTCGTCCGGAGTTGGCGTCCATTCCGCTATGAATTCTGCCAATGCTCTGCTCTGGATAGTTGAAGTGCTTTCAAACTTGAGACCAAAGCTTGACAGTTCCAGTGCCCACTCAACAGTCCTGCCTGTCGCTTCAGGATTCCGCAGTATCCTCTTCAGCGGAAAGCGAGTGACCACTGTGATCTCATGTGCTTGGAAGTAATGGCGCAGCTTTCTCGAGGCCATGAGAAGGCCGAAAAGCAGTTTCTGCACACCAGAGTACCTTGACCTAGCCCCCTGCAAGAGGGAACTGACAAAGTAAACTAGGCGCTGCACCGTTTTCTTCCGTATCTCCTCGTGTATCAGCGCGGGTTCATCTTTGTCGGGACCAGAGCTTGTCGGGGAAGCCCCCTGCTTGTCGCTGGATGCGCTTGCCGCGGTTGCTGGCTCATCATCCGCCTCCCTCTCTGCCACTAACGCAGCACTAACCACTTGATTGGTTGCCGCTATGTACAGCAGCAACTTCTCTTGTGGCTTAGGCGCGACAAGTATTGGAGGGGAGGACAGGTATCTCTTCAGGTCTTGCAGCGCAGCCTCCGCTTCTGGAGTCCATTTCATCGGACCTGCCTTTTTCAATAATTTGAAAAATGGCAGGGCGCGCTCAGCAGACCGAGAGATGAACCTGCTGAGAGCAGCCACGCAACCAGCAAGTTTCTGTACATCCTTGACGCGCTTCGGTGCTTCAATCTGCTCAATGGCCTTGATCTTGTCGGGATTGGCTTCAATCCCCCGCTGAGACACGAAGAACCCGAGAAGCTTGCCGGAGGGAACTCCAAACACACACTTCTCTGGGTTGAGCTTGAGGCTGATCTTGCGCAGATTTGCAAAAGTCTCGTCCAAGTCTTGGATCAGGGTTGCTCTGTCCTTTCTCTTGACCACTATATCATCCATGTAGGCTTCAACATTTCTGTGTATTTGTGGCTCAAGAGCAATATGGACTACTCTGGCAAATGTTGAACCAGCATTCTTTAATCCAAAAGGCATCCGTACGAAGCAGTACGTGCCACATGGAGTAATAAATGCGGTCTTCTCTTCATCCTCCTCTGCCATGAAGATCTGATGATACCCGGAGTACGCATCAAGAAACGAAAGCAAATCACATCCAGCCGTGGAGTCAACAATCTGGTCAATGCGCGGCAAAGGAAATGGGTCTTTGGGACAAGCTTTGTTAACATCGGTGAAATCGATGCAAAGCCTCCATTTCCCGTTTGCCTTGCGCACGACTACAGGATTGGCCAACCACGTGGGATGGAGCACTCCTCTGACGAGGCCTACTGCTTCCAGTTTCTTGATTTCCTCCGCAATGAATTCTTGGCGCTCCACCGCCTGCTTCCGGACTTTCTGCTTGACGGGCCGCGCATGAGGACAGACGGCAAGGTGGTGCTCAATCACTTTCCTGGGAACACCGGGGATGTCAGACGGTTGCCATGCAAACACGTCGACATTCGCCCGCAGGAGAGCAACGAGCGCGCTTTCCTATTTAGGGTCAAGCGTGGCACTGATGGTGAAGGTACCACCAGCGCCATCCTCCTTGTCGGACACCTTCTTCGTCTTTGGCGGAGCCGCCATTGTCTTCTTGTGCTTGCCGGTGAAGCTCGATGGTGCGTCCTCGACGGCAGCGTGGCACTCCGAAGAGGCGCGCTTGCCGGAGTGGGCACCAGAGCTTTTGCCGGACTTGGTCTTCTTGCCGGTGGAGCTCGATGGTGCGTCCTCGACGGCAGCGCAGCACTCCGAAGAGGTGCGCTTGCCGGAGTGGGCATCAGAGCTCTTGCCGGACTTGGTCCTCCCGGAGCTCGATGGTGCGTCCTCAATGGTAGCGCAGCACTCCGAATAGGTGCGCTTGCCGGAGTGGGCACCAGAACTCTTGCCGGACTTGGTCTTCTTGGTCCCGGGAGCTTCAGCGGCAAGTGGATCGCGGTCTGCCGTGGCTGCTGCTTCCCGGTAGATCTTGTCGGCACAGATAAGAGCGTCCTTCTTGTCGCCATGGACAGAAATGACGCTTATCGGGCCTGGCATCTTTAGCACATTATACGCATAGTGAGAGGCCGCCATGAACTTGGCGAGTGCTGGACGGCCAAGTATCCCGTTGTAAGGCAACGAGATATCGGCAACGTCGAACGTGACCCTCTCAGTCCTGAAGTTTAACTCGCTGTCGAATGTTACCGGCAGCGTGACCTTCCCCTTCGGCTTGCTCCTTCCCGGGTTGGTTCCTTGGAATGTGCCGGTCTCTTCGAGCTCGCCCTCAGGGATCTGGAGTTTTCGGAGCACAGCGAAGGAGATCAGGTTTAAGCCGGCCCCGCCGTCGACTAGCATCTTGGTGACCTTGAGGTTGCGGATGGTTGGTGAAACCAACATCGGTAGACACCCGACCGCGGTTGTGCTATCAGGGTGGTCCTCAATGTCAAAGATGATAGGCGTGCTGGACCACTTCAGAAGCTTGCGTGATTCGATGGGTGGTTCCGCTGCATTGACTTCCCGCACCCACTGTTTGAGTTGGCGGTGCGAGATATGTAGGGAAGCACCCCCGTCAACGCACAAGACCTCTGTGGCTTTCTGAAACTCCTGCTCACTGGTCTCAACGTCATCCATGTCTTCATCCTCACCGTCGTCTTTGTCGTCGTCGCGACCGCGGGGAGGTCTGTCTCCTTGCCGCTGCTTGGCTTTGCCGCGGCGTCCTTTCTGGCCGGTGCGCTTCTGGCCAGGTTTCTCGGCGCCCCCTTGGGCTCTCTCCTTGTTGCGCCGCTCGTACTCAGCCCTCTGTTGCTGGATGAGCTGCTCAACCTTCTTGCAGCTCTGGAGGTCATGGCGTTGAGACCAGTGACCTTCGTGGCGTCACCTTCATTGCCGGACTGCTCAACGACCAGCACCTCGTTGTTCTGCTTCTTCCTGTTGTTGCGCCGCCGGCTTCTCTTTGCCGGGGCGGCATCCTCACTGTCAGATCCTCCTGCTCCAGTGCTTTCTCCGGGGAATTTCCTCCCCTCCTCAGCGCGTGCACACCTGTCGGCCAGGGCATAAAGCTCGCTGACATCCCGAATCTTGCACATCGCCAACTCCTCCCGCATCCTGCGGTTACGCACGTTCTGATGGAATGCGCTGATTACCGCGGCAGGGTGGATATTTGGGATGTTGTGGTGAACACGGCTGAACCTCTGGATGTACTGGCGCAGGGGCTCTCCTTCCTTCTGGACGAGCAGATGAAGATCGCTCTCTTGGCCATGAGGTTTGTGGCCGCCTGTGAAGGCGCCAACAAACTGATGGCACAAGTCGGCCCAGGAGGATATGGAGTTGTCCGGCAAGTGCATGAGCCAGGACCTGACGTTCGGCTTAAGCACCAGCGGGAAGTAGTTGGCAAGGATCTTGTCGTCTCGTCCCCCAGCAGCTTGCACCGCGATGGTGCAGATGCTGAGGAACTCCGACGGATGCAACTTGCCGTCGTACTTCTCTGGTACATCTGGCTTGAAGTTCTTCGTACTGGGCCACTGGACTTGCCGCAGCTCACGAGTGAACGCAGGGCAACCTACCAGGTACGGCAAGTCGCCTGGTTCCCCTGGCGCATGCATGTCAACAGAGGGCCCAGCGCGCTGGTCTGACTGACGTCGCGCTTGTCTCCAGCGCTCGATGCGAGTACGAGCATCTTCCCGCTGCCGTTCTTGAAGAACTTGGCGCTGATCGCGACGAGCCCAGGATCAGACGACGCGGTGGAGTCGCTGTCGAGGTGGATCCGGCGAGTCGGCGATCTTGGCCTTTGGGGTGGGGAGTGCACAGTAGTTGCACCCCCACCAGTCTTGTCTCCACCGATTCGCGCCTGGCTGACTCGCTGCGGCTGCGATGTGGTCGGCTGCCGAGGAGTGTCGCCGTTGGCGAAGCCGATGAGACTCTGGATAGTGGCCCTCCAGTCGTCGATCTTGTCCGCCGCCGGAGGGTAGTCTAGGAGCAGCTGAGCTTGCGCCAGGGCTTCAGCTGCGGTGGCGGGCGGCGGTAGCGAACGGTGCGAGGAGCGGGATAAGCTCGGACTTCTAACCACGTTAGAAGGAGCAGTATGCCGTCCAGGCGACCGTGTCTCGCTCACGCCAGCAGGTTGACGTGCATGGTGGTCCGGAGCGCTCCGAGATCCACCAGCGCGATCTGGATCCAGCGAGCGCATGGCACCGTGAGCACCATGACGCTGCCGGTCCCGCGCCTCCTGAGATGGGCGCGGTGCATGCACGGACGCCGAGGTCTTGGAGTGCGCCCGGTCGTTGTGGGAGCAGGCCACGCCGCCGATGGGCAGCGCAGCCTTGCCCTGGGACCTGGCAGCACCGAGAGTTCCGTCGTCGATGCGTGCCCTTCCGCCGGCGCCTGCCCCACCATCCGTTTGCTCCGGCGGTGGGTGGCTCGGCGCGGACGGGGCAGCTGCCTCCGAAACCTTCTTCTTCGGCGGCATGTTGATGAAGATGGCGAAGATCGATGAAGAAGATGAAGATCTAGCCCGCGAGAACGCCGGATCTGATTCACGCCACTTCGACGCCCCCTACCTGGCGCGCCAGAGATGCCGGGGTTTCTGATCCACGGGCACCTATGGGACCGGCGGACCGGGTCCCTTTTGGTTCGGCGGGGGGCGGAGGTCGCGCAAAGAGCAGATCGAGGCGAAGCGCGCGGGCGGTTTGGTCGTGCGAGGAGTAAATCAAAGCGAAGCACGCGAGCGATTTACCCAGGTTCGGGCCGCACGGATGCGTAAAACCCTACTCCTGCTTTGTGGATTGGTATTGATTTCTAGCTCGGGAGCGAGATCGAGCGTGAGTGTGTGGAATTGCTGAACCCCCCTCTACGTTGCCCCGGGCCTCCTTTTATATGCCCAAGGGGTTACCGACATAGGGCAACGGAGGGCAAAAGTGGAAAGGGTGCCGTGGGTAGGCACAACTAGGTGCTGTAGTAGGCACAGCTAGCGGCTACAGTGTTATCATACCTAACCCTGACGGCAGGGGACAAGGGCATTAAATGCCCGTCTGTGTCGCCTAGACAGCACCGAAAGGGACCGCTAGGGACGCCACCGTCTTGCCATGATGGTTGTCTTGTCAGCGCCTGCGTGCCACCGCACGCCCCTAGCTGCACAGCCTCCTGCCACGTGCGCTTGGGAGGGGCCCCGGAGCGACACGTGGGTGGATGTGCTGGAGCGCGGGCGTGGAGTGGGGGCTTGCCGCGGCAAGCGCCTTGCCGCGGCCGCCGACTCGTCGCTTCCGGGAGCTTGTAGCTCACCGGGCCTTGCCGGGGCGCGTAGTGCGCCGCGGCAAGTTCCTTGGAATGCCTTGGATGGCCTTCCCGGCAAGCGCCTCTTGCCGGGGCCTTGGGACGCTTCTGATGGCCTTCCCGGCAAGCTCCTCTTGCCGGGGCCTTGCCTTCTTCCCGGCAAGCTTCTCTTGCCGGGGTCTTGTCTTGAGTATTTTGTTCTTGAATGGTCTTCAAAGGGACCACGAAGGGTCTTGGCGGTCACCTGGCAGGCCTTGTCGCGGGACGCTGCAACTGCCCGTGCACAAGTTCGGGGTACTAAGGGTACCCCTACTTTAGTACACCAACAGATCGTCTTATAATGCTACCGCCAAACTAAGCAAAATAAGATGCATAAAGGATAAACATCACATGCAATCAATATAAGTGATATGATATGGCCATCATCATCTTGTGCCTTTGATCTCCATCTCCAAAGCACAGTCATGATCACCATCGTCACCGGCTTGACACCTTGATCTCCATCGAAGCATCGTTGTCGCACGCCAACTATTGCTTGTACGACTATCGCTACCGTTTAGTGATAAAGTAAAGCAATTACATGGCGATTGCATTTCATACAATAAAGCGACAACCATATGGCTCCTGCCAGTTGCCGATAACTCCGTTACAAAACATGATCATCTCATACAATAAAATTTAGCATCATGTCTTGACCATATCACATCACAACATGCCCTGCAAAAACAAGTTAGACGTCCTCTACTTTGTTGTTGCAAGTTTTACGTGGCTGCTATGGGCTGAGCAAGAACCGTTCTTACCTACGCACTAAAAACCACAACGCGGTATAGTGACTGCTTTTCGATCTTCAGAAAGAACCCTGTTCATTGAATCCGATTCAACTTAAGTTGGAGAAACTGCCACCCACCAGCCACCTGTGTGTGAAGCACGTCGGTAGAACCAGTCTCGCGTAAGCGTACGCGTAATGTCGGTCTGGGCCGTTTCATCCAACAATACCGCTGAATCGAGAATCAACTAGTGACGGCAAGCAATATGTATATACCCACGCCCACAACTCCTTTGTGTTCTACTCATGCATATAACATCTACGCATAAATCTGGCTCGGATGCTACTGTTGGGGAATGTTTTAATTTCAAAAAAATTCCTACGCACACGCAAGATCATGGTGATGGATAACAACGAGAGGGGAAGAGTGTTTTCTACGTACCCTCATAGATCGTAAGCTGAAGCGTTATGACAACGCGTTTGATGTAGTCGTACGTCTTCACGATCCGACCGATCCTAGCACCGAAAGTACGACACCTCCACGATCTGCACACGTTCGGCTCGGTGACGTCCCACGAACTCTCGATCCAGCTGAGTGTCGAGGGAGAGCTTCGTCAGCACGACGCATGATGATGGTGATGATGAAACTACCGGCGCAGGGCTTCACCTAAGCACTACGACGATATGACCGAGGTGGATTATGGCTGAGGGGGCACCGCACACGGCTAAGGGATCAATGATCAACTTGTCTCTATGGGGTGCTCCCCGGCCACGTATATAAAGGATGGAGAGAGGAGGAGGCCGGCCCTCATAGGGCGCGACCAAAGTGTGGAGTCCTACTAGGACTCCCTAGTCCCAGTAGGATTCCACATCCAACATGGAATAGGAAAAAGGGAAGGGAGAAGGACAATGAAGGAAGGGGATGCCCCCTTTTCCTACTCCAATTCGGACTAGTCCATGGGGAAGGGGCGCGGCCACCCTTGAGGCCTTTCTCTCCTTTCCCGTATGGCCCATTAAGCCCAATACGAATTCCCGTAACTCCATGGTACTCCAAAAAATACCCGAATCACTCAGAACCTTTCCGATGTCCACATATAGCCTTCCAATATATCGATCTTTACGTCTCGACCATTTCGAGACTCCTCGTCATGTCCCCGATCTCCTTCAGGACTCCTAACAAAATTCGGTCATCAAATCACATAACTCATAATACAAATCATCACAGAACGTTCAGCGTGCGGACCCTACGGGTTCGAGAACTATGTAGACATGACCGAGACTCATCTCCGGTTAATAACCAATAGCGGAACCTGGATGCTTATATTGGCTCCTACATATTATACTAAGTTCTTTATCAGTCAAACCGCATAACAACATACGTTGTTCCCTTTGTCATCGGTATGTTACTTGCCTGAGATTCGATCATCGGTATCTCAATACCTAGTTCAATCTCGTTACTGGTAAGTCTCTTTACTTGTTCCGTAATCCATCGTCCCGCAACTAACTCATTAGTCACATTGCTTGCAAGGCTTATATTGATGTGCATTATCGAGAGGGCCCAGAGATACCTCTCCGACAATCGGAGTGACAAATCCTAATCTCGATCTATGCCAACTCAATAAACACCATTGCAGACACCTGTAGAGAACCTTCATAATCACCCAGTTACGTTGTGACGTTTGGTAGCACACAAAGTGTTCCTCCGGTATTCGGGAGTTGCATGATCTCATAGTCATAGGAACATGTATAAGTTATGAAGAAAGCAGTAGCACTGAAACTGTAACAATCATCATGCTAAGCTAACGGATGGTCAAGTCAATCACATCATTCTCTAATGATGTGATCCTGCTTATCAAATGACAACTCTTTGTCCATGGCTATTAAACTTAACCATCTTTGAATAACGAGCTAGTCAAGTAGAGACATACTAGTGACACTCTGTTTGTCTATGTATTCACACATGTACTAACTTTCTGGTTCATACAATTCTAGCATGAATAATAAACATTTATCATGATATAAGGAAATATAAATAACAACTTTATTATTGCCTCTTGGGCATATTTCCTTCAGTAGTCTCCTACTGGATTGATTTCTTGATTCTCAATGAGGGAAATACTTACGCTACTTTGCTGCATCACCCTTTCCTCTTCAAGGGAAAACCAACGCATGCTCAAGAGGTAGCAAGAAGGATTTCTTGCACCGTTGCTGGGGAGATCTACACCAAGTCAAGATACCAAGTACCCATCACACACTCTTATCCCTCACATTACATTGTTTGTCATTTGCCTCTCGTTTTCCTCTCCCCCACTTCACCCTTGTCGTTTTAATCGCCTCTTTTTTGATCGCCCTTTTTCTGTTCGTCTTCTTTCGCTTGCCGCTTGTGTGACTGTTTGTTGGATTGATTGTTTGTCACGATGGCTCAAGATAATACTAAATTATGTGACTTCTCCAATACCAACAATAATGATTTTATTAGCACTCCGATTTCTCCTCTTACCGATGCTGAATCTTGTGAAATTAATACTGCTTTGCAGAATCTTGTCATGAAAGATCAATTTCCTGGCCTTCCTAGTGAAGATGACGCTACCCATCTAAATAACTTTGTTGATTTATGTGATATGCAAAAGAAGAAAGATGTGGATAATGATATTGTTAAATTGAAGCTATTTCTGTTTTCGCTTAGAGATCGTGCTAAAACTTGGTTGTCTTCTTTGCCTAAAAATAGTATTGATTCATGGAATAAGTGCAAAGATGCTTTTATCTCTAAGTATATTCCTCCCGCTAAGATCATCTCTCTTAGAAATGATATTTTGAACTTTAAGCAACTTTATCGTGAGCATGTTGCACAAGCTTGGGAGAGGATGAGTTTAATGATACGTAATTGCCCTACACATGGTTTGAATTTATGGGTGATTATACAGAATTTTTATGCTGGATTGAATTTTGCTTCTAGAAATCTTTTAGATTCGGCCGCGGGAGGAACTTTTATGGAAATCACTTTAGGAGAAGCTACTAAACTCCTAGATAATATTATGGTTAATTATTCTCAATGGCACACCGAAAGATCTACTAATAAAAAAGTTCATGAAATTGAAGAGATTAATGTTTTGAGTGGAAAGATGGATGAACTTATGAAATTGTTTGCTAATAAGACTACTTCTTCTGATCCTAATGATATGCCTTTGTCGACTTTGATTGAGAATAATAATGAATCTATGGATGTGAATTTTGTTGGTAGGAACAATTTTGGTAACAACGCGTATAGAGAAAATTTTAATTCTAGGCCGTTTCCTAGTAATTCCTCTAATAATTATGGTAATTCCTATAACAACTCTTATGGAAATTTTAATAAGATGCCCTCTGATTTTGAGACTAGTGTTGAAGAATTTATAAATTAGCAAAACAATTCAGTGCTTTGCTTGAAGAAAAATTGCTTAAGATTGATGAGTTGGCTAGGAATGTGGATAGAATTTCTCTTGATGTTGATTCTTTGAAACTTAGATCTATTCCACCTAAGCATGATATCAATGAGTCTCTCAAAGCCATGAGAATTTCCATTGATGAGTGCAAAGAAAGAACCGCTAGGATGCGTGCTAAAAAAGATTGCTTTGTGAAGGCGTGTTCTTCTAGTTTTCATGATAATACTGATGAAGATCTAAAAGTGATTGGTGTTTCTCCTATTAAATATTTGGTTTCGAATATGAATCTTAATAAAGATGGGACTAGAGATGAGTCAACTTTAGTTAGAAGGCGTCCCAATGAATCGGAGTTTTTAGATCTTGATGCAAAAATTGGTAAAAGTGGGATTGAAGAGGTCAAAACTTTACATAGTAATGAACCCACTATTTTGGATTTCAAGGAATTTAATTATGATAATTGCTATTTGATAGATTATATTTCCTTGTTGCAATCCATGCTAAATTCTCCTCATGCTTATGATCTAAACAAAGATTTTACTAAACATATCGTTGATGCTTTAATGCAATCACATGAAGAAAAACTTGAATTAGAAGTTTCTATTCCTAGAAAACTTTATGATGAGTGGGAACCTACTATTAAAATTAAGATTAAATATCATGAATGCTATTCTTTATGTGATTTGGGTGCTAGTGTTTCCACGATTCCAAAAACTTTGTGTGAAGTGTTAGGTTTCCGTGAATTTGATGATTGTTCTTTAAATTTGCATCTTGTGGATTCCACCATTAAGAAACCTATGGAAAGGATTAATGATGTTCTTATTGTTGCAAATAGGAATTATGTGCCCGTAGATTTCATTGTTCTTCATATAGATTGCAATCCTACATGTCCCATTATTCTTGGTAGACCTTTCCTTAGAACGATTGGTGCAATTATTGACATGAAAGAAGGAAATATTAGATTCCAATTTCCATTAAGGAAATACATGGAATGCTTTCCTAGAAATAAAATTAAATTACCTTATGAATCTATTATGAGAGCCACATATGGATTGCATACCAAAGATGACAATACCTACATCTATTCTGGTTTTTATGCCTAGCTAGGGGGCGTTAAACGATAGCGCTTGTGGGAGGCAACCCAATTTTATTTTTGTTCCTTGATTTTTGTTCCTGTTTAGTAATAAATAAATCATTTATCCTCTTTTATGATTATGTTTTTATGTTTTAATTAGTGTTTGTGCCAAGTAAAGCCTTTAGGATCTTCTTGGATGATTGTTATTTGATCTTGTTGGAAAAAAATAGAAAGTATGCGCTCACGAGAATAATTTTCATTTTTTACCAGAGAGCGATAAAATACTGATTCCAACTGAAGTAGATCAATGTACAATTTATTTAGGACGTCCTAATTTCTCAGAATGTTTGGAGTTACAGAATTATTCGAAACCTACATATTACTACAGACTGTTCTGTTTTTGACAGATTCTGTTTTTCGTGTGTTGTCTGCCTATTTTGATGAATCTATGGCTAGTATCGGGGGGTATGAACCATAGAGAAGTTGGAATACATTAGGTTTAACACCAAAATAAATAAAGAATGAGTTTATTACAGTACCTTAAGGTGGTGATTTGTTTTCTTATACTAATGGAGCTCATGAGATTTTCTGTTGAGTTTTGTGTTGTGAAGTTTTCAAGTTTTTGGGTAAAGATTTGATGGATTTTTTAACAAGGAGTGACAAGAGCCTAAGCTTGGGGATTCCCAAGGAACCCCAAGGAAAAAATTCAAGGACAACCAAAATCCTAAGCTTGGGGATGCCTCGGAAGGCATCCCCTCTTTCGTCTTCATCTATCGGTAACTTTACTTGAGGCTATATTTTTATTCACCACATGATATGTGTTTTGCCTGGAGCGTCCTGTATGATTTGAGTCTTTGATTTTTAGTTTACCACAATCATCCTTGCTGTACACACCTTTTGGGAGATACACAAGAATCGGAATTTATTACAATACTCTATCTGCTTCACTTATATGTTTTGAGATAGATAATTTTGCTCTAGTGCTTCACTTATATCTTTTTAGAGCACGGTGGTGGTTTTATTTTATAGAAATTATTGATCTCTCATGCTTCACTTATATTATTTTGAGAGTCTTTTAGAACAGCATGGTAATTTGATTTGGTTATGACATTAGTCCTAATTTGATAGGCATCCAAGATGGGTATAATAAAAACTTTCATATAGAGTGCATTAAATGTTATGAGAAGCTTGATACTTGATAGTTGTTTTGAGATATAAAGATGGTAATATTAGAGTTATGCTAGTTGAGTAATTGTGGAATTGAGAAATACTTGTGTTGAAGTTGGCAAGTCCCGTAGCATGCACGTATGGTAAAGGTTGTGTGACAAATTTGAAGCATGGGGTGTTCTTCGATTGCTTTCCTTATGAGTGGCGGTCGGGGACGAGCGATGGTCTTTTCCTACCAATCTATCCACCTAGGAGCATGCGCGTAGTGCCGAGGTTTTTGATGACTTGTAGATTTTTGCAATAAGTATGTGAGTTCTTTATGACTAATGTTGAGTCGATGGATTATACGCACTCTCACCCTTCCATCATTGCTAGCCCCTTCGGTACCGTGCATTACCCTTTCTCACCTCGAGAGTTGGTGCAAACTTCGTCGGTGCATCCAAACCCCATGATATGGTACGCTCTATCACACATGAGCCTCCTTATATCTTCCTCAAAACAGTCACCATACCTACCTATTATGGCATTTCCATAGCCATTGTGAGATATATTGCCATGCAACTTTCCACCGTTCCGTTTATTATGACATGCTCCATTATTGTCATATTGGCTTGCATGATCATGTAGTTGACGTCGTATTTGTGGCAAAGACACCTTCATAATTCTTCCATACATGTCACTCTTGATTCATTGTATATCCCTGTACACCGCCGGAGGCATTCACATAGATTCATATTTTGTTCTAAGTATCAAGTTGTAATTCTTGAGTTGTAAGTAAATAAAAGTGTGATGATCATCATTATTAGAGCATTGTCCCAAGTGAGGAAAGTTCTTATAAAAAAAAGAGAAAGACCATAAAAAAGAGAGACATAAGAAAAAAAATGAGAGAAAAAGAGAGAAGGGGCAATGTTACTATCCTTTTTCCACACTTCTGCTTCAAAGTAGCACCATGATCTTCATGATAGAGAGTATCTTATGTTGTCACTTTCATATACTAGTGGGAATTTTTCATTATAGAACTTGGCTTGTATATTCCAATAATGGGCTTCCTCAAAATGCCCTAGGTCTTCGTGAGCAAGCAAGCTGGATGCACACCCACTTAGTTTCTTTTGTTGAGCTTTCATATATTTATAGCTCTAGTGCATCCGTTGCATGGTAATCCATACTCCTTGCATTGACATCAATTGATGGGCATCTCCATAGCCCGTTGATTAGCCGCATCAATGTGAGACTTTCTCCTTTTTTGTCTTCTCACACAACCTCCATCATTATATTCTATTCCACCCACAGTGTTATGTCCATGGCTCGCGCTCATATATTGCGTGAAAGTTGAAAGAGTTTGAAAAGGCTAAAGTATGAAACAATTGCTTGGCTTGTCATCGGGGTTGTGCATGATGAGAGCATTGTGTGTGACGAAAATGAAGCATGGCCAAACTATATGATTTCGTAGGGATAAGCTTTCTTTGGCTATGTTATTTTGATAAGACATGATTGCTTGGTTAGCATTGCTTGAAGTATTATTAATTTTTATGTAAATATTAAACTCCTGTCTAGAATCTTTCGGATCTAAATATTCATGCACCAGTAAAGAGAAATACATTGAAAATTGTGATAGGTAGCATTCCACATCAAAATTCTGTTTTTATCATTTACCTACTCGAGGACGAGCATGAATTAAGCTTGGGGATGCTTGATACGTCTCCAACGTATCTATAATTTTTGATTGTTCCATGCTATTATATTATCTGTTTGAATGTCTAATGGGCTTTATTATGCACTTTTCTATTATTTCGGGGACTAACCTATTAACCGAAGGCCTAGTGCAAATTGCTGTTTTTTGCCTATTTCAGTGTTTCGTAGAAAAGGAACATCAAAACGGAATCCAAACGGAATAAAACCTTCGTGGGGATCTTTTTTGGAACAAACGCAATCCAGGAGACTTGGAGTGGACGTCAAGGAAGCAGCAAGGAGGCCACGAGGTAGGGAGGCGCGCCCCCCACCCTCGTGGGGCCCTCGCAGCTCCACTGAGCTACTTCTTTCACCTATATATACTCTTATACCCTGAAAACATCAAGGGGAGCCACGAAACCACTTTTCCATCGTCGCAACCTTCTGTACCCGCGAGATCCCATCTGGGGACCTTTTCCTGCGATCTGCCGGAGGGGGATTCGATCACGGAGGGCTTCTACATCAACACCATAACCTCTCCGATGATGTGTGAGTAGTTTACCACAGACCTTCAGGTCCATAGTTATTAGCTAGATGGCTTCTTCTCTCTCTTTGGATCTCAACACAAAGCTCTCCTCGATGTTCTTGGAGATCTATTCGATGTAATTCTTTTTGCGGTGTGTTTGCCGAGATCCGATGAATTGTGGGTTTATGATTAAGATTATCTATGAACAATATTTAATTCTTCTCTGAATTTTATATGCATGATTTGATATCTTTGCAAGTCTCTTCGAATTATCAGTTCGGTTTGGCCTACTAGATTGATCTTTCTTGCAATGGGAGAAGTGGTTAGCTTTGGGTTCAATCTCGCAGTGTCCTTTCCCAGTGATAGCAGGGGCAGCAAGGCATGTATTGTATTGTTTCCATAGAGGAGAAAAAGATGGGGTTTATATCATATTGCTTGAGTTTATCCCTCTACATCATGTCATCTTGCCTAATGCGTTACTCTGTTCTTCTGAACTTAATACTCTAGATGCATGCTGGATAGCGGTCAATGTGTGGAGTAATAGTTGTAGATGCAGAATCGTTTTGGTCTAGTTGACACGGACGTGATGCCTATGTTCATGATCATGCCTAGATATCATCATAACTATGCACTTTTCTATCAATTGCTCGGCAGTAGTTTGTTCACTCACCGTAATATATGCTATCTTGAGAGAAGCCACTAGTGAAACCTATGCCCCCCGGGTCTACTTTACATCATATTATTTTCGCATCAATTAGCTATTTCTGTCGCCGTTTATTTTGCAATCTTTACTTTTCAATCTATACAACAAAAATACCAAAAATATTTATCTTATTATCTCTATCATATCTCACTTTCGTAAGTGACCGTGAAGGGATTGATAACCCCTTTATCGCGTTGGTTGCGAGGTTCTTGTTTGTTTGTGCAAGTACTTGGCGACTTGCGTGTATTCTTCTACTGGATTGATACCTTGGTTCTCAAAAACCGAGGGAAATACTTATGCTACTTTGCTGCATCACCATTTCCTTTTCAAGGGAAAACCAACGTATGCTCAAGAGGTTGAACCACCGCCTGCAGAGCCCGCTCCCAGTTGACGGGAGCCAGCTCGTCAAAGACAGCGTCCAATGGCACAAATGGATTTCGGTGGCGTAGCCCTGAGAGGATTTTCCCGGCAACGGTGACGGCAGCCTGCAACCCCTCCTTGTCCTGCTCCGCCCCCACCATCACGCGGAGACGGCTCAGCTCCTCGGAGATATATGTGAAGAAGGAGACTAGGTCACGAAGCCGTAGCTCATTGAAGTCGACGGGGTGGTCGAACGGGTTTAGCCCGACACCGGGATGGTCGCGCTGGCACGACGGTAGGCATCGCGCAGCTACAACACGTGCGTGGCAACATGGTCCACCAAGTGTCTGAGGCAATCCTGGACCTCGTCACGATCGGCCTACTCGCGCTCCAGCCGGCTTGCCTGATCGCCTATCGTATCTCTCGCTTTCTGCAGCAATGCCGCCGACGTCTCGGCCATCTTTGTGGTGGATGACTTCCGCTTTTCAAGCTCCGTGAACTCCCACACATAAAGGAGGAGCATGGCACTCGTCTCCTCCTTGAGCTCAGGGAACTCCATGTCCTTGGCCCTAAGCTTCGTATCCTTGTCCTGGAGCTCCTGTGTCAGGTGCCTCACCTCAGACTCTGTGATCTGGTGCGCTGCCATGGAACCAGGTAGAAGCAATGGGGAGAGGAAGCAAAGGGGGCGAAACGGATGAAAGGCAATGCAATCTACGGGAAGGCGGAGGGAGCCAGCCGAGGAGCGGGGTGAATCATTTGGTTTTCACCATGGGAAAACACCAGTCGATGAATTTTCACATCCGGGACTAATTGCTGAAGCGCCTGCTCCCGTCATTCAAAAAAAAATCCTACAGCGCCTGCCGCACCCATAGACCAGAGCAACACCGCGGTGGATATTTAAATTTACCTGCTGGCAAGGAGATAAAAAATGGTGAAAAAACAAATGTGGCAGCGGCCTAGCTAATTGGTAGCACTAGCCCAACTAGCTAGCCACCGTGCTTCACTGATGTACTCGGCGGGAAAGGTGGTCTTCCATCATTTGACGACTCATTTACTTGCGTCGGCGCTATGACCGAGGAGGACCCAGAAAGCGTGCAGTAGGGCATCCCACATCTGGGCAAGGAAGAAAATATGCGTGCACCACCCGGGAGGACCCCAAAACTGCGCGGTAGGGTGTGCCACGTCTCGGCACGGAGGAAAAATGTGCGTGTAAAAGTATACTGTATCAGACGCACTACCTATGGTTCGACCTCGGGACCCAGCCAGTCGGTCGAACACACCCCACTAGCCACACAACTTTGTCATGCTAACATGGCACGGAGGATATGTGTGGTTAGCTCTGTCTCAACCAGACACAACGTCTCTTGTTCTAGGCGATTCTTCTATTTTCCAAACTTTTGTAGTTATAATAACACCACGGCAAGCTCGCGTCGCTCTTCATGTGTGCCCCGTGCGTCTAAAGGTTAGACGATGGAGAGGAGAGAGAGATCACAGACATGGGACCCACCAGTAAGTGAGTCAACTGTCATGCACGTGTTGACGAGCCACTCCCTCTACTCTACTCAATGTAATACTGTATAAAATCAAGTTATGGGACAAAGCAAACAACTGTTGTTGTTTCAGGCTATCAACTTACGCTTTGTAGTCCAGGTTGCCAGTTCGAATCTCGTCTTTCAGATTTGTTAGTTTTAGGTCCAAATTTGATCAATGACAAATGGAACCCCCGTGTGTTGTTCCGATATTTTAGTGTAGGATGGTTTTTTTGCACAAACACTTTGCACGGTTAGACAAGTAATGGCACGAGTTACACGTATTTTGCAAGTTTAGGAACAAAAACGACAGCGGCATAGAATATCAGATCCACCCCGCAGCTTAGATGCTATGGTGATACGAGTTCTTACGTCGTTGCAAATGAGATCCAATGGCTTGGGAGTAGTATTTGTAATTATGCGCAATTTCCAAACTCTCCAAGGTTTTTTTTGCAAATCAAACATTCAGGCCTCGTGTGTGCCGCTGCATCTTGGATCCAACGGCTCCTAGTTGCTCATATTAGGTGCTCCTCATAACTTAATTAGCCGCTACGATGATATGAGCATCTAGGTCGTATGATGTATGATCAGATGCCACATGCGGAATACTTGTAATTTCTACATAATTCCCAAAATCTCTCAGGCATATATTGCAAAAACATTGAAACCTCCTACTGTGGGCCGTTAGATCTCCGGGAACTCGTATCACCATAGAATCTACGGTGCGGTATAGCACCTCATATTCTCCCATGCAAGAAAACATCAAGTGCTCTCGTAGCTTGGATGCTACGGTGATAGGAGCTTCGAGGTCGTTCAATCTGAGATCTAATGGCATCTGAGCAATCTTTGTGCTTGTAAGAAGTGGCCAGACGCTTTGGGGGATTTTCTGCAAAAAAACATTCGAACCACCAAGGAGTTGCTGGATCACATATCCAACAGCTCCGAAGAGCTTGTATAACCAAAGCATCTAAGGTGTGGTAGCACATGATATTCTCACATATAGTAGAATATGAGGTCCTCCTTCATCTTAGATGCTAAGGTGATACGAGCTTCAAGGTCGTTGGATATGTGATCCAAGGGTATTTGAGTAATTTTTGTACAAATTGTGTGCAATTCTCAAACTCATTAAGGTTTCCTATAAAAATACTAAGACATCCCGTGAGCTCTCTATCTCAGATCTACAAGCTCCATGCAACTCATATCAGCATATAGCATCTAAGGTGTGGGGGCACATGATATTCTCACGGGGAGGGGGGTGCACAACTGATCGGTGTTTAGGAGGGTGGGGACAAATATAATGTTCAAAAAATATAATCTAAACAATCCTAAATAGAACTTCACAATTTTATCTAAGGTCGAGGGGTTAACCCCTGGCAATCTACATAGCTCCGCCTAAACACAACATTTGCATGTATGCAGTGCTAGACTTAATATTCATGTTTCAGTTTCCTGTTCATTTTAAATATTGAATTGAGGACCATGCATGTCTTACATTTTACTCCCTTCATTCCTAAATATTAGTCTTTTTAGAGATTTCAAATGAACGGCCATGTACGGATGTATATAGACATATTTTAGAGTGTAGATTCAGTCATTTTGCTCCATATGTAGTCACTTGTTGAAATCTCTAAAAGAAAAATATTTAGGAACAAATGGAGTATTTTTTAATTCGTGTCATACATGCATGGTTTGGAAAAATAGGTGCACTATACTTACTGGATTGTTGTTGTATTCGTGTGTGTGTGTGGTAATATGATTGATACATACAAAGTTTTCTCACCACCATATCGTTCATCTTTTGAATTTGAATTTGCAATGAAAAACTAACTATGGATACCATGAAATGTGAAATCCACGTTGAGATCACTATATCACAAACTCACTCTAATTGAAGAACTCGTCATAAATCAATTACCACGTCGAGATTACTATTTGCAAGGAAACTACGGGCATTGTAATACATATAGATTCGTACGGCAATTTAAAAGATTCCTTTCGTGTTCTCGAATGGTAGCACCCAACGGCATAGCAGCCAGACCCGGGCTCGTGTTGATCCTAAAAAAAAGAAAAAAAAACGGGTCGTGTCCTTCTGGTGGCGTGCGTGGTACACACATTAGCCAACCCCAACTAGTCGAGCCTCCACGTTTCGAATCGAAATATCTGGCGGCCATAATTCCAGTCCTAGGAAATTCCCCTTATGTCCCGGTCCATAATGACTACCGATGAACAATGGAGGGATGCTTTAGTAACTAGACAACGTTACCTACCATGCCGGGCACGGTTCAATTCCCTCGGTCGTCGCTGCCCAAGGTCACCCGTCAACTCCATTGCCTAGTACTAATAGGAGTACTACACCAGGGTGAGCACAGAATTGAGCCTCGTTTGTTCGTGTCTAGTGCTTGAGTTAATATATCAAGCAATGCACTGGTACGGAGGGATTATCCTTTTACTCTGCATAAATAACTTGTCTGAAGTCTAACTAAGCAAAATGAAAAGATGTATCGCCTGAATTTTTTTGAATGATGCAGGTTATGATATTGTTTCGAATTCTGGATTTTAACTTTCACAAAATACAAAAGTGACCGAAAATTCATGAAACTGAGCATGGTCTTGTGATATGGCACAAATATGTTGTCGTAATTTGACAAGCTACTTATGAGAAGTTGCACAAATGAAGAGCCAAGGTATTTGCTACCTCTTGAGCATGCGTTGGTTTTCCCTTGAAGAGGAAAGGGTGATGCAGCAAAGTAGCATAAGTATTTCCCTCAGTTTTTGAGAACCAAGGTATCAATCCAGTAGGAGATTACACGCAAGTCACCTAGTACCTGCACAAACAAACATGAACCTCGCAACCAATGCGATAAAGGGGTTGTCAATCCCTTAACGGTCACTTAGGAAAGTGAGATCTGATAGAGATAATAAAATATTTTTTGGTATTTTTATGATATAGATTGGAAAATAATGATTGCAAAATAAATGGCGATAGAAATGGCTAGTTGACGGGAGATTAATATGATGGAGAATAGACCCGGGGGCCATAGGTTTCACTAGTGGCTTCTCTCAAGATAGCAAATTCTACGGTGGGTGAACAAATTACTGTCGAGCAATTGATAGAAAAGCGAATAATTATGAGAATATCTAGGCATGATCATGTATATAGGCATCACGTCCGCGACAAGTAGACCGAAACGATTCTGCATCTACTACTATTACTCCACACATCGACCACTATCCAGCATGCATCTAGAGTATTAAGTTCATAAGAACAGAGTAATGCATTAGGCAAGATGACATGATGTAGAGGGATAAACTCAAGCAATATGATATAAACCCCATCTTTTTATCCTCGATGGCAATAATACAATACGTGGCTTGCTGCCCCTTGTATCACTGGGAAAGGACACCGCAAGATTGAACCCAAAGCTAAGCACTTCTCCCATTGCAAGAAACATCAACCTAGTAGGTCAAACCAAACTGACAATTTGAAGCGACTTGCAAAGATATTAAATCATGCATAAAAGATTTCAGAGAAGAATCAAATATTGTTCATAGATAATCTTGATAATAAACCCATAATTCATCGGATCTCGACAAACACACCGCAAAAGGAATTACATGGAATAGATCTCCAAGAGAATCGAGGAGAACTTTGTATTGAGATCCAAAGAAAGAGAAGAAGCCATCTACCTAATAACTATGGACCTGTCGTGGAATTGTCTCGGCAGATGTCCTCGTTGAAAGGACTTAGTCATGAGGCCAACACATCTATGTGGTAGCTTGAGAGGGGTTGAGCGGGACGAGAGACTCGAGGTTTTACCCAGGTTCGGCCCCTCACGGTGGAGGTAAAAGCCTACATCCTGATTCATTGATATTGATAATGATGATGATCACGATTCCAAGCGTGCTCTATCTCGAGAGCTATTGACTTGTCTGTCTAAACCTAACTTGTCCAACTCATGGAACTTGTGAATCTTGTCCCTCTTGGGGAGCCCTGCCCCTCCTTATATATGTTGAAGGGGCGGCTTACATGACTAGTCCTATTAGGATTAGGATTACTCTATTACAAGTGGAGTGCTAGTATTGCTTCCTTTGTAAGGGAATATTCCTTATGCCTTTTCTCTTAAGCTGGCCCACCATAATAGGAGCCGGCCTTCCACGAACCGCCCATTGGGCCACCGGGTCTTGTCGCTCCTCTGACCCGCCTGCCGGGTTACCAATGAGTCACCAGGCCCATCCAGGTCATCAGTGAGTGGAGAGATCCAGGTGGGTTACTTCGTGAGTCGCCAAGTTAGGGCGGGTTACTAGTGAGTCGCCAAATCCAGCTGGGTCATACTTCCGGCCGGGTCATACGACGGGGTATATCCCCAACATTAGCCCCCAGTTTAATTTGGATTTATCCATGTTAAACTGATTCTGCATCATAAACACAAGAACAAATTTGACGGGTTGTGCTCCGGGTTAAGTATTCTTGTAATCCGGCACCTGATTATCCTTAAGTCCTTTACATTTTCTCCTGGAAAATCCGGGTCAACAGGCCAGCTTCATAATCCATTTGTTGGCATAGGCTCTTGTAAAGAAATATTCCATTTGAATCGGCCTTCAATGCTCTGATTTGACAAAAATATTGGTCTTGAAATATTCAACTGTTATTCATCAGGTTTAAAGATGTAGATCTTGCCGATTTATGATTGCCAAAATTGTCAGGTTTTAAACAAATGATGTCGGGTCATGTAATTGTTGTTGATGCCGGGTTAATCTTATGATGACACCGGGTCATAAACTTTGCAGATTTCTCCGATAATAATATAATACCTGATTTGCTCAAAACTGAGAATTTGAAGTTATTCCTTCCTTATATGCATATCACCTGTAGCCCCCAAGTGCTGGGTTGTCATGCTTGCAGCAACCTGGGACTTGTAATTGCCTTATGCTCATAAAAATTTCGACCAGTGTAGCCCCCAAGGGCCGGGTTCTTATGCAATAATGAGCAGGGATTTTGTAAATATGATCATATAAACTTGAGCAGCAACGTGTAGCCCCAAGGGCCGGCTCAGTAAGATAATACTGAGCTGGGACTTTGTATATAATTCATTGATAATAACATCATATGATGTAATCTTCACCATGGGGCTTGAACCCATGTCCATAAGGTTAAGAGCTTTGTACTCTACCAACTGAGTAGTGGATCTTTCAATATAATGGACTGAAGCTTGTGTACCTTGAATTTTTGACAGGAGCAATTGGTATCCCCTAAGGGCCGACTCATTACAATTGGATGAGTCGGGTCTTCAATAAGTTGATCAAATAATGACTTTACATTAGCCCCCAAGTGCCATGGTGCATGTCGGTAGTGACATGGGACTTGCATATTTGATGTAATCTCAATTTGAATAATGTAGCCCCCAAGTGCCAGGTCGTAAGCCTGAAGCGACTCGGGACTATTCCCTCCATTGTAAAAATAAATCATGTCCACTAATAAAATAATAACCATTGCGTTGAAGCGACTTTGAAGACCTCCATCATAATATTGGCTATTGATAACCATACTAAAAATCCAGCCATGTTGGCTATTAAAGATTTGAATAAAATAATCCGATTTGGAAAACCGGTTCCTGTGATATTGAATCATACTTCCGGTTTAGGATACCTGTGCAGTAAGGGTGATAACCCAATCTTTAGAAGCCAAAACTTCCAAATGTTTATGATTGACATATGGTACCGACTTATCGTCAAAAGTTGAGCCGGGTTAATAGAAACCACACATGTATGCTTCAGATAGGAGCAAAAAGTCTCAAGACAAACCCAAAAGACTGTTTTCAAAAACTAAAGTCAAACGGAGAGAAAAATTTGAGGCTTCTGATTCGAATACGATGAGTAAACCAGACCAAAGGGGTTAAGCTAGGATTCGAATACGATCATGTATCCCCAGTGGCTTTGGCGTTGCGCCGATCAAGAGGCTACCGACAGCTATATTCTCTTTGGTTTGAATACGACCTATGTTTGAACAGGAAGCCCCCAAATGACCTTGAGAGTTTTTTAACAACTCTGATTCGAATACGATCAAAGTCGGACCCAAAAGGGGTTAAGCTATGATTCAAATACGATCAAGAAGCCCCCTAGTGGGTTTGGCATTGCGCCGATCAAGAGGGTGCTAACAGCTATGCTCGATGAGTAGGAAACCCCCAAGTGATCATAATAAGATAAGCCGTAAGATAGGATACCAATGTTTGAACCGCGCATCATGGCAGCAAGTTCTCTTTGGCAACCTTTAATCTTTCTGAGAACTCGAACTTGCGAGAGATTAATTCTTGTTGAACATGAACTTTAAACTGGATTTGAAAGCTTTATGGGAAACAGATTACCTTGAGCTGGATTTTAAACCAGATATTGAGAGCTTCAGTGCTTTGTGGGAGACATATTTCCCTTGAACTGGATTTTGAACCGGAATCCTTCTTTTTAAGCCGGAAATTTTCTGACGGCCTTTAAATATTCGCCAATAAGGCAGTAGCCTCCGGGGCCGGGTTATTTTTCTCTCCAATAACCCAGAGTTCCTAAATCTGCTTTAAACTGGCAATCATTTATTGAGTCATGTCATCATAGCCCCCAGTCTTAAGATGACTCGAGGAGTTGGCTTGAGATTCTTCATACTTGGTCGTGATATAAACCAGCATGAGTTATTCAACAGCTTAGTGATATAATAGTCTCTTTTGCAGTAGACAACTTGTCCTGCATTGAGAAACTTGCAAGATAGAGTAATTTCTCCTTTAAAGAAATGAATATGTAAAAAAAATCGAATGCATTTCACTTGATATGTCAAGCTGGAATTTATCCGCCGCAGAGTTGCGGTTACCTACGGTGAAGCTGAAATCTATCATGGGTGAGCCAGCCATGGGAGCAGACAGATGAGTCGGCCGTGACGTTGTTAGCCGGTGTGGATAGATGAGTCAATCGCAGGCGCGGTAATCCGCGTGGATGGGCGAGTCAACCACGTCATGTCGATGTCAATTGGGCCACAGAGACGGTGGGTTGCACGTCCATTGAGCAGCGAGCAGGCATGTGTCTGGTGAATCAATGTTATCCAGGCCACAGGATGGCAACTCGCCCATGTCCGTTGAAAAATATGATGCGGACAAACGCCGGTGTAAACCACTTTTGTAGGGAACAATTGTCCTGTATACAAAAATTTACAGATCAAAGTAATTGTTCTTTGACAAAAACAATATGTGCTAGTAAAATATATTTAGAGAGATATCACCTGATTTGTTCGGACGACAGATGATCCATTCAACTCGACAGAGGCGGCTCAGCGCGGCCCCGACGGCTCAACATAGCAGGAGCGGCTCGACACAGCAGAGGCGGATCAACGCGGTCCCGGCGGCTCAGTCACAGCAGAGGCAGCTCAATGCAGCAGAAACAGCGCTCACGGTGGCCCAGCAATGAAACGAGGCACCACAAATGTTGGATGTAGTCTGACAGAAAATAACCCGCCTATATGTACGTCTAACTGACGGAGGAGTAGCACCCCATGTGGCCTTCATGACTGCCATGATGATTCATTGCCCTCATTCTTCCTTTTTTTATTCCATATATATACATCTGATCTGATGTTCCAATAGCACTCTGTAGTTACGTGGATTAGTAGTGCTAGCACTATCATGGGAGCGAGCTATCGCATCTTCACGTGGATCCTTCCCTTGACGTTTTCAAAACTCCACACAACTTTTGCTAATGGATCTTCAGAGTGGATGTTGTAACAGGGCGGTGAGCGGCGAGCGCATCCATCGGGTGGCGCTTTGTAACCAAACACTTTAGGCTACCCGTCTCCTGTGTCTCTTGTTGCAGACAGATGTTGGTGCGAACTTTGGCGGGTCAACAGACGCGGCCGACGCGCAGTAGGCAGTATTGGTGAAGTCACACAATTTAGTATTATCTTGAGCCATCACGACAAACAAGCAATCCAACACATGAGCAAACAAAAAGCAAATGGGCAAAAAGGCAAACGGAGAAAGAGAGGGAGGATAGAGAGAGAGAGGGCGAATAAAACGGCAAGGGTGAATTGGGGGGAGAGGAAAACGAGAGGCAAATGGCAAATAATGTAATGCGGGAGATAGGGATTGTGATGGGTACTTGGTATGTTGACTTTTGCGCAGACACCCCAGCAACGGCGCCAGAAATTCTTCTTGCTACCTCTTGAGCACTGCGTTGGATTTCCCCGAAGAGGAAGGGATGATGCAGTAAAGTAGTTAAAGTATTTCCCGCAGTTTTTGAGAACCAAGGCATCAATCCAGTAGGAGGCTACGCTCGAGTCCCTCGTACCTACACAAAAAGAATAGCTCAACGCAACCAACGCGCTTAGGGGTTGTCAATCCCTTCACGGTCACTTTCGAAAGTGAGATCTGATAGAGAAGATAAATAATATTTTTGGTATTTTTTGTGTATAGAGATGCAAAGTAAATAAAGTAAAAGCAAAGTAAAAGCAAAGCAATAATAAAGTGATGGAGATTGATATGATGAGAAAGAGACTCGGGGGTCATAGGTTTCACTAGTGGCTTCTCTCAAGAGAATAAGTATTCTACAGTGGGTGAACAAATTACTGTTGAGTAATTGACAGAATTGAGCATAGTTATGAGAATATCTAGGTATGATCATGTATTTAGGCATCACGTCCGAGACAAGTAGACCGAAATGATTCTGCATCTACTACTATTACTCCACTCATCGACCGCTATCCAGCATGCATCTAGAGTATTAAGATAAAAACAGAGTAACGCCTTAAGCAAGATGACATGATGTAGAGGGATAGTTTCATGCAATATGAAAAAAAACCATCCTGTTATCCTCGATGGCAACAATACAATACATGCATTGCTGCCCCTTCTGTCACTGGGAAAGGACACCGCAAGATTGAACCCAAAGCTAAGCACTTCTCCCATGGCAAGAAAAACCAATCTAGTAGGCCAAACCAAACTGATAATTCGAAGAGACTTGTAAAGATAATCAATCATACATAAAAGAATTCAGAGAAGATTCAAATATTATTCATAGATAGACTTGATCACAAACACACAATTCACCGGTTTCAACAAACACACCGCAAAAAGAAGATTACATCGAATAGATCTCCATGAGAGAGGGGGAGAACATTGTATTGAGATCCAAAAAGAGAGAAGAAGCCATCTAGCTACTAGCTATGGACCCGTAGGTCTGAACTAAACTCCTCACACTTCATCGAAGGGGCTTGGATGATGATGTAGAAGCCCTCCATGATCGATGCCCCCTCCGACGGAGCTCCGGAACAGGCCCCAAGATGGGATCTCATGGATACAGAAAGTTGTGGCGGTGGAATTAGGTTTTTGGCTCTGTCCCCGATCATTTGGGGGTACGTGGATATATATAGGAGGAAGAAGTACGTCGGTGGAGCTTCGAGGGGCCCATGAGGCAGGGGCACGCCCTGGGGGGGGGTGCCCCCTACCCTCATGACCACCTCGTGGCTTTCTTGACGGAGGGTCCAAGTCTCCTGGATCTTATATGATGAGAAAATCACGTTTCCGAAGGTTTCATTCCGTTTGGACTCCGTTTGATATTCCTTTTCTTCGAAACCCTAAAACAGGCAAAGAACAACAATTCTGGGTAGGGCCTCCGGTTAATAGGTTATTCCAAAAATAATATAAAAGTGGAAAATAAAGCCCAATAATGTCTAAAATAGTAGATAATATAGCATGGAGCAATCAAAAATTATAGATACGTTGGAGACGTATCAAGCATCCCCAAGCTTATCCTGCTCGTCCTCGAGTAGGTAAATGATAAAAACAGAATTTTTGATGCGGAGTGCTACTTGGCATATTTTAATGTAATTCTTCTTAATTGTGGTATGAATATTCGGATCCGAAAGATTCAAGACAAAAGTTCATATTGACATAAAAATGATAATACTTCAAGCATACTAACTAAGCAATTATGTCTTCTCAAAATAACATGGCCAAAGAAAGTTCATCCCTACAAAATCATATAGTTTAGTCATGTTTTAGTTTTGTCACACAAGAATGCTATCATCATGCACAACCCCGATGACAAGCCAAGCAATTGTTTCATACTTTAGTAATCTCAAACCTATAAACTTTCACGCAATATATGAGCGCGAGCCATGGACATAGCACTATGGGTGGAATAGAAAATAATGAGGGGGGTTATGTGGAGAAGACAAAAAAGGAGAAAGTCTCACATCAACGAGGCAAATTAATGGGCTATGGAGATGCCCACCGATTGATGTTAATGCAAGGAGTAGGGATTGCCATGCAACGGATGCACTAGAGCTATAAATGTATGAAAGCTCAACAAAAGAAACTAGTGGGTGTGCATCCAACTTGCTTGCTCACGAAGACCTATGGCACTTGAGGAGGCCCATTGTTGGAATATACAAGCCAAGTTCTATAATGAAAAATTCCCACTAGTATATGAAAGTGATAACATGAGAGACTCTCTACTATGAAGATCATGGTGCTACTTTGAAGCACAAGTGTGGTAAAAGGATAGTAACATTGTACCTTCTCTCTTTTTCTCTCATTTTTTGGGCCTTCTCTTTTTTATGGCCTTTCTGTTCTTTTGGGGGGCCTTCTCCTTTTTTATGGCCTTTATTTTTTTATACCTCACTTGGGACAATGCTCTAATAATGATGATCATCACACTTCTATTTATTTACAACTCAATGATTACAACTCGATACTAGAACAAAGATGACTCTATATGAATGCCTCCGGCGGTGTACCGGGATATGCAATGAACTAAGAGTGACATGTATGAAAGAATTATGAACGGTGGCTTTGCCACAAATACTATGTCAACTACATGATCATGCTAAGCAATATGACAATGATGAATGTGTCATGATGAACGGAATGGTGGAAAGTTGCATGGCAATATATCACGGAATGGCTATGGAAATGCCATAATAGGTAGGTATGGTGGATGTTTTGAGGAAGATATAAGGAGGTTTATGTGTGAAAGAGTGTATCATATCACGGGGGTTTGGATGCACCGGCGAAGTTTGCGCCAACTCTCAATGTGAGAAAGGGCAATGCACGGTACCGAAGAGGCTAGCAAGGATGGAAGGGTGAGAGTGCGAATAATCCATGGACTCAACATTAGTCATAAAGAACTCACATACTTATTGAAAAAATCTACAAGTCATCAAAAACCTCGGCACTACGCACATGCTCCTAGGGGGATAGATTGGTAGGAAAAGACCATCGCTCGTCCCCGACCGCCACTCATAAGGAAGACAATCAAATAACACCTCATGTTTCAAATTTGTTGCATAACGTTTACCATACGTGCATGCTACGGGACTTGCAAACCTCAACACAAGTATTTCTCAATTTCACAACTACTCAACTAGCATGACTTTGATATTATTACCTCCATATCTCAAAACAATCATCAAGCATCAAACTTTTCTTAGTATTCAACACACTCATAAGAAAGTTTCATTATTAATCTTGCATACCAAGCATATTAGGATTTTAAGCAAATTACCATGCTATTAAGACTCTCAAAATAATCTAAGTGAACCATGAGATATCAATAGTTTCTATAAAACAAATCCACCACCGTGCTCTAAAAGATATAAGTGAAGCACTAGAGCAAAACTATAAAGCTCAAAAGATAGAAGTGAAGCACATAGAGTATTCTATCAAATTCCAAATCATGTATGGATCTCTCAAAAGGTGTGTACATTAAGGATGATTGTGGTAGACTAACAAGCAAAGACTCAAATCATAAAAGATGCTCCAAGCAAAACACATATCATGTGGTGAATAAAAATATAGCTCCAAGTAAAGTTACCGATAGAAGTAGACGAAAGAGGGGATGCCTTCTGGGGCATCCCCAAGCTTTGGATTTTAGGTGTCCTTAGATTATCTTGGGGGTGCCATGGGCATCCCCAAGATTAGGCTCTTTCCACTTATTGTTCCATAATCCATCAAATCTTTACCCAAAACTTGAATACTTCACAACACAAAACTTAATGTAGAAAATCTCGTGAGCTCCGTTAGCGAAAGAAAACAAAAGACCACTTCAAGGTACTGTAATTAACTCTTTCTTTATTTATATGGGTGTTATAACTACTGTATTCCAACTTATCTATGGATTATAAACTATTTTACTAGCCATAGATTCATCAAAATAAGCAAACAACACACGAAAAACAGAATCTGTCAAAAACAGAACAGTCTGTAGTAATCTGTAGCTAGAGAAAGATCTGGAATCCCAAAAATTCTAAAATAAATTTATGGACGTGAGGAATTTATCTATTAATCATATGAAAAAATAATTTACTAAATATCACTTTCCAAATAAAAATTACAGCAGTTTTCGTGAGCGCTAAAGTTTCTGTTTTTTACAGCAAGTTCAACAAGACTTTCCCCAAGTCTTCCCAACGGTTCTACTTGGCACAAACACTAATTAAACACAAAAAACACAACCAAAACAGTGGCTAAATAATTTATTTATTACTAAACAGGAGCAAAAAGCAAGGAATAAAAATAAAATTGGGTTGCCTCCCAACAAGCGCTATCGTTTAACGCCCCTATCTAGGCATAACAAGCAAGAATAGATCTAGGTATTGCCATCTTTGGTAGGCAATCCATAAGTGGCTCTCATGATAGATTAATATGGTAATTTTATTTTCTTTCTAGGAAAGTGGTCCATGCCATTTTTAAAGGAAATTGGAAACTAATATTCCTTTCCTTCATATCAATAATTGCACCAACCGTTCTAAGGAAAGGTCTACCAAGAATAATAGGGCAAGAAGGATTGCAATCTATATCAAGAACGATAAAATGTACGGGCACATAATTCCTATTTTCAAAAATAAGAACATCATTACTTCTTCCCATAGGTTTCTTAATAGTGGGATCCGCAAGATGCAAGTTTAGAGAGCAATCATCAAAATCACGGAAATCTAGTAAATCACACAAAGTTTTGGGAATAGTAGAGACACTAGCACCCAAATCACACAAAGCATAAAACTTATAATTTTTCATTTTAATTTTAATAGTTGGTTCCCACTCATCATAAAGTTTTCTAGGGATATAAACTTCCAATTCAAGTTTTTCTTCATAAGATTGCATCAAGGCATCAACGATATGTTTATTAAACGCTTTATTTTGACTATAAGCGTGAGGAGATTTTAGCACGGATTGCAACAAGGAAATACAATCAATCAAAGAGCAATTTTCATAGTTAAATTCCTTGAAATCCATAATAGTGGGTTTAGCAACATCTAGGGTTTTAATTTCTTCAATCCCACTTTTATCAAATTTAGCATCAAGATCAACAAATTCCGAATTCTTAGAACGCCTTCTAGGTAAAGGTGGATCATAATCATTCCCATCATTATCAAGATTCATATTGCAAAACAAAGATTTAATAGGGGACACATCAATAACTTTTAGATCTTCATCATTATTTTCATAGGAACTAGAAGAACACGCTTTTATAAAGGCATCTTTCTCAACACGCATCCTAGCGGTTCTTTCTTTGCACTCGTCAACGGAAATTCTCATGGCTTTGAGAGACTCATTGATGTCATGCTTAGGTGGAATAGATCTAAGTTTGAAAGAATCAACATCAAGAGCAATTCTATCAACGTTCCTAGCCAAATCATCAATCTTAAGCAATTTTTCTTCAATCATAGCATTAAAATTCTTTTGCGAAGAAATAAATTCTTTAATATTAGATTCAAAATCAGAGGGCATCTTATTATAATTTCCATAAGAATTGTTGTAGGAATTACCATAATTATTAGAGGGATTACTAGGATAAGGCCTAGGATTGAAATTTCCTCTATACGCGTTGTTACCAAAATTGTTCCTACCAACAAAATTCACATCCATAGATTCATTATTATTCTCAATCAAAGTAGACAAGGGCACATCATTAGGATCATAAGAAACACTCTTATTAGCAAATAATTTCATAAGTTCATCCATCTTTCCACTCAAAACATTAATTTCTTCTATCGCATGCACCTTTTTAGTAGATCTTTCAGTATGCCATTGAGAATAATTAACCATAATATTATCTAGGAGTTTAGTAGCTTCTCCTAAAGTGATTTCCATAAAAGTGCCTCCCGCGGCCGAATCTAAAAGATTTCTAGAAGCAAAATTCAATCTGGCATAAAAATTCTGAACAATCATCCACAAATTTAAACCATGAGTAGGGCAATTACGTATCATTAATTTCATTCACTCCCAAGCTTGTGCAATATGTTCATGATCAAGATGTTTAAAATTCATAATATCGATTCTAAGAGAGATGATCTTAGCGGGAGGAAAATACTTAGAGATAAAAGCATCTTTGCACTTGTTCCATGAATCAATACTGTTTTTAGGCAAAGACGAAAACCAAGCTTTAGCACGATCTTTAAGCAAAAAAGGAAATAGCTTCAATTTAACAATATCATTATCGACATCTTTCTTCTTTTGCATGTCACACAAATCAATGAAGCTATTAAGATGGGTAGTGGCATCTTCACTAGGAAGGCCGGAGAACGGATCTTTCATGACAAGGTTCAACAAAGCAGTATTAATTTCACAAGATTCAACATCGGTAAGAGGAGAAATCGGAGTGCTAAGGAAATCATTATTGTTGGTATTGGTGAAGTCACACAATTTAGTATTATCTTGAGCCATCGCGACAAACAAGCAATCCAACACACAAGCAAACAAAAAGCAAATGGGCAAAAAGGCAAACGGAGAAAGAGAGGGAGGATAGAGAGAGAGAGGGCGACTAAAACGGCAAGGTGAATTGGGGGGAGAGGAAAACAAGGGGCAAATGGTAAATAATGTAATGCGGGAGATAGGGATTGTGATGGGTACTTGGTATGTTGACTTTTGCGCAGACTCCCCGGCAGGGCACCAGAAATTCTTCTTGCTACCTCTTGAGCACTGCGTTGGATTTCCCCGAAGAGGAAGAGATGATGCGGCAAAGTAGCGTAAGTATTTCCCTCAGTTTTTTAGAACAAAGGTATCAATCCAGTAGGAGGCTACGCTCGAGTCCCTCGTACCTACACAAAAACAATAGCTCAACGCAACCAACACTCTTAGGGGTTGTCAATCCCTTCACGGTCACTTATGAAAGTGAGATCTGATAGAGATGATAAATAATATTTTTGGTATTTTTGGTATAGAGATGCAAAGTAAATAAAGTAAAAGCAAAGCAATAATAAAGTGATCGAGATTGATATGATGAGAAAGAGACCCGGGGGTCATATGTTTCACTAGAAGCTTCTCTCAAGAGCATAAGTATTCTACAATGGGTGAACAAATTACTATTGAGCAATTGACAGAATTGAGCATAGTCATCAGAATATCTAGGTATGATCATGTATATAGGCATCACTTCTGAGACAAGTAGACCGAAACGATTCTGCATCTACTACTATTACTCCACTCATCGACCGCTATCCAGCATGCATCTAGAGTATTAAGTTAAAAACAGAGTAATGCCTTAAGCAAGATGACATGATGTAGAGGGATAGTTTCAAGCAATATGAAAAAAAACATCTTTTTATCCTCGATGGAAACAATACAATATGTGCCTTGTTGCCCCTTCTGTCACTGGGAAAGGACACCACAAGATTGAACCCAAAGCTAAGCACTTCTCCCATGGAAAGAAAACCAATCTAGTAGGCCAAACCAAACTGATAATTCGAAGAGACTTGCAAAGATAACCTATCATACATAAAAGAATTCAGAGAAGATTCAAATATTATTCATAGATAGACTTGATAATAAACCCACAATTCATCGGTCTCAACAAACACACCGCAAAAACAAGATTACATCGAATAGATCTCCACGAGAGAGGGGGAGAACATTCTATTGAGATCCAAAAAGAGAGAAGAATCCATCTAGCTACTAGCTATGGACCCATAGGTCTGAAGTAAACTACTCACACTTCATCGGAGGGGCTTGGATGATGATGTAGAAGCCCTCCGTGATCGATTCCCCCTCCGGCGGAGCTCCGGAACAGGCCCCAAGATGGGATCTCGTGGATACAGAAAGTTGCGGTGGTGGAATTAGGTTTTTGGCTCCGTCCCCGATCGTTTGGGGGTACGTGGATATATATAGGAGGAAGAAATATGTCGGTGGAGCTTCGAGGGGCTCACGAGGCAGGGGGCGTGCCCTAGGGGGGCGCCCCCTACCCTCGTGACCACCTCGTGGCTTTCTTGACGAAGGGTCCAAGTCTCCTGGATCTTATATGATGAGAAAATCACATTTCCGAAGGTTTCATTCCGTTTGGACTCCGTTTGATATTCCTTTTCTTCGAAACCCTAAAACAGGCAACAAACAGCAATTCTGGGCTGGGCCTCCGGTTAATAGGTTAGTCCCAAAAATAATATAAAAGTGGAAAATAAAGCCCAATAATGTCTAAAATAGTAGATAATATAGCATGGAGTAATCTAAAATTATAGATACGTTGGAGACGTATCACTCGGCAACACACATCGCTTTGATGGCGTACAGAACACCAAGCCCTAATTTTCTTTTGAACTTCAAACTTGTACTGCCAGCTTCCAAAGTCAATAAAGATTCTAATTATCAACCAATGAATTCTCCGGCCTTGTTCAAGGTTATCCCCCGCAATTGTTTCATGCCGGTTCTTCTTCCATCTAACCAGCGCGGACTTCTCGATCCCTGGGAGAGACCTCTCCAAGAACTCAACACCACCGTGCGTAGGCCCCACGGTGGGCGCCAACTGTCGTGGAATTGTCACGGCAGATGTCCTCATTGAAAGGACTTAGTCGTGAGGCCAATGCATCTATGTGGTAGCTTGAGAGGGGTTGAGCGGGACGAGAGACGCGAGGTTTTACCCAGGTTTGGCCCCTCACGGTGGAGGTAAATGCCTACATCCTGCTTCATTGATATTGATGATGATGATCACGATTACAAGGGTGCTCTATCTCGAGAGCTATTGACTTGTCTGTCTAAACCTAACTTGTCCAACTCGTGGAACTTGTGAATCTTGTCCCTCTTGGGGAGCCCTGCCCCTCCTTATATATGTTGAAGGGGCAGCTTACATGACTAGTCCTATTAGGATTAGGATTACTCTATTACAAGTGGAGTCCTAGTCTTGCTTCCTTTGTAAGGGAATATTCCTTATGCCTTTTCTCTTAAGCCGGCCCACCATAATACGAGCCGGCCTTCCATGAACCGCCCATTGGGCCACCAGGTCTTGTCGCTCCTCTGACCCGCCTGCCGGGTTACCAATGAGTCACCAGGCCCAGCCAGGTCATCAGTGAGTGGAGAGATCCGGGTGGGTCACTTCGTGAGCCGCCAAGTTAGGGCAGGTTACTAGTGAGTCACCAAATCCGGCCGGTTCATACTTCCGGCCGGGTCATACGACGGGGTATATCCCCGATAGGACCCGAAGGCCTGTGGTAAACTACTCACACATCATCGGAGAGGCTATGGTGTTGGTGTAGAAGGCCTCCGTGATCGATTCCCCCTCCGGCAGAGCGCCGGAAAATGCCCCAAGATGGGATCTCACGAGTACAGAAGGTTGCGGCGGTGGAAATAGGCTTTCGTGGTGCTCCTGGATGTTTTCGGGGTATATGGGTATATATAGGAGGAAGAAGTACGTCGGTGGAGCTGCGAGGGGCCCACACGGGTAGGGGGCGTGCCTACCCCCTGGGCGCGCCCTCGTGCCACGTGGCCTCCTCGCTTCTTTCTTGACGTCCACTCCAAGTCTCCTGGATCACGTTTGTTCCAAAAATAATTCTCTCGAAGGTTTCATTCCGTCTGGATTCCGTTTGATATTCCTTTTCTGTGAAACACTGAAATAGGCAAAAAAAACAGCAATTTGCACTAGGCCTTTGGTTAGTAGGTTAGTCCCAAAAATAATATAAAAAGTTATATTAAGTCCCATTAAACATCCAAAACAGATAATATAATAGCATGGAACAATAAAAAATTATAGATACGTTGGAGATGTATCAAGCATCCCCAAGCTTAATTCCTGCTCGTCCTCGAGTAGGTAAATGATAAAAACAGAATTTTTGATGTGGAATGCTACCTAGCATAATTCTCAATGTAATTTTCTTTATTGTGTCATGAATGTTCAGATCCAAAAGATTCAAGACAAAAGTTTAATATTGACATAAAAATAATAATACTTAAAGCATACTAACAAAGCAATCATGTCTTCTCAAAATAACATGGCTAAAGAAAGTTATCCCTACAAAATCATATAGTCCGGCTATGCTCTATCTTCACCACACAAAGTATTTATGTCATGCACAACCCCGATGACAAGCCAAGCAATTGTTTCATACTTTTGATGTTCTCAAACTTTTTCAATCTTCACGCAATATATGAGCGTGAGCCATGGACATAACATTATAGGTGGAATAGAATGGTGGTTGTGGAGAAGACAAAAAGAGAAGATAGTCTCACATCAACTAGGCATATCAACGGGCAATGGAGATGCCCATCAATAGATATCAATGTGAGTGAGTAGGGATTGCCATGCAGCGAATGCACTAGAGCTATAAGTGCATGAAAGCTCAACAAAAGAACTAAGTGGGTGTGCATCCAGCTCGCTTGCTCACGAAGACCTAAGGCAATTTGAGGAAGCCCATCATTGGAATATACAAGTCAAGTTCTATAATGAAAAATTCCCACTAGTATATGAAAGTGACAACGTAGGAGACTCTCTATCATGAAGATCATGGTGCTACTTTGAAGCACAAGTGTGGTAAAAGGATAGTAGCACTGTCCCTTCTCTCTTTTTCTCCGATTTTTTTCTTTTTTTCTTTTTCTCCCTTTTTTTATTTTTTTTCCGGAGTCTCATCCCGACTTGTGGGGGAATTATAGTCTCCATCATCCTTTCCTCACTTGGGACAATGCTCTAATAATGATGATCATCACACTTTTATTTACTTACAACTCAAAAAATTACAACTCGATACTAGAACAAAATATGACTCTATGTGAATGCCTCCGACGGTGTACGGGATGTGCAATGAATCAAGAGTGACATGTATGAAAGAATTATGACTGGTGGCTTTGCCACAAATACGATGTCAACTGAATGATCATGCAAAGCAATATGACAATGATGAAACATGTCATAACAAACGGAACGGTGGTAAGTTGCATGGCAATATATCTCGGAATGGCTATGGAAATGCCATAATAGGTAGGTATGGTGATTGTTTTGAGGAAGGTATAAAGTGGGTGTATGGTACCGGCGAAAGTTGGATGGTACTAAAGAGGCTAGCAATGGAGGAAGGGTGAGAGTGCGTATAATCCATGGACTCAACATTAGTCATAAAGAACTCACATACTTATTGCAAAAATCTATTAGTTATGGAAAAAAAGTACTACGCGCATGCTCCTAGGGGGATAGTTTGGTAGGAAAAGACCATCGCTTGTCCCGGCCGCCACTCATAAGGAAGACAATCAATAAATAAATCATGCTCCGACTTCATCACATAATGGTTCACCATACGTGCATGCTACGGGAATCACAAACTTTAGAACAAGTATTTCCCAAATTCACAACTACTCAACTAGCATAACTCTAACATCACAATCTTCATATCTCAAAACAATCATCAAGTATCAAACTTGTCATAGTATTCAATGCACTTTTTATGATAGTTTTTATTATACCCATCTTGGATGCCTATCATATTAGGACTAATTTTATAGCCAAATAAAATTACCATGTTGTTCTAAAAGACTCTCAAAATATATAAGTGAATCATGAGAGATCAATGATTTCTATAAAATAAAACCACCACTGTGCTCTAAAAGATATAAGTGAAGCACTAGAGCAAAATTATCTAGCTCAAAAGATATAAGTGACGCACATAGAGTATTCTAATAAATTCCGATTCATGTGTGTCTCTCCAAAAGGTGTGTACAGCAAGGATGATTGTGGTAAAATAAAAGGCAAAGATTCAAATCATACAAGACGCTCCAAGCAAAACACATATCATGTGGTGAAGAAAAATATAGCCTCAAGTAAAGTTACCGATAGACGAAAACGAAAGAGGGGATGCCTTCCAGGGCATCCCAAAGCTTAGGCTTTTGGTTGTCCTTGAATTTTACCTTGGGGTGCCTTGGGAATCCCCAAGATTAGGCTATTTCCACTCCTTATTCCAAAATCCATCAAATCTTTACCCAAGACATGAAAACTACACAACACAAAACTCAACAGAAAATCTCATGAGCTCCCTTAGTATAAGAAAACAAATCACCACTTCAAGGTACTGTAATGAACTAATTATTTATTTATATTGGTGTTAAACCTACTGTATTCCAACTTCTCTATGGTTCATACCCCCCAATACTAGCCATAGATTCATCAAAATAAGCAAACAACACACGAAAAACAGAATCTGTCAAAAACAGAACAGTCTGTAGTAATCTGTAGGTTTCGAATACATCTGTAACCCCAAAAATTATGAAATAAATTGTTGGACGTGAGGAATTTTTCTATTAATCATCTGCAAAAAGAATAAACCTAATCTCACTCTCCAGTAAAAAATGGCAGCAAATCTCATGAGCACTAAAGTTTCTGTTGTTTACAACAAGATCGCAAAGACTTCCCCCAAGTCTTCCCAAAGGTTCTACTTGGCACAAACACTAATTAAAAACATAAAACCACATATAAACAGAAGCTAGATGAATTATTTATTACTAAATAGAAACAAAAAGCAAGAAAAAAAATTAAAATTGGGTTGCCTCCCAACAAGCGCTATCGTTTAACGCCCCTAGCCAGGCATAAAAACAAGAATAGATCTAGGTATTGCCATCTTTGGTATGTAATTCTTCAATAGAACACTTATAAACCTTAGGAGTTTCCTTCTTTTTATTAATAAACTCCTAGGCAAGAAATCAAGAAATTCATTTCTAGCAAAAGGTTCCTTAATGATAGCGAAAAAGTTGGGGTGAACACTTATTGCTTTGAGATCCACATTTTCCTTACTAGAAGATTCACATTTATTTTTAGGCACATACATAAACTTGGCAATTCTAGTAGTAGGAGGATTTGGAGTATTTTTCACGGAAGAAAAGGAAGACCCTAAGTTGGTAATAATATCCTCAAGTTTATCAATTCTTGTGGAATCTTGATCTATCTTTTCGTTAACTATGGGTTCTGTTTCTTTAAAAAAAATCCAGAGTAACTCCTACCTTAGATCCGTATTGGGTAATCTGGTTGTGGATCTTTTTATCCAAATTCTCAATCAACTCTACAGTGGAAACTTTATTTTCAATAATTTCAAGCCTTTGCATCACATGTTCCAAAGTTAAAATAGTTCCATTAACCAAGAGAGGTGGTAGCCCAAACAAATCTATCATAGCATTATAAGAATCAAAAGTATGGCTACCCAAGAAATTCCCTCCGGTAATGGTATCAAGAATATATCTATTCCAAGGGGTGATGCCTACATAAAAATTGCAAAGAAGAATAGAAGTGGATCTATTCTGAGCATTGCAAATTATATACCAAGCATCTTTTAAATTTTCTTCGTCCCTTTGTTTAAAATTGAGAACTTCATGATCGGGAGTATTAACTGTGATAGAAGGGATAGCCAAAATAGCAAAACCAACTATCTAACACACGAACACACAAGAAGCAAGAAAAAGGGCGAACGAAAAAGAAGGCGAATAAAACGGCAAAGGTGAAGTGGGGGAGAGGAAACTGAGAGGCAAATGGCAAATAATGTAATGCGAGGGATAAGAGTTTGTGATGGGAACTTGGTATGTCTTGACTTGTGCATAGATCCCCCCAGCAGCGACGCCAGAAATCCTCCTTGCTACCTCTTCAGCATGCGTTGGTTTTCCCTTGAATAGGAAAGGGTGATGTAACAAAGTAGCGTAAGTATTTCCCTCAATTTTTGAGAACCAAGGTATCAATCCAGCAGGAGATTACACGCAAGTCACCTAGTACCTTCACAAACAAACAAGAACCTCGCAACCAACACGATAAAGGGGTTGTCAATCCCTTCACGGTCACTTACGAAAGTGAGATATGATAGAGATAATAAGATAAACATTTTTGGTATTTTTATGATATAGATTGGAAAATTAAGATTGCAAAATAAACGGTGACAGAAATGGCTAGTTGACGGGAGATTAATATGATGGAGAATAGACCCGGGGGCCATAGTTTCACTAGCGGCTTCTCTCAAGATAGCAAATTCTACGGTGGGTGAACAAATTATTGTCGAGCAATTGATAGAAAAGCGAATAATTATGAGAATATCTAGGCATGATCATGTATATAGGCATCATGTTCGCGACAAGTAGACCGAAATGATTCTGCATCTACTACTATTACTCCACACATCGACCGCTATGCAGCATGCATCTAGAGTATTAAGTTCATAAGAACAGAGTAACGCATTAGGCAAGATGACATGATCTAGAGGGATAAACTCAAGCAATATGATATAAACCCCATCTTTTTATCCTCGATGGCAACAATACAATACATGCCTTGCTGCCCCTGCTGTCACTAGGAAAGAACACCGCAAGCTTGAATCCAAAACTAAGCACTTCTCCCATTGCAAGAAAGGTCAATCTAGTAGGCCAAACCAAACTGATAATTCGAAGAGACTTGAAAAGATATTAAATCTTGCATAAAATATTTCAGAGAAGAATCAAATATTATTCATAGATAATCTTGATCATAAACCCACAATTCATTGGATCTCGATAAACACACCGCAAAAGGAATTACATCGAATAGATCTCCAAGAGAATCAAGGAGAACTTTGTATTGGGATCCAAAGAGAGAGAAGAAGCCATCTAGCTAATAACTATGGACCCAAAGGTCTGTGGTAAACTACTCACACATCATCGGAGAGGCTATGGTGTTGATGTAGAAGCCCGACGTGATCGATTCCCCCTCCGGCGGAGCGTCGAAAAAGGCCCCAAGATGGGATATCACGGGTACAGAAGGTCGCGGCAGTGGAAATAGGGTTTCATGGTGCTCCTGGATGTTTTCGGGGTATATGGGTATATATAGGAGGAAGAAGTACATCGGTGGAGCTGCGAGGGGACCACGAGGGTGGGGGCGCGCCTACCCCCTGGGCATGCCCTCCTGCCTCGTGGCCTCCTTGCTTCTTTCTTGACGTCCACTCCAAGTCTCCTGGATCACGTTTGTTCCAAAAATAACTCTCCCGAAGGTTTCATTCTGTTTGGATTCCGTTTGATATTCCTTTTCTGCGAAACACGCAAAAAAATAACAATTTGCACTGGGCCTTTGGTTAGTAGGTTAGTCCCAAAAATAATATAAAAAGGTATATTAAAGCACATTAAGGATCCAAAAAAGATAATATAATAGCATGGAACAATCAAAAATTATAGATACGTTGGAGACGTATCAGTATTTTGGAACAAAGACCCGTCATGTGAAGGCGAACGCTTTAACTATTCAAACCGTGGGCGTTTACATGCCGCCACAAGTCCCGCTTCTCATCGGCAGGTACCGTCCGAGCAAGCATGTGAGTCGACGGGAGGCGTGCGAGCAGACCCCTGCGCCAGCTGACCGGGAGGCATGCGAGCAGGCCACTGCGCAGGCTCATCGGGAGGCGAGCCCTTTGACCAGGCTCCGCCGCCCATCTTTGTCCCAATTGCCCCCACTTTTAATGGAGTTGGTGCCGCAGTTTAAAATTACCCCTGCACAACTCGGTATCGCTACAATCTTCACTCTTCCTCTCTGATTCTCCTGTTGTCTACCTCCAGCCAGCCTGACCTAACCATACGCCATGCCGCATCATGATGGTCTGCCCTTAGTCTTCCAGTTTCCTAAGGAAGACACCCAACCGGAGTCTCAAGAACATAAGTTGCTTTGGGGCGAGTTTGAACTAGCCTTGCGGGAAGACGTTGCGCCCATCCCCGCTCTCATTCCGGCTCCCGTCACCCCGACTGTGCCCACGCTCATCCCCGTGGCATTGATGGGCTGGGAGCCGCACATTGTTGCCGAGCTTGATGCCATGGGGTTCCACGAGGTCCCTGCCGACTTTCATGCGCCCGTGCACCTGCCAGCGCGTGAACTGACGTGTGCTCCCGTGTTGGTGCTCGTGCACACAAATGTCTCCGCCGCGCCGTTGCGAGTGCATGTCCCCACGCGGGTGATAGTGCCCCCCTCAGTGGCATGGATGTCCGCCGTCGACCGCTTCCTTGCACCAACGTAAGTCGCTTCCTCCCACCAGTTGACTCGCTCCTGGAGATCGAAGTCCAGAACATTCTGGCCTTCCTTGAACCTAGGACCAATGTCCAAGAGTACGCCAACAACGGCGCAAGACGTCGCCGTCGGTCAGTGGCCCGGCGACACACAAATCACGACAGAGGAGCCGCTTCCCACCGCAAGACGCCCCCGCCGCCGACACGTAATCTAAATTTGCCATGAAAAATCCGAACGTTTATCATTTCCGTTTATTTTAGATCATTCGCCATATGAATGTAAAGTCGGAGTCAGACTGAATGAAATCTATGGTTTCATCAATTGATGTTCTGCTAGAGTTGTATCAAATTAAATACAAAACGTCATGAAGCCACATGTATTCCTTCTCTTCGCAAACATTTCATATGAAATACCACGTCAATTCCAAATATTTTCTTAGGGAATTCAATTCCAAATACTTGTAGGGCACGACCAGTCCCCTTGTTCGAACACTAGGCGATACATCTATTTATCAACGCATTAAATTATTATGGAGTAGTAGATAAATAGTACTAGATAACTTGTCCGTCACGGTCACTTTTGTTCCTAAACTTGTTACATGTATAATCTATATCTATACCATCTATACCAAAGGGGCAAATTCAATTAATCTCGGCCATCAAATCATGTCAATACAACGAGCTAGTCTGCTTCAATGTCAAGCGCTCAACACGTTTAGCGTGCAGTTAATTTCATGCCAAAATTAGTGCTAATCACATAATAACAGGCAAATAATATCCTACTTAACATCTGCATGGACTTAATATATTTCCAAATTAACGTGCATTGCACGTACACATTGACTAGTACTACTAGTACGTGAAACTGGTGCAGTAACTTGTGAACGCGTCCAGATATGGTCAACGACAACATCGCCCGTGAATTCTTTGTGTTTGCCAGTGCGTCTAAACGTAGAAGCGAAGGAGAGAGAGAGAATACATGGAACCCACCAGTAAGTGAAGGCAAATAGTACGTGCTAACGAGCCGATCCCACTAATGTACTAAAAATAATATTAAAACTTATTATCCATTAAATAGGATGTGGTAATATAAAAACATTATATCAACAAAGGGGGGTACAACAAACGTGGTTGTACTATGTTGCCTATTGACGTGCGGCTTGAAGGCCTTGGTCGCATGTTTGATGCTCGTCCTTTTTAATTTTTAATTTATATATGGGTCCAAATTTTTTTCCATGACAGGTGGGCCCCTCGATGTGTATTTGTAGCACTTTAATTTGTGGATTAAAATTTGTTCCATTACAAGTGGACTATCGGTGTGCAGTTTTGTAGCTTATTTGTAATAATTAAAGGGAACAGCAGAGTTTTTTGCAAAAATACCATGGTGCGACGTTAAAGGTGAGAAAGGACGTGCGAGAGAGCGACGACCGAGCCAGAGGGAAATCAATTGGGGTAGGTGCGGGGGTTGCAACAGTTTTTGGAGTAGTTGTTGGTTGAAATCTACAAAATTATAATCTAAACCCACCGGAATAAATGCCTTTGCAAATTAATCCAAGGTTGGAGTCTCCTCGCAATCTAAATAGCTCCAGCTCTGCGAGGGATGGAGAGGTAGCTTCAATGTGTGGAAGGTACGGCCTGAGAAAGCAAGGTCAATCGAGACACGGATAGATAGAGAGACAAATTTAGTGTAGTCTGGCATTTGTTGAAAATATATACATGCTATGGAGAGATATTGTCCGATTGAGCTTTTGGGAAGGGTGAGGGCTGTAAGATAGAGCTTGAGAGATGATCCAGTCACAGACATGTAGATATATTTTGTGTGTGGGAGGAAGGAAGGTCGATCGATTATATATATAAAGGGAGAGAGATTGAGCGAGTGCGGGTCGTTGTGCGATCGGAAGAGTGAGACGGGTTGGAGAGAGTGACCTAGATAGACAATGTGCCTGAGAGAGTATACAATATGAATATGTCGAATTGGGCTCAAACATGGAGATATATTGTTTGTGTCCGAGAAAGACCGAGGTCAATCGAGACATACAGAGAGAGAGAGATTGAGAGAGCGTGGCCCACCATGAGGTCGAAAGAGTGGGGGCGGCTTGGATGGACTGACCTAGATACACAATCTGCGTGAAAGAGTATAGAGTGTGGCGATCGAGGCCCGAACAGGGAGATATATCATTTGTGTGTGAAAGAAAACAAGGTTAATCGAGACTTAGATAAAGAGAGCGAGATTGAGCAAGTGTGGCCCACCGTGCGGAAGAAAGAGACAGTCTCGAGAGAGTGACCTAGATAGACAACGTGTGTGCGTGCGCACGAGATGGGGGGCTAGATAGGCAATGCATGTATCTAGCAAGGGAGGGTGGGAGGGAGAGAGAGAGATCGGCATGGAGTGCAATATCGGGTGTGTGAGGTAGATACATTTGGTAACAGAGTGGAAAAGGGGGGTTGTGTACTTGAGAGAGTTAGAGATCGAAACATGGAAAGAAAGAATGAATGTGTCTCGGAAACCGATAGCTTCCTAATGTGGTTGGGAGAGGAAGATTGATCGATACAAGAAGTATGTAGCGTGTGTGCTGAGGGGGGGTGTGATACGTCTCCAACGTATCTATAATTTTTTATTGTTCCATGCTATTATATTATCTATTTTGGATGTTTAATGGGCTTTAATATGCTCTTTTATATTATTTTTAGGACTAACCTATTAACCGGAGGCCAGTGCCAGTTTCTGTTTTTTTTGCCTATTTCAGTGTTTTGCAGAAAAGGAATACCGAACGGAATCCAAACGGAATGAAACCTTCACGATGATCTTTCTTGGACCGAAAGCAAACCAAGAGACTTGGAGTGAAAGTCTGGAACTCCATGAGGCAGCCACGAGGCAGGAGGGCGCGCCCCCCCCCACACTCGTGGGCCCCATGGAGCTCCACCGACGTACTTCTTTCGCCTATATATACCCTTATACCCTAGAAACATCAGTGGGAGTCACAAAACCACTTTTCCACCACCGCAACCTTTTGTACCCGTGAGATACCATCTTGGGGCCTTTACGGGCGATCTGCCAGAGGTGGAATCGATCATGGAGGGCTTCCACATCAACACCATAGCCTCTCCGATGAAGCATGAGTAGTTTACCATAGACCATCGGGTACATAGCTATTAGCTAGATGTCTTCTTCTCTCTCTTTGATCTTCAATACAAAGTTCTCCTCGATGTTCTTGGAGATCTATTCAATGTAATACTCTTCTGCGGTGTGTTTGCCGAGATCCGATGAATTGTGGGTTTATGAACTTGATTATCTATGATTATTATTTGGTTCTTCTCTGAATTCTTATATGCATGATTTGATATCTTTGCAAGTCTCTTCGAATTATCGGTTTAGTTTGCCCTACTAGATTGATCTTTCTTGCAATGGGAGAAGTGCTTAGCTTTGGGTTCAATCTTGCGGTGTCCTTTCCCAGTGACAGTTGGGGCAGCAAGGCATGTATTGTATTGTTGCCATCGAGGATAAAAGATGTGGTTTATGTTATATTTCTTGAGTTTATCCCTCTACATCATGTCATCTTGCTTAATGCGTTACTCTGTTCTTATGAACTTAATACTCTAGATGCATGCTGGATAGCGGTCGATGTGTGGAGTAATAGTAGTAGATGCATAATCGTTTCGATTTACTTGACACAGACATGATGCCTATATTCATGATCATTGCCTTAGATGTCTTCATAACTATGCACTTTTCTATCAATTGCTCGGCAGTAATTTGTTCACCCACCGTAATACATGCTATCATGAGAGAAGCCACTAGTGAAACCTATGGCCCCCGGGTCTCTTTCATATTATATTGCATCTCTTTTATTATCGCATCTCGTTTAGTATTTTGCAATCTATACAACAAAATACCAAGCATATTTATCTTATTATCTCTATCAGATCTCACTTTCGCAAGTGACCGTGAAGGGATCGACAACCCCTTTTATCGTGTTGGTTGCGAGGTTCTTGATTGTTTGTGTAGGTACTAGGTGACTTGTGCGTTGTCTTCTACTGGATTGATTCCTTGGTTCTCAAACCCGAGGGAAATACTTACGCTACTTTGCTACATCATCCTTTCCTCTTCAAGGGAAAACCAACTCATGCTCAAGAGGTAGCAAGAAGGATTTTTGGCTCCGTTGCCGGGGAGATCTACGCCAAGTCAAGATATACCAAGTACCCATCATAAACTCTTCTCCCTCACATTACATTATTTGCCATTTGCCTCCTGTTTTCCTCTCCCCCACTTCACCTTTGCCGCTTTATGTGTCCTCTTCCATTCGTCTCCTTTCGCTTGCTTCTTGTGTGTCCGTGTGTTAGATCGTTTGTTTGCCCTCATGGCTAGCCTTCCTTTGTCTCCCGATTTTGAAGTTCTTCATTTTAAACAAAGGGAGGGAGAAAACCTAAAAGATGCTTGGTATAGAATTTGAATGCTCAAAATAGATCTACTAAAAAGCAATGTACTTCTGTTCTTCTTCACAATTTTTACGTAGGCATCACTCCTTGGTATAGATATGTTCTTGACACCATTACTGGATGGAATTTCTTAGGAAGCCATACCTTTGATTCTTATAATGCTATGATAGATTTGTTAGGCCCACCACCTCTTTTGGTCAATGGAACTATTTTAACTTTGGAACATGTGATGCAAAGGCTTGATATTATTGAAAATAAAATTGCCACTGTAGAGTTAATTAAAATTTTGGTTAAAAAGATCCACAACCAAATTACTCAATATGTATCTAAGGTAGGAGTTTCTCTGAAAAATCTTAAGGAAAAGGAACCCATAGTTAATGAGAAGATAGATCAAGATTCCACGAGAATTGATAAACTCGAAGATATTATTACCAACTTGGGGTCCGCTTTCTTTGCCGTTAAAAATACCTCAAATCCTCCTCCTACCAAAGTTTCCAAGTTTATCTATGTTCCTAAAAATAAGGGTGAATCTTCTAGTAAGAAAAATGAAGACCTCAAATCAATAAGTGTTCACCACAACTTATTAAATATCATTAAGGAACCTTTTGCTACAAATGAATTTCTTGATTTCCGACATAGGAGTTTGATCGTTAGCAAAAACAAAGAACCTCCTAAGGGTTATAAGTGTACAATTTAAGAATTGAATACCAAAGATGACAATACCTAGATCTATTCTTGCTTTTATGCCTAGCTACGGGCGTTAAATGATAGCGCTTGTTGGGAGGCAACCCAATTTTATTTTTGTTCTTTACTTTTTGTTCCTGTTTAGTAACAAATAATTTATCTAGCCTATGTTATGATTGTGTTTTTATGTTTTAGTTTGTGTTTGTGCCAAGTAAAGCCTTTATGATCTTCTTGGGCGATTGTTGTTTGATCTTGCTGATAAAAACAGAAAGTATGCGCTCACGAAAATAATTTTCATTTTTTACCAAAGAGCGATAAAATACCAATTCCAACTGCAGTAGATCAATATACAAATTATCCTGGTCTTCCTAATTTTTCATAATTTTTGGAGTTCCCAAAGTATTCATAGTTGTCAGATTGCTACAGACTGTTCTATTTTTGACAGATTCTGCTTTTCGCGTGTTGTTTGCTTATTTTGATGCATCTATGGCTAGTATCGGGGGGTATGAACCATAGAGAATTTGGAACACAGTAGGTTTAACACCAATATAAATAAATAATGAGTTAATTACAGTACCTTAAAGTGGTGGTTTATTTCATATACTAAGGGAGCTCACGAGATTTTCTGTTGAGTTTTGTGTTGCGAAGTTTTCAAGTTTTTGGGTAAAGATTTGATGGATTTTGAAATAAGGAGTGGCAAGAGCCTAAGCTTGGGTATGCCCAAGGCACCCCAAGGTAAAATTCAAGGGCAACCAAAAGCCTAAGCTTGGGGATGCCCCGGAAGGCATCCCCTCTTTCGTCTTCGTCTATCGGTAACTTTACTTGAGGCTATTTTTTATTCACCACATGATATGTGTTTTGCTTGTAGCGTCTTGTATGATATGAGTCTTTTGTTTTTAGTTTACCACAATCATCCTTGCTGTACACACCTTTTGGGAGAGACACGCATGAACTAGAATTTATTAGAATACTCTATGTGCTTCACTCATATCTTTTCAAGTATACAATTTTGCTCTAAGTGCTTCACTTATATCTTTTTAGAGCACGGTTGTGGTTTTATTTTATAGTAATTATTTATCTCTCATGCTTCACTTATATTATTTTGAGAGTTTTTTTAGAATAGTATGGTAATTGTAACATCCCAAATTTTCAATTTGGAATGTTATACGTAGGTCATTCATGCATATCATATTTTATTTGCATTTCGTTTCACGATCGTTGAAAATTCTAAGCAACTCAAGGACCCTCGGAGAGAGTTGGGGATTACACGGTTTTCATATCTGAATTTTATCAAATATCGAAACGAGGATCAGTTGTTTTATTATTTTTCTCTACGAAAATATTTCATATTAAAATATATGAGAGGAGATAATATGACTTCTCCAAAATAAACGAAATATTGGAGGAAAATATTAAAGTCAACCTTTTGTTTTTATTCGGATTTTATTGCTATTTTATTTGCATAGGGAAAATACGCGTTTTTCAGAATTGCATATTAGGCCCAAACAAATGTTCACCTTGTCCGGCAGATTTTTAGAGGACGGGGAAAATTTATTTCGGGATTTATGGAGTCCGTTTAGTATTTCTTTTCTTTTTTTTCTGTGGCGGAATTATTAAAAAAACAGCGCACTAACCTAACAGGGCCGTATCCGGCTAGGACACCGCCCAGCTGGCCCCTTTAAGAGGCGAGGCCGAGGCCCGAGCCAACCCCAGCCCAAGCCGCCGCCTCGATCCGCCGCCGCCGCCCGCCCCCCGCCGACTCACCGCCAGAGTGCGCCGCCGCCGCCGACCCGTTCCATGAGGTAGCCGCCGGTTTTTTTAAAAACCGATCGGTTTTATTTCGTAAACCCTAGTTTCGGTTTTTTTAATTAGATCGGTTTAGATCGGGTTTTTTCGGTCCGGTTAAATAGCAGACGTTTGTCCGTACGTTCGTTTTAACGAACGGTTTTCGCCCGTTAGTCACAGACAACGAACGTTCATTAATTAGCCTGTTTGTCAGTTTTTCTTTTTCTCGGATTTTTCGTGATTATTTTCGATTGCGATTTCTGATCCGATTTTCGTTTTAGTTTATCTTTTTGCTCGTTTATCGGAATCAGGCGATTCAAACACCTAGATCTTCGTCTCGAAGCCCTCTTTCCGTTTAACCAACTTGAACAAGATTTTGGTACTGTAAAATTTGACTTTAGTCCAGATTAGTAAGCGGATCTTGTTTCTTTCGCACTTTGTGTTTCATTGCTCTGTTTGATTCGATTCTTTTGCAAACCGGAGTTCTTATGTTGAACTTTCTGGTTAGTTCTTCTTATTAGAGTTTTACCCATGCACCTTTGCTTGGTTGCTTATGTATGCTATTATTTGTTTGTGATAGAATATCCGGAGTGCAAAGCGTGCTACTACGAGTCTCTAGGTTTCACGGATCATCAGCAAGGCAAGTAACACTTTGATCGTACCCTTTATTACCCAGTTTTTATGCATTAGTTCCAAACCTCAAACACTGCATGATTAGGATGTGATTAACTTGTGGGTTTGGGAAATAGATGATGAGGTAGAACCTATTACCTGTTTTATTATCAGACCATCGGGTGTTACCTCTACGTTGCTTATACTGCTATGCTATGCTTGTAGACGTGGATTGGGTTTGAGTGTATCCATGACAGATGTGATATTGTTAATTGATGGTTCAACTTAAGGTGGCAACTTTAATACACATATGGGTGGATTGCTTGTTTGGGCACCTGGAGAATCCAGTGTTGTCCTAGGATATCCCAGAGTACCCGTGTGATCATCCTACGGTCCGCCACCCAGTCTCAAAGGGATCTTAACATTATTCATGCTAGAAACTTCCGTGTGCATCCACAAGCCATTATGGGCTCTGGCATAGTATGAGTAAATTGTGTGAACTCTTTTAGTGGTGGGCTAGTAGATATAGAGGGAAAGTAGGTGTAACTGTCCACCCAGAGTAAAGAGTAAATGCTTCTGAAAGACTGTGTCTTGGTCATCTGTTTCTCAAACATCGTGCAGTGCGAGAAATCCAACGGAGGAGATCAAGTCTTGTGGGGAAAAGTGCGCAAACCTCTGCAGAGTGTACAATCTAATCATGGTTAGCCGTGTCCCGGTTATGGACATCTTGAGTATCCAGTACTTGGATTTTCCTATGGTGTCTCATCACTCTAAATTAATTTGTTGGGTTAATGAACTACTTTAATTGGGATTGAGTTGGAGGAACCTTCTCAATGATGTTTCAACTACCATGATAGCTAAAATAAAACTTACTCCTTTGTTGTAGGGAAAAATTGGCTTTTCGCAAAAGCCGTATAACCATACAGCCTCCACTAGCCAAATATGCATATAGTGTTAGCATTATTTCTGTTCATTGCTCTACTGTGTTACATTGCCAGCATATTCCATGTGCTGACCCGTTTCGGGCTGCAACATATCACGTTGCAGACTTTTCAGACGAGGAGTAAGATTTGCTAGGTCGTTGCCATGCAGCTCAGCTATGCCGTTGGAGTTGATGGACTCACTTTATCTTCCAAGCCTTCCGCTATTATCGTATTAGATTGCCTTAAGCCATATTTATTGTAATAAGTTCTCTTTTGGAGACATTGATGTATTAACTGTGTGATTGCTACTCTGTTATAAATCCTTCGAGTACTGTGTGTGTCAACATTACCGATCTAGGGATGGCACTGAAGCACATAGACTTGACCGCTTGAGGTCGGGTCGCTACACAGATGGTATCAGAGCACACGCTGAGTGTAGGACACGACCACTAAGCTAAAGCGCTAGATCACTACTCTCTTCTCATTTCTGACTACTCTCCATTTTCTACTCTTTAGGATGGCGGACGCAAGGAACAAGTTTGCACAACCGGATGAAGAAGCACCTTTTGGACGACACTTGAAGGAAGTCACTAAGTACCTGAACATTGGAATACCAAGCTTCACCAGGACTTACAACGCCACTTTACCAGAAGAGGAGCGATGGATGATTCAAGTTCAAGTTCCTGGAAGGACATTCACGCCAGTCACTAAGCCCATAGAGTTTTCCTTTGATGCACCAACCTGGAGTCTAGGAAAGAGTATGGCAGCCCACATCACCATGGGACAAATTGGAGAAGTTTACCATAAGGAGCTTAAGGATACTATCTACCAGATTTGGGGGCACTGAGATGAGAAATGGAAGATGATCAGCACCAGGAAGGATAGATCAATTGCAGCTTTCATCCAGGAGTTAAACCAGCACATTCGTCACCAGGAGAATCAGATGTGCACAGGCATGATAGATTTGAAGAAGGCAATGACAAGGATCACGGAGCTGGAGGAAGAACTCTAGGCTAATCGCGAAGATTATGAGGAGGAAATCGTCGTACTAGTCGATAAGAATGCAGACCTGACAATGAAGCTAGGAGTATTCATGGGAGACCCAGCGCCAGGAGGAGAAGACGACGAACCTAAGGAGATTCGTTCAGAAGACTACATCATCATCGACGACACCGATTCCGACCCCGACGACAGTGATGATGACTTTGAAGACGAAGCCGGAGCATACATCATGGAGTCTTCCACTGATCAAAATTTCTAGATGACCACCCAAAACCGTAGTAGTAGTCTACCATGTATATAGTATAGTCTGAGAACTTTTGTAACGATAGTTAGATCGATTTGTATGCCCTTGCCTGATTGATTGAGTGATATGATTGTGTTTGTCTCATGTGCATATGGGTAGTGTTTTCCTCACTAGACCTCATTCTATTCTACTTCTCTTCCCTCTAAACCCTCAGATGCCTCCGAGACGTGACCCCGGATTTACCTTTCCACCGGAGCTCCCTCAGTTGATCCAGCTGCAGAATACACTGATGCAGTTGTTAGTTCATAACCAAGGCAACAACAACAACAACCCACCGCCACCACCACCAGTTGACAACTTAGCTCATTTTCTGAGGTTGCAGCCGCCGGTGTTTTCCAGTAGCACCGAGCCAATAGTGGCAGATGATTGGGTCCACAGGATTGGAAGGGAGTTAACCACTGCAGGATGCACAGATGCTGAGAAGGTGTGATTTGCCGCACATCAGTTGGATGGACCAGCAACCTCATGGTGGGAGAATTACACTGTCACCTATCCTACAGCCACTGTTACATGGGATTAGTTCCAGCAAGCATTCCGCACAGCCCATGTCTCAACTGGAGCTATGAGCATGAAGAAGTGTGAGTTTCGCAACTTGCGCCAAGGGAACCATACTGTGGGACAGTACATGGATGAATTTAGTAAGCTATCTCGTTATGCCCCTGATGATGTGGCCACCGATGCCGCAAAGCAGGAGAAGTTTATGGAAGGGCTGAATGATGAGATGAGCATGCAATTGATGGTGGCAACATTTAACAACTACCAGGAGTTGGTAGACAAGGCTCTTATGATTGAAGGGAAGCAACAGCAAATTGAGAGCCGCAAAAGGAAGTATGGACAAGGAAGGTACAACTCAGGAGCTCAGCAGAAGCCTAGTTTAACCCCAAACTCAGGAGAACTTGTCCATAACCATGGATGTCACACTCACCATGGAGGGAGTTCTCACAACCACAGTGGCCCCAAGAATGGAAACGGGAATGGAGCAGGTAGTAATCAGAACCGCTCTAACCCAGCCACACCTGCCAAGAAGGACCTAAGTCACATTAATTGTTTCAAGTGCGGGAAGACTGGACAGTACGCCACTGAGTGCCCTGAAGCGAAGAATGGAAATGGCAATGGAAGCGCTGGGAAGAAGCCCAACCCTTTCAACAGGGGACAAGTGAACCACGTGAACATGGAGGAGGTTGAGGAGCAGCCTGATGCCGTTATCGGTAAGTTTTTGGTTAAGTCGTTTACTGCAATCGTTCTTTTTGAAACTGGTGCATCGCATTCATAAATATCAAGGGGATTCGTGGATAAGTATAAAATGCCCACTAAAGTTCTTAGGACACCTATGCTAGTAACCTCACCCGGAGCTAAGTATATGGCAAGCATTGGATGTTTTCAGATGCCATTAGCCATTGGAAGCCATGTTTTCCCCTCAGACCTGATAATTTTGGAGTCACAAGTATTGGATGTGATACTGGGAATGGATTGGCTATCGATGTATGGGGGAACCATCGATTGCGCGAGTAAGTCAATTTTGCTCACCACCCCGGAGGGAAAAAGGATCAAGTATGTATCTAGGCATGCACCTAGGAGGAGCCAAGCAAATACTCTCACAAGAGTTGTTCAGGAGGAAGTGCCTGTAGTGAAGGATTACCCAGATGTTTTTCCAGAGGAGTTACCAGGCATGCCACCGGATCGAGACATCAAGTTTTTGATAGAGCTATTGCCAGGTACCGGGCCAATATCAAAGAGACCCTACTGAATGCCCACAAACGATCTAGAAGCGATCAAGAAGCAGATTAAGGAGTTGTTGGACAAAGGTTACATCCGACGAAGTTCATCACCATGGGGAACCCCAGTGCTTTTGGTGGAGAAGAAGGATAAGTCTCTAAGAATGGTTGTTGATTATCATGCATTGAATGAAGTGACGATTAAGAACAAGTACCCCCTGCCAATGATCAATGATCTATTTGACCAGTTGACAGGATCTAATGTGTTTTCAAAGATCGATCTGCAATCAGGATATCACCAGCTGAAGATTCGAGAGAAGGATATACCTAAGACAGCTTTCACCACAAGGTATGGGCTGTATGAGTATATGGTCATGTCTTTTGGATTAACTAATGCCCCTGCCTATTTCATGAGTATGATGAACAAGGTGTTCATGGAGTTCTTGGATAAGTTCGCTGTGGTGTTCATTGATGATATCTTGGTATACTCGAGGAGTGAAGAGGAGCACAAGGAACATTTACATTTAGTTCTCGAGAAGCTCAGGGAACATTAGTTGTATGCCAAGTTTAGCAAATGTGAGTTTTGGTTGAAGGAAGTTGGATTTCTTGGACATGTTATATCAGGAGAGGGTATAGAAGTGGACCCAACCAAGGTTCAGTCAGTCACTAAGTGGTTGGCACCCACCTCAGTTGGAGAGATCCACAGTTTTCTTGGACTCACGGGATATTATCGGAGATTTATTGAAAATTTCTCTAAGATTGTGAAGCCTATGACGATGTTGTTGAGGAAGGATACCAAATTCCATTGGACTGAAAAATGTGAAGCAAGTTTCCAGGAGCTGAAGAAACGTTTGACTACAGCCCCAATGCTGATTCTGCCGGATATACGCAAGGACTTCCAAGTGTATTGCGATGCTTCTCGCTTAGGACTTGGAGGAGTACTGATGCAGGATGGAAGAGTTATTTCGTATGCCTCACGACAACGGAAACCGCATGAGTTAAATTATGCCATGCATGATTTGGAGTTAGCAGTTGTGGTGCATGCACTCAAGACTTGGAGACACTTTCTGATCGGAAACGGTTGCGATGTATACATTGATCAGAAGAGTTTGAAGTGCATCTTCACACAGAAGGAGCTTAACATCAGGCAGAGGAGATGGTTGGAGCTCATAAAGGATTGTGATATGAAGATGCATTGTCATGCAGGAAAGGCCAATGTCATAGCAGATGCTTTGAGCCGTAAGAGTTACATTAACACCCTTGTAAGCGGAGGGATGCCAAAGGAGTTAGCCGAGAATCTTAGGGAACTTCGATTGGAAATAATTCCTCAAGGGTTTTTGGCGACATTAGAGGTTAAAGCAACACTATTGGAAAAGATTCGAGAAGCTCAGAAGGATGACAAAGAGATCGCTGAGATAAAGGAGAAAATGGGTGAAGGCAAAGCCAAAGGTTTTTGTGAGGATGAGCACGACACCTTGTGGTTTGAGGACCGTATTTATGTGCCCAATAATGTAGAGATCAGAAAATTGATACTACAGGAAACTCATGACTCGCCATACTCGATACACCCCAGAAACACTAAGATGTATTTGGTTTTGAAGGAGCGTTTCTGGTGGACTGGTATGAAGAAGGATATTCCCGAGTATGTAGCCGTATGTGATGTATGTCAGAGAGTGAAGGCAGAACATCAAAAGCCAGCAGGATTGCTATAGCCTATGCCGATACCCGAATGGAAGTGGGATAAGCTTGGCATGGATTTTATCACCGGATTGCCTAGGACCAAATCGGGATATGATTCTATATGGGTAGTAGTTGATCGCTTGACCAAAGTGGCTCACTTTATCCCCGTAAAAACCACGTATACAAGTGCGAAGTTGGCCAAGATATACATGACCAGGATCGTATGTCTGCATGGGTACTGTCGGTGTCAAAACCGGCGGATCTCGGGTACGGGGTCCCGAACTGTACGTCTAAGGCGGATGGTGACAGGAGGCAGGGGACACGATGTTTACCCAGGTTCGGGCCCTCTTGATGGAGGTAATACCCTACGTCCTGCTTGATTGATCTTGATGATATGAGTATTACAAGAGTTGATCTACCACGAGATCGTAGAGGTTAAACCCTAGAAGCTAGCCTATGGTATGATTGTCTGTTGTCCTACGGACTAAACCCTCCGGTTTATATAGACATGGGAGGGGGCTAGGGTTACACAAAGTCGGTTATTACAAGGAAGGAGATCTACACAACCGTATTGCCAAGCTTGCCTTCCACGCCAAGGAGAGTCCCATCCGGACACGGGACGAAGTCTTCAATCTTGTATCTTCATAGTCCAACAGTCCGGCCAAAGGATATAGTCCGACTGTCCGGAGACCCCCTAATCCAGGACTCCCTCAGTAGCCCCAGAACTAGGCTTCAATGACGATGTGTCCGGCACGCAGATTTGTCTTCGGCATTACAAGGCGGGTTCCTCCTCCGAATATTCCATAGAAGATTTTGAACACAAGGATAGTGTCCGGCTCTGCAAAACAAGTTCCACATACCACCGTGGAGAGAATAATATTTCCATAAATCCAATCTGCTGACACGTTTAGCAACATGACATTATGCCATGGCCCGATCTTTATTCGAACCGTTTTTCTCAACCAGCATTGCACATATCGCGAAGTGGATTTCTTGACACATCTTGTCAAAGTAGAGATCGTGTCCCCCTTATTACGGGATTCTCATCAATACGGACGTGGGTAACCCAATCGTTCCCGTTGGTATGACTCCTCGATTTTAGGCAAGTCCCAAACGGCCACGAGGAGGACGCTTGATATTCACCCTCTTTATAAAGAGGCCAAGGCTTGCCCTTTTTCCCTCTCGTGCTCAATCGTATCCTTCCCTCGCCTCTAGTTCCAACACCCAAGACTCAGGTCAGGCGCTTCGGACCTTGAAACATGTCCGAATCCAACCTCCAAGGTCGGTGGATGCCTTCCTCTGTCATAGAGGAAGACATCAAGAAGCTAAGAGAGGCCAGGTATTTGACCCTCGAAATCTCGCACAGGCTGCCTGCTCGAGGGCAGGTCATTCCCACTCCCGAACCCGGCGAGAGTGTTGTATTTATCTCTCACTTCCTCTGAGGGCTAGGCCTTGCTCTGGATCCCTTTGTTAGGGGGCTCATCTTCTATTATGGGCTAGATTTCCATGACCCGGCCCCGGATTCCCTCCTTCACATCTCGTCGTTCGTCGTCGTGTGTGAGGCCTTCCTCCGCATTACCCCGCACTTCGGCCTGTGGCTCAAGACTTTCAATGTGAAGCCGAAGATGATTGAGGGGAAACACGCTGAGTGTGGAGGTGCCGTGATAAGCAAAAGTGCTGATGTTTCGTGGCCAGAGGGTTCCTTCCCAGAGGTGTCCGGTTTATGGCAACGTGAGTGGTTTTACATCACAGCTCCCCGAAGTGCCAAGTGGGTAGCCGCCCCTGCCTTTCGCTCGGGCCCCCCACCACAACTGACGTCATGGATCAACAAGGGGATGAACTAGGGGCCAGTAAATGATGTGCCGATATTGCAGAGTCGCATGCGAGATCTCCTTGAGAGAGAAGTCAGCCTGGTCATGGTAATGCAAGTCATGCTAGTTCATCGAGTCCCGCCATGCAAACGCCAACCCCTCCTTATGTGGGAATTCAACCCGGGAGGACCGCGAACTATCCAGCACTTCCTCGGCATGACACTCGAAGAGATGTACAAATTGTTCTTCGGACCACAAATAAAGTGTCCGGACACCACCGAGGATGCGGGTCTGAGCTGTAATCGCCCAGATACTCAAGTAAGTAATCCCGTGGCCGAACACGTTGTCTTTTTATTTATCATAACACTATTCTGAAAAGTCGCTCCTTGACTAGGACTGGATAACAAAGGCGAAGATGATCAGGTGTTCGGCCCCCCTTCCCAAAGGCTTAGCAAATCCAGTACTAGCCAGAATGCTCGAGCCGGCGCCTTATCAGGCGCCCTCAGGGGAAGATAAAGGGGGAGTAAAGAGGCTGAGAGCCGGCCTCACTCATTATTCATCCGGACCGGGGGAATTAGCACCTCCACGAAGGAGGATAGCCAGGGAGAAGAATCTAAAATTCCCTCTGCCCAAGAAAGGAAGAGGACCACCTCTGAAGACCTGGAAACAAAGGTTTCCAAACAGGGGAAGAAATCTTCGCCAGAGGGTCCTGCCTCGGAGGGTACTCTTGACGCACAGTGCCCGCAAGGGGCTCAGCCCTCTACCGACCTGTAAGTAAACAAAAAGTACTTAATAGTAAAAATATCCTACATTACTTCTGAAGACAATAATCGAAGCATATGTTTTGTAGTTCGGGTCGTAGCCCTTCTCGACAGAGTTCGTCTTCGGGGGATCTTCTTCCGGAGATGATGGAGAGCGAAACACCTCCCCCTGCCACCCCGCCTCATGAGGCGGGCGACCCTGAAGTGTCGTCACGGTGGGTTTCTCCTGATCCGCCAAGGACAGAGGGTAATCCTTTGGCTACCCGAAGTCCTCAGTATTCGGCTCCAAAAGAGAGCAATAGAAAGAGTATGGAACCGTACAATGTGCGGTCGGACGCACTGAAGGATCTTCTGGAGCAAGCGGCCATCTCAGAAGCGCATCGTACGCTAATGGGTATGGTGATTGAGAGGATTTCATCTGCCGAAAGCGGGTTGCACGAAGCTTTTATGAGTCTGCTGAAAGGCTTTGAGGTACGTGAAATAGTGTATGTTTTTGACAGTACCGCACACGTTAGGTGTGCCCTATGTAGATAGTAGCCCCTGAGACTCTGGTTGCCGTCGAGAATGGCGGCAAACAGAGGATCATAGTCCCAGTCAATAATCAGGCCGCCGTCATGTGCAGGTGGCTGAAGGTCCGGTGGCTAGCCGGACTGATGAGTTTTTCGAGCTGAAGCGGCAATTTCATGCGGCAGATGCCGACATCGTTCTTGTCAACAAGCGGCTCGACGAGGCACACAGTATGTGATTTCAGTAAGAGGAGCATGATGCCAGTACCTTTAATATGTTTTGACTGCAGATGGAGCTGCCGCCGTGGAGACCCTCCGGGTGGAACTTGCCCGAGCCAATGAACAAGCCAGGAATAGTAATGTGGCCGCTCTAAAGGCGGTCGAAGAGCTGAGGGCCGAAAAGGCCGCGCATTGCCAAAGCAAAGAAAGAATAGCCAGGATGGTCGTTGAGTTGAAAGATGCCGCCGACCGTTACCAACTTCTTGAAAAAGAAAGTCGAGTGAAGGCGACGGACCTAGAGAAGGCCATGGTAGCAGCCAAGGAAGCCCGCTCCAAAATAAGAGCGGTGAAGGAGGAGCTGCGTCAAGTTGGGGATATCGCGGCTGGGAAGCCCTTTTTGTTGCGGACCAAGTTCGGAGATCCGAAGTATGCCCCTCTTGATCAACTATGGAGTTCTGCAGATGCATACGTGGATTTGGCAGCAAGTGCTGCTGATGCGGCCGAGTACTTCAAGGATCAAAAAGACCATGAAGTGGAAAAGCTGTTCTGGTCATAGTTTCGTGCTCCAGTGCATCCGCTGCTGTTGAATGAGCGAATGGTTGAGTGGGCCGAGCTCCATAGGTTGTCCGGAAGGGTCAAAGACGAATAGTTACTTTAGTTTAGTGCAACAATTCCTTGGTGCTGTGCCGCACATTGATGCTATGAAGAGGTCGGCGTGCATAGAGGGTGCGGGGATGGCACTTGCCCGTGTCAAGACATACTGGGCAGAGATGGAGGCCACCACTATTGCAACACAGGGTTCGGCCATGGGCAGAGTAGCTGCCGAGCACTACTTTGAAGAAGTCCTTGAAGGCGCTCGTTCAATAGAGGCTCAGTGCTCGAAGAATATTATGTTCTAGTGACATGTATTCCCATTGTAAAAACAATGTTTTATTGAATTATAAAGGCTGTATTTATACTTTTTCCTGGAAGTATTATGATGCCTTCTTTGCGGCCGTTTATGTGTGTATGTATATAACCTGAAAGTTTGCAGTCATCGGCTTCCGCCCCCCACGCATATAATGCGGGGGTGTTCGCAAAAAACGCGTATTCACATTTGATCCAATGTCTTGTTCCATAAAGGAGGTGGTAGCGCATCGAACGAGGCAATCGGACTATATTGCTTTAACACTTTCACTTAGCCATAGGAGTTTGATGGTGGGACTACTATATAGCCCCTGGTACTTCCTTGCTCGTCCAAATACGGGGCGCGTACGTACATGACCGGGAAACGGCCCTTCGTTAATGCGGAGGAATCCCGAAGATTCCGCTAAGTCATCGAGTGGTTGACCAGTCTTGCGCTTTATCATGACAGTTAGTTTTCGACTTTCTCTACTGAGGTGCTCATCCGGATGAACCGGGGCACAATCATAGTAGTTCTCCCGGTGCCGCCTTAGCCGATAGAGCGGAACGTAAGGTAGCAAAACACGGGAGCCGGGCAAACCCAACATTTGACCAAAGACATGATTCGGAGCTGATGCATATAAGGCCAAACTCACGACGCCGAACACTCCCTAAGGTATTCGGTCTTTATAGCATATGCCGGGCTGAACAATGCCCTTAATAATAAACCCCGAGTGTCCAGGTACGTGCAATATCCTGACGTGGCCACATGCCAATAACGTCAGCATCCTTCTCGGTTGTATTGAGTATCCGGAGGATGTGAATCAACAAGAGACAGTAAAAAAGGATTACACAGGGTCTTAATCTGAAAAGAAACCTTTGAGCGGGTCCATGCTGCACGTCTGCGCCTGTGTCTCCGTTGTGTCGTGTCCTGGACGGGTGTAGCACGATTGTCATTTGTAAAAGAGAAGAACTTAGGTGAAAGTTGTTGTGCTAGAAAATTGGTTATTATCAAAAAGCCATTAAAATTCAAGTTGAGCCGAACTAGCCCTGATTACACGTGGGAAGCCCTTGGTACCGTCTATGAGGGTTTAACCATCAAACCAATCTTTTGTATATGTAGTGGTGGCCGGACTCGTCTAACCGTGTCTGTGGTCTTGACGACCTGTCATTTATTCTGGTTGGTGAGGTCGTCTAGTGCTCGGCTGTTAAAGTCGCCGCACGTACTTCCGCCCTTAGAGAACGCTCAATATTTCCACTAACTGTGATGGTTCCACGTGGACCGGGCATCTTAAGCTTGAGAGAAGCGTAATGCGGTACTGCATTAAAACGAGCGAAAGCCGCTCTTCCGAGTAGTGCTTGATAGCCACTTCGGAATGGAGCGATGTAGAAAGTTAACTTTTCGCTTCGGAAGTAGTCGGAAGAACCGAATACAACCTCTAGTAATAGAGAGCCCGTGCAGTGGGCCTCTGGGCCTAGTATTACTCCCTTGAAGGTAGTATTACTGCAGCTGATTTTTCTCGGGTCTATTCCCATTTTACGGACTGTGTCCTGATATATCAGATTTAGACCACTACCGTCGTCCATAAGGACTCATGTGAGATGGTATCCGTTTATTATTGGGTCTAACACCAAGGTAGCCAATGCTTCGTGTCGGATGCTTATCGGGTGATCGTTGCGATCGAAAGTGATCAGGCAGGCCATCCAGGGGGTGAACTTGGGGGTGACGGGCTCTATGGCGCGTATGTCTCGGAGTGCATGTTCGCTTCTCCTCTTCATCACATGGATCATGTTTATGTTTTAACCTCTGGTGGGAATTTTTCCTGTCCTCCAGTGCTTTGCTGGCGAGGTTCGTCCTCGTCTTCGCTTGGTGTCTCCCCCCTTGTGTTCGGCTTTAAGCTTACCGGCCTGCTTGAACACCCAGCATTCTCTGTGGGTGTGATTTGCAGGTTTATCGAGGGTGGCATGAATCTGACATAGTTTGTTTAGAATCTTGTTTAGGCTGGACGGTCCATCTCTACTGCCTTTGAAAGGCTTTTTCCGCTGACCTGGTTGAGAGCCCCTGAATCCGGCGTTTACCTCCGTATTATCTGGGATGTCTTCTTTATTTTAACGCTTGCTTTTACAGTGTCGTGGTTTTCCATTGACATCCATGACTTCGGATGTGTTTGGGTCGCTGGTGCTACTGCAGGCTAACCAGCTATCTTCGCCCACGCAAAAGCGGGTCATGAGGCTTGTCAGGGCTGCCATTGTTCTCAGTTTTTCTTGGCCGAGGTGTCTGGAAAGCCATTCGTCTCGGATACTGTGCTTGAAAGCTGCTAAGGCTTCGGCGTCCGGACAGTCGACGATTTGGTTCTTCTTAGTGAGAAACCTGTTCCAAAGCTTTCGGGCTGACTCTCCGGGCTTTTGAATTATATGACTTAAATTGTCTGTATCAGGAGGTCGGACATAGGTCCCTTGGAAATTAGCCCGGAAAGCATCCTCGAGCTCCTCCCAACTTCTAGTTGAGTTTTCGGGGAGGCTTTTCAGCCAGTGCCAAGCTGGTCCTTTAAGCTTGTGGGGCAAGTACTTGATGGCGTGGAGGTCGTCCCGCGAGCCATATGGATATGGAGGATAAAGTCCTCAATCCAGACCCCAGGGTATGTGGTCCCGTCGTATGCCTCTATGTTCACTGGTTTGAATCCTTCTGGGAATTCATGGTCCAGCACCTCATCGGTGAAACATAGGGGTGCGCGGCACCCCTGTATTTGGATGTATCATGGCGTTCGGATGGTTTTAGTATTCAGTTTTGATTTTGTGCCAGAGCGCGCTTCCTAGATCCATAGATGGATCTAGTCATACCGGATTTTTGGCGCAAGTCCTCACGTATATCGTGCGTTGACTTATGTGCGGCCTTGTTAGGCGCTCTATCGCAGTCACAAGGTAGTTGATCCGGCCGGTTGGCCGTTTCATTTTTCGGCTGTGTAGGCTCTAAGGCCTCATCGTCGAATTCAGGTAATAGCTTGCGCTTTGGATAGCTCTTTGTGTGGTAACGTCCACCATACTTTTCTTCGTTGTTGATCACTTTGTTCCACCTGCTGTTGAGCGTATTTTGTGCGGCCTTAAGCCTTTGCTTATGCTTCTTCAGACTCCTTGCTGGGGCAATAAGCCTTCTGTGGAGGTTCTCTTGCTCCAAGTGTGTTTGCTGGATGATGTGTGCATCTTCGTTCGGACTGTTTTCCTCCCCAGAGGGGGTTTGATGAGGTTTATCCTCGGCGTCGCCATGTTCGGACATCGGATCCATACTGTGTTCGCTGTTTGCAGTTGCGTCGTGCTCTGCTGCTGGGTCGATGTGGTCATCGTTTCCTCTGGAGTCGACTCGAGTGTTATTTTCTCTTGGGCTGTTATCGCTATTTTTGCCGAGGCGGGATTTTGAGCGGCGCCTACGCCGACATATTGATTGCTTCTCGAGGGAGCTATTCTTCATTGCATCCTGCCGTTCTTCGTCATTGTTTTCTTTGGGTGTATCCACCATGTATATGTCATGTGGTGAACAGGTTGTCCAGCGCCCTATGGGTACTGGTTCATGTTCCTCTCCTGCATCGTCGTCCATGCCGTCGATGTCTTCGGAGTCGAAATCGAGCATGTCGGTTAAATCATCGACATAGGCTACTAAGTGGGTGGTGGGTGGGCAGCGAATTTCTTCGTCGTCTGCATCCCATTCTAGCTGGACATTGTTCGGCCAAGGTTCTCCTGACAAGGAGAGAGACCTTAATGAATTTAGCACATCGCCCAAAGGCGAGTGCTGAAAGATATCCGCGGAGGTGAACTCCATGATCGGCGCCCAATCGGATTCGATAGGCACGGATGCAGGCGGCTTGGAGTCGTGGCCACAGGCGAATCCAGTGGTTCGGCAACACGGCTCTCGTAAGGGGTGAAGTCAGTATCCGGCTCCATCATCACTGAGAGTGCGGCCTCCATGGCGGGGTCTATCCCTCCGTCCTCGGATGGTGCAATTTGCTCCAAATTGAAGGCCGGAGTAGTTGCAGATGCAATCTCCCGAACACTGTCCGACGGCAGAGTTACATTATGCTCGTCGTGATTGTGCGGCGCACCTGACATGGGCTTGAATCTGTCGAAGATCAAGTCTCCGCGGATGTCGGCAGTGTAGTTTAAGTTTCCGAACCTGACCTGATGGCCAGGGGCGTAGCTCTCGATCTGCTCCAGATGGCCAAGCGAATTGGCCCGCAGTGGGAAGTCGCTGAATGCGAAGATCTGTCCGGGGAGGAAAACCTCACCCTGGACCGCATCATTACAGATGATTGAAGGGGCCATTGAGCCTTATGGTGATGGCACACTGGAACTCTCAATGAAAGCACCAATGTCGGTGTCAAAACCGGCGGATCACGGGTAGGGGCCCCCGAACTGTGCGTCAAAGGCGGATGGTAACATGAGGCAGGGGACACGATGTTTACCCAGGTTCGGGCCCTCTTGATGGAGGTAATACCCTACGTCCTGCTTGATTGATCTTGATGATATGAGTATTACAAGTGTTGATCTACCACGAGATCGTACAGGCTAAACCCTAGAAGCTAGCCTATGATATGATTGTCTGTTGTCCTATGGACTAAACCCTCCGGTTTATATAGACACCGGAGGGGGCTAGGGTTACACAAAGTCGGTTACAAGGAAGGAGATCTACACATCCGTATCGCCAAGCTTGCCTTCCACGCCAACGAGAGTCCCATCCGCAAATAGGATGAAGTCTTGAATCTTGTATCTTCATAGTCCAACAGTCCGGCCAAAGGATATAGTCTGGCAGTCCGGAGACCCCCTAATCCAGGACTCCCTCAACCATCCTATCAGATAGAGGAACACAATTTACCTCAAAGTTTTGGTATCAGTTGCACCAGACCTTGGGTACCAGACTGGAGTTCAGTTCAGCTTTTCACCCGCAGACAAATGGACAGACCGAGAGAGTCAATCAGATTCTGGAGGACATGTTGAGAGCTTGTGCGCTAGATTATGGATCTAGTCGGGATGACAACCTGCCCTACGCACAGTTCTCATACAGGAACAGTTACCAGGCCAATTTGAAGATGGCATCGTTTGAAGCATTGTATGGGAGAAGATGTCAAACACCGTTGATGTGGGATGAAGTTGGAGACTACCAGTTGTTTGGACCAGATTTGATTAAGGAATCAGAAGAGAAGGTTAAACTAATTCAAGATAGACTGAAGGTAGCTCAGTCCCGCCAGAAGAGTTATGCAGATTCAAAATGCAAGGAGGTAGTCTATGAAATCGGAGACCGAGCATATTTGCGAGTGTCACCTCTTCGAGGAGTTAAACTTTTTGGAGTTAAGGGGAAATTAGCCCCGAGATTTGTGGGACTGTACCGTGTTTTGGAACGCATGGGAGAAGTTGCCTACAAGTTGGAGTTACCCGAAGGACTGTCAGGATTACATGATGTGTTTCATGTTTCCTAGTGAAGAAGTGTCATGCGCAGATGGTCGAGATTCCTCTGAGATACAGTGCCCCTGGAAGCAATTCAGTTGGACAGTGATTTGACGTATGAGGAGAAGCCTGTCAAGATTTTAGAGTTTGCCAGCCGAGTTACTCGCAGCAAGGTTATAAAATTTTGCAAAGTTCAGTGGAGCCACCATACCGAGGATGAAGCCACCTGGGAACGAGAGGATGATCTTCGCAAAGACCACCCACACCTATTTTCTAGCCAACCCGAATCTCGAGGGCGAGATTCATCTTAAGGGGGGTAGGTTTGTAACATCCCAAATTTTCAATTTGGAATGTTTTTCGTAGGTCATTCATGCATATCATATTTTATTTGCGATCCTTGAAAATTCTAAGGAACTCAAGGACCCTCGGAGAGAGTTGGGGATTTCACGGTTTTCATATTTAAATTATATCAAATATCGAAACGAGGATCAGTTGTTTTATTATTCTCTCCGAAAATATTTCATATTAAAATATATGAGAGGAGATAATATGACTTCTCCAAAATAAATGAAAATATTAAAATCAACATTTTGTTTTAATTTGGATTTTATTTCTATTTTATTTGCATAACATTTTTCAAAATTGCATATTAGGCCCAAATAAATGTTCACCTTGTCCGGCAGATTTTTAGAGAACGGGGAAAATTTATTTCGGGATTTTTGGAGTCGGTTTAGTATTTCTTTCCTTTTTTTTCTGCGGCGGAATTATTTAAAAAAAACAGCGCACCGCCCTAACCGGGCCGTATCCGGCTAGGACACCGCCCGGCTGGCCCCTTTAAGAGGCGACGCCGAGCCCCGAGCCAGCCCCAGCCCAAGCCGCCGCCTCGATCCGCCGCCACCGCCGCGTCGCTCCGCCGTGCCGCTGCCGCCGCCCGCCCGCCGCCGACTCGCCGCGGGACTGCGCCGCCGCCGTCGACCCGTTCCACGAGGTAGCCGCCAGTTTTTTTAAAAAGCTGATCGGTTTTATTTCATAAACCCTAGTTTCGGTTTTTTTAATTAGATCGGTTTAGATCGGTTTTTTTGGTTCGGTTAAATAATGGATGTTCGTCCGTACGTTCGTTTTAACGAACGATTTTTGCCCGTTAGTCGCACACAACAAACGTTCATTCATTAGGCTGTTCGTCAATTTTTCTTTTTCTCAGATTTTTCGCGATTATTTTCGATCATGATTTCTGATCCTATTTTCGTTTTAGTTTATCTTTTCGCTCATTTATCGGAATCAGGCGATTCAAGCACCTAGATCTTCATCTCGAAGCCCTCTTTTTGTTTAACCAACTTGAACAAGATTTTGGTACTGTAAAATTTGACTTTAGTCCAGATTAGTAATCGGATCTTGTTTCTTTCGCAGTTTGTGTTTTGTTTCTCTTTTTGATTCGATTCATTTGCAAACCGGAGTTCTTAAGTGGAACTTTCTGGTTAGTTCTTCTTATTCAAGTTTTACCCATGCACCTTTGCTTGGTTGCTTATTTATGCTATTGTTTGTTTGCGATAGAACATCCGGAGTGCAAAGCATGCTACTACGAGTCTCTAGGTTTCACGGATCATCAGCAAGGCAAGTAACACTTTGATCATACCCTTTATTGCCTAGATTTATACATTAGTTCCAAACCTCAAACATTGCATGATTAGGATGTGATTAACTTGTGGGTTTGGGAAGTAGACGATGAGGTAGAACCTATTACCTGTTTTATTATCAGACCCTCGGGAGTTACCTCTACGCTGCTTATATTGCTATGATATGCCCGTAGACTTGGATTGGGTTTGAGTGTATCCATGAATGATGTGAGATTGTTAATTGATGGTTCAACTTAAGGTGGCAACTTTAATACACATCTGGGTGGATTGCTTGTTTGGGCACCTGGAGAATCTAGTGTTGTCCTAGGATATCCCGGAGTACCCATGTGAGCATCCTACAGTCCGCCACCTAGGCTCAAAGGGATCTTAATATTATTCATGCTAGAAACTTCTGTGTGCAGCGACAAGCCATTATGGGCTCTGGCATAGTATGAGTAAGTTGTGTGACCTCTTTTAGTGATGGGCTAGCAGATGTAGAGGAAAAGTAGGTGTAACTGTCCACCCAGATTAAAGAGTAAATGCTTCTGAAAGACTGTTTCTCGGTCATCCGTTTCTCAAACATCGTGCAGTGCGAGAAATCCAATGGAGGAGATCGAGTCTTGTGGGGAAAAGTGCGCAAACCTCTGTAGAGTGTACAATCTAATCATGGTTAGCCATGTCCCAGTTATGGACATCTTGAGTATCTAGTACTTGGATTTTCCTATGGTATCTCATCACTCTAAATTAATTTGTTGGGTTAATGAACTACTTTAATTGGGATTGAGTTGGAGGAACCTTCTCAATGATGTTTCAACTACCATGATAGCTAAACTAAAACTTATTCCTTTGTTGTAGGGAAAAATTGGCTTTTCGCAAAAACCTTATAACCATACACCCTCCACCAGCCAAATGAGCATATAGTGTTAGCATTATTTCTGTTCATTGATCTACTGTGTTACATTGCCAGCATATTCCATGTGCTGACCCGTTTCGGGCTGTGACATATCACGATGCAGACTTTTCAGACGAGGAGTAAGATTTGCTACATTGTCGTGCAGCTCAGCTGTGCCGTTGGAGTTGATGGACTCACTTTATCTTCCAAGCCTTCCGCTGTTATCGTATTAGATGGCCTTAAGCCATATTTATTGTAATAAGTTCTCTTTTGGAGACATCGATGTATTAAGTGTGTGATTGCTACTCTGTTATAAATCCTTCGAGTACTGTGTGTGTCAGCATTACCGATCCAAGGATGGCACTGAAGCATAGAGACTTGACCACTTGAGGTCGGTTCGCTACTGTAATTTGCTTTGGTTATAAAATTAGTCCTAATATGATGGGCATCTAAAGTGCGTTGAATAATAGGAGAAGTTTGATACTTGATGGTTGTTTTGAGACATGAGGATGGTGATATTAGAGTCATGCTAGTGAATTAATTGTGAATTTGAGAAATACTTGTGTTGAGGTTTGTAGGTCCCATAGCATGCACGTATGGTAACCGTTGTGTAAAAAATTTGAAGCATGAGGTATTTCTTTGATTGTCTTCCTTATAAGTGGCGGTCGGGAACGAACGATGGTCTTTTCCTACCAATCTATCCCCCTAGGAGCATGCGTGTAGTGCTTGGTTTTTGATGACTTGTAGATTTTTGCAATAAGTATGTGAGTTCTTTATGACTAATGTTGAGTCCATGGATTATACGCACTCTCACCCTTCCACCATTGCTAACCTCTCTAGTGCTGCGCAATTTTCGCCGGTACCATAAACCCACCATTTACCTTCCTAAAAATTTCCACCATACCTACCTATTATGGAACTTCCATAGCTATTCCGAGATATATTGCCATACAAACTTCCACCGTTTTGTTTATTATGACACGATCCATCATTGTCATATTTCCTTGCATGATCATGTAGTTGGCATCGTATTTATGGCAAAGCCACAGTTCATAATTTTTTCATACATCTTACTCTTGACTCATGCACATCCCGGTACACCGCCGGAGGCACGCATGTAGATACATATTTTTATTAGAGCATTGTCCCATGTGTGAAAAAAAGAGAAGGCCAAAAAAAGAGAAGGCCCAAAAAATTAAAAAAAGGTAAAAGAAAAAATGAGAGAAAAAGAGAGAAGGGACAATGCTACTATCCTTTTTCCACACTTGTGCTTCAAAGTAGCACCATGATCTTCATGATAGAGAGTCTCTTATTTTGTCACTTTCATATACTAGTGGGAAATTTTCATTATAGAACTTGGCTTGTATATTCCAACAATGGGCTTCCTCAAATGCCCTAGGTCTTCGTGAGCAAGCAAGTAGGATGCACACCCACTTAGTTTCTTTTGTTGAGCTTTCATACATTTATAGCTCTAGTGCATCCGTTGCATGGCAATCCCTACTCACTCACATTGACATCTATTGATGGGCATCTCCATAGCCCATTGATACGCCTAGTTGATGTGAGACCATCTTCCTCCTTTTTTGTCTTCTCCACAACCACCACCCTATTCCACCTATAGTGCTATGTCCATGGCTCGCGCTCATGTATTGCGTGAAAGTTTAAAAAGTTTAAAAATTCTAAAGTATGAAACAATTGCTTGGCTTGTCATCGGGGTTGTGCATGATTTGAGTATTTTGTGTGACGGAGATGGAGCATGACCAAACTATATGATTTTCAAGGGATGAAATTTCTTTGGCCATGTTATTTTGAGAGGACATAATTACTTTGTTAGTATGCTTGAAGTATTATTATTTTTATGTCAATATTAAACTTTTGTCCTGAATCTTTCCGATCTGAACATTCATGCCACAATGAAGAAAATTACATTGATAAATATGTTAGGTAGCATTCCACATCAAAAATTCTGTTTTTATCATTTACCTACTCGAGGACGAGCAGGAATTAAGCGTGGGGATGCTTGATACGTCTCCAACGTATCTATAATTTTTGATTGTTCCATGCTATTATATTATCTATTTTGGATGTTTAATGGGCTTTAATATGCTATTTTATATTTTCTTGGGACTAACCTATTAACCGGAGGCCAAGTGCCAGTTTCCGTTTTTTTGCCTATTTCAGTGTTTCGCAGAAAAGGAATACCAAACGGAATGAAACCTTCGCGATGATCTTTCTTGGACCGAAAGCAAACCAGGATACTTGGAGTGGAAGTCTAGAACTCCGTGAGGTAGCCACGAGGCAGGAGGGCGCACCCAGGGGGGTAGGTGCGCCCCCACCCTCGTGGGCCCCACGGAGCTCCACCGACGTACTTCTTTCGCTTATATATACCCTTATACCCTAGAAACATCAGGGGGAGCCACGAAACCACTTTTCCACCTGCCGCAACCTTTTGTACCCGTGAGATCCCATCTTGGGGCCTTTTCCAGTGATCTGCCGGAGGGGGAATCGATCACGGAGGGCTTCTACATCAACATCATAGCGTCTCCGATGAAGCGTGAGTAGTTTACTACAGACCTTCGGGTCCATAGTTATTAGCTAGATGGCTTCTTCTCTCTCTTTGATCTTCAATACAAAGTTCTCGATGTTCTTGGAGATTTTTTGATGTAATACTCTTTTGCGGTGTGTTTGCCGAGATCCGATGAATTGTGGGTTTATGAACTTGATTATCTATGAATATTATTTGGTTCTTCTCTGAATTCTTATATGAATGATTTGATATCTTTGCAAGTCTCTTTGAATTATCGGTTTAGTTTGGCCTAGGAGATTGATCTTTCTTGCAATGGGAGAAGTGATTGGCTTTGGGTTCAATCTTGCGGTGTGCTTTCCCAGTGACAGTAGGGGCAACAAGGCACATATTGTATTGTTGCCATCGAGGATAAAAAGATGGGGTTTATGTCATATTGCTTGAGTTTATTCCTCTACATCATGTCATCTTGCTTAATGCGTTACTCTGTTCTTATGAACTTAATACTCTAGATGCATGCTGGATAACGGTCGATGTGTGGAGTAATAGTAGTAGATGCAGAATCGTTTATATCTACTTGACATGGACGTGATGCCTATATTCATGATCATTGCCTTAGATGTCTTCATAACTATGCTCTTTTCTATCAATTGCTCGACGGTAATTTGTTCACCCACCGTAATACATGCTATCATGAGAGAAGCCACTAGTGAAACCTATGACCCCCGGTTCTCGTTCTTATTATATTGCATCTCTTTTATTATCGCATCTCATTTACTATTTTGCAATCTTTACTTTCCAATTTATACAACAAAATAACAAAAATATTTATCTTATTATGTCTATCAGATCTCACTTTCGCAAGTGACCGTGAAGGGATTGACAACCCCTTTATCGCGTTGGTTGCGGGGTTATTGATTGTTTGTGCAGGTACTAGGTGAATTGTGCATTGTCTCCTACTGGATTGATACCTTGGTTCTCAAAAACTAAGGTAAATACTTACGCTACTTAGCTGCATCACCCTTTCCTCTTCAAGGGAAAACTAACGCATGCTTAAGAGGTATCAGGGTTGGGCTAAAAATAATATTTGAATGTAGATAGTACAAGACTTAATATCGACGTTTTAATTTAGTGTACATTGTAAGATTTGAATTGAGGACCATGCATATGGGTAATTATTTCGAGTCCGTGCCATACTAGGTTTGGAAAAATTGACATTGACTCGATTGTTGTGCTATTTTGTAGGTCATATGTTTGAATCCATCCAAAGTTTTCTCACTACCATGGTATTCATCATATTCATATGAATTTGTATTAAAAAGTAGCATGGATACCGTGAAATGCGAAATCCACATTAGAATTGGAGATCGCTATGTGACACACACTCTAATTCAAATAACTCCTCACTAATTAATTATTTGCAAGGAAAACACGGGCGTGGCAATGCATACAGATTCGTTTGCATTCTCAAATGTAGCCACACTAGGCACACCAGGGTCGTGTCGTGGTGGTCGCATGTGTCGTACAGATGCTAACACCCAGCCACCCACCCCTCCCTCCCTCCCTCCCCCCGCCCCCCAAAAAAGGATGACGGCAAGATAAGTTCGCGCTTCCGCATTTCGGATTGAAATATCTGGCGGCCCCAATTCCAACCCTACAAAATCTCCCTTCTCCACCGTCCCCTTCCGCGCCCACAACACTCAAATCCCTAATTCACCGCCAACCCAAGCAAAGTTCGAATTGCCCCTCGTCTCGTCTCTTTCCCCAACTCTATGCCGGACGACGACGATGAAGATGACAGTCGCGCTTCACCACCGCACCAGAGCTTCCTCATCTACGCCCTCGTCCACCGCACCAAGTGGTCCACCGACAACGTTGGCCGCCGCCGCCACTGACGTGCCTCACAGACACCGACTTCTACCTCATCAGGTGCGCTTCACCGACGCCGTCTCCCACCTCACCGGGGCTACTTCACCGAGCACATCATCACACCACCGCCCCCGAGGCCGTTGGGGCTTCACCAACATTCTCGTCCACCACATCATAGCGCTCCACTGCCACTCAAGATCTACATCCGTGCGCGGCCAGCCAACGCCAGTGCATCACCCTCAACGGCTCTGAAGTGACCTATGATGACTCCCTAGCAGTGGCGCCAGAGAATTCCTGTCTTCTAGAACTACGTCAGTATTTCCCCAAAGAGGAAGGGATGATGCAGCACATCGATGGTAGGTATTTACCTCAGTGATGAAACCAAGGTTATCGAACCAGTAGGAGAACCAAGCAACACAATGTATATAACCCCTGCACACAGATAACAAATCCTCGCAACCTGACGTGTTAAAGGGGTTGTCAATCCCTTCCGGGTAACGGCGCCTCAAGATAGGCAAACAGACGTGAGATAAATTTGTAGTAGATTGAAAGATAGATCGCAAATAAAATAATAGAAATAAAACACAGCAAGGTATTTTGTATTTTTGGTTTAATAGATCTGAAAATAAATGCAAGGAAAAAGAGTAGATCGCAAAGGCAAATATAGGAGAAGGAAGACCCGGGGGCCGTAGATTTCAGTTGTGGCTTCTCTCGAGAAAAATAGCAAACGTTGGGTAAACGAATTACTGTTGGGCAATTGATAGAACTTTGAATAATCATGACGATATCCAGGCAATGATCATTATATAGGCATCACGTCCAAGATTAGTAGACCGACTTCGGCCTGCATCTTCTACTATTACTCCACACATCGACCGCTATTTAGCATGCATCTGGTGTATTAAGTTCATGGGAATAACGAGGTAATTTAATAAGAACGATGACATGATGTAGACAAGATCTATCTATGTAGAGATAGACCCCAGCGTTTTATCCTTAGTAGCAACGATACATATGTGTCGGTTCCCCTTCTGTCACTTGGATCAAGCACCGTAAGGTCGAACCCACTACAAAGCACCTCTTCCAATTGCAAGATAAGTAGATCAAGTTGGCCAAACAATCCCCAAATATCGGAGAAGAAATACGAGGCTATAAGCAATCATGCATATAAGAGATCAAAGAAACTCAAATAACTTTCATGTGTATAAAAAGATAGATCTGATCATAAACTCAAAGTTCATCGGATCCCAACAAACGCACCGCAAAAGAGTTACATCGTATGGATCTCCAAGAGACCATTGTATTGAGAATCAAACGAGAGAGAGGAAGCCATCTAGCTACAAACTACGGTCCCGAAGGTCTACAAAGAACTACTCACGCATCATTGGAGAGGCACCAATGGAGGTGGTGAACCCCATCCGAGATGGTGTCTAGATTGGATCTGGTGGTTCTGGACTCTGCGGCGGCTGGTTGAATATTTCGTTGACTCCCCTAGGGTTCTGAAAATATTGGAGTATTTATAGAGCAAAGAGGCGGTCCGAGGGGGCACTCGAGGTGGGCACAACCCACCAGGGCGTGCTTGGGCTTCCTGGCGCGCCCCCCATGCCCAGCCAGGGCCCTTGTGTTTCTTCTGGCCCATAGAAATTCTCCGTAAAGTTTCGGGGCATTTGGACTCCGTCTCATCTTGATTTTCTGCGATGTAAAAAAAAGGAAAAAACAGCATGTGACACTTGGCACTATGTTAATAGGTTACTACCAAAAAATAATATAAAATAACTATAAAACATCCAAGATTGATAATATAATAGTATGGAACAAGCAAAAATTATAGATACGTTGGAGACGTATCAGCATCCCCAAGCTTAAATCCTACTCGTCCTCGAGTAGGTAAGTGATAAAAACAGAATTTTGATGTGGAATGCTGTCGAACATGTCATATCATATTCTTTTCTTTATAGCATGGACATTTTGACTTTTTATGTGTTTCAAGGCAATAGTCTAGTTTTGACATGATAATTTAGATACTCAAGCATATCAACAGGCAACCATGTCTTTCAAAATATCAACGCTAAAATAAGTTATCCCTAGCCCATCATGCTCAACCATTGATCCATTGATGAAACACACTCGAATATTAGCTACACCCAATACTTAAGTACGATCATATTGCATCGTAGTTGGTGCTTTTATAAGAGAAGATGGAGACTCAAAAATAAAAATTGCATAAAGTAAAAGGAAGGCCCTTCATAGAGGGAAGTAGGGATTTGTAGTGGTGCCAGAGCTCAAAGCAAAAAAATAGAGATAAAAACATTTTGGGAGGTGCATCCATCCCACCAACGAAAATGACTAAGAGTTCCCAATACTTTCCATGCTTAGATATATCATAGGCGGTTCCCAAACAGAAAATAAAGTTTATTCCTTTTTCCATCATACTTTCATTTTCCATGGCCTTCCATACCAACTGTCGGTGTCCTGGGAAAGGGGGTACCTAGACTTGCCTGCCTGCGGCCCAGGGCATGGCTCCACTAGTGGCATGGTACGACCCATCTTCATCAACCAACACTCAAGACCCTCGCGAGGGGCCAAGCCTCGCGAGGCGGACTACACAAGACCTCCTCAGGGGCAGCCTCACTAGGCTGGCTCATGAGGAGCGGAGAGATCAAGGCGAGGGGCACCTCGTGAGGTTTCCGTGACGTGAGCCATGACGACCAAGGCCAGGCGGGCGCTAGCGGGTGCAGAGTGCCAGTTTCCTCTTTGGTTCTAAAGAGGCAGGCACAGGCGAGGAGTCCTGAGGCGCTAGGCAAAGGTTTCCATATCGGTGCAACGAGACCAAGACCAGCAGGACGGCAAGACGAAGGTCACCACGGAGCCCACGGTGGCGTCACCACCAGAGCCTTTGGCAGGCTGTCGGTGTCAAAACCGGCGGATCTCGGGTAGGGGTTCCCGAACTGTGCGTCTAAGGCAGATGGTAACAGGAGGCAGGGGACACGATGTTTACCCAGGTTCGGGCCCTCTTATGGAGGTAATACCCTACGTCCTGCTTGATTGATATTGATGATATGAGTATTACAATAGTTGATATACCACGAGATCGTAGAGGCTAAACCCTAGAAGCTAGCCTATGGTATGATTGTTGTTATCCTACGGACTAAACCCTCCGGTTTATATAGACACCAGAGGGGGCTAGGATTACACAGAGTCGGTTACAAGGGAGGAGATCTACATATCCGTATTGCCAAGCTTGCCTTCCACGCCAAGAAAAGTCCCATCCGGACACGGGACGAAGTCTTCAATCTTGTATCTTCATAGTCCAATAGTCCGGCCAAAGGATATAGTCCGGCTGTCCGGAGACCCCCTAATCCAGGACTCCCTTAGTAGCCCCTGAACCAGGCTTCAATGACGATGAGTCCGGCACGCAGATTTGTCTTCGGCATTGCAAGGCGGGTTCTTCCTTCGAATACTCCATAGAAGATTTTGAACACGAGGATAGTGTCCGGCTCTGCAAAATATGTTCCACATACCACCGTAGAGAGAATAATATTTCCACTAATCTAATCTGCTGACACGTTTAGCAACATGACATCATGTCATGGCCCGGTCATTATTCGAACCGTTTTTCATAACCAGCACTGCACATATCATGCAGGGATTTTCTTGACACGTCTTGTCAAAGCAGAGATCGTGTCCCCCTATCATGGCATTCTCATCAATACGGATGTGGGTAACCCCACCGTGCCATCAATTACGGCGCTTGGGGAATAAGAGGTTTTACCAGGTGAGTGGAGAGGCGCACCGCCTCTTCTGCCCTTATAAAGGGACAAGGATTCACTCTTTTCACACGCGCCTTCTTCCCAATTCATTCCCTTCTACTCAGACTCCAGCGCCTAAGCGTTCATCTTCTCTGCCCACAAAAGGCCTTCCAAAGATGTCCGGATCCGAGGCAGGAGGCAAATGGATGGCCTCTACCGTCCCAGAGAAGGATATCAAAAAGCTTCGGGAGGCCAGGTATCTGGCCAAGAAAATCAACCACCGTCTCCCGACGGGGGGACAGATCGTCCCCACTCCGGAAGCTCACGAGTGGGTTGTATTCTTCCCTCACTTTGTCCGCGGGCTAGGGTTTCCCCTCCACCCATTCATTCGTGGCATCATGTACTATTATGAGATCGGTCTTCACGATCTGTCCCCTAATTCCTTCCTCAACATATCGACATTCATTGTCGTGTGCGAGGCTTTCCTCTGCATTTCGCCGCACTTCGGTTTATGGCTGAAGGTTTTTAATGTGAAGCCCAAGGTGGTGGGCGGCGAACACGCCCAGTGTGGGGGCGCTATGGTGAGCAAGATGCCCAACGCCATATGGCCAACAGGAACCTTTAGTGATTCTGTCAAGGAGTGGCAACAGCAGTGGTTTTACATCACCGAGCCGTGTGGCAAGGAATGGACCGCATCGCCCGACTTTCAATACGATGCCCCTCCGCGGCTTACATCCTGGGTCAAGAAAGGCCTGGACTGGTCCTCGTCTGACGAACTGTCGGTGCTCTAGACGCGCGATAAAGATATGGGAGATAAGAACATTGAACTTGTCAACGTTGTCCAGGTGATGTTAGTCCGCCGGATACTGCCTTGTCAACACCGTACTTGCAATCTATGGGAATTTGATCCGGCTAGGAACCACACCTTGCGAGGGTTCTTTGGCTCCTCGCACAAGGACATTCGGAAGGTGCTTTTCAAGTCCAGCAAATCATGTCCGGACTTCGCCGAGGACCGCGGGTACCAACTATCCCGCCCTGCAAGTTCGGTGAGTTTATCAAACTTTTCTATCTGCATGACCCAAAGGAAGCGCTTAACACGTGTTTATTCAACTCTCCTTGAACTGGACGAAGAAGGCGGAGCAGATCCATTGTCCGGCTCCGTTGGCCGAAGACCCGGCCATCCCACTTCTGACGAAGATGCTGGTCCCGGCGCCTTAGAAGGTGCCGAAGAAGACGGCCGAGAAGGAGGCCAAAAAGACCCGGGGCGGCCTTTGTCGTCGCGGCACTTCGGACACAACACCCGAAGGCTCTGATGCTCATTCCGCCATCGAAGAGGATAAAGAGGAGGAGGAAGATGAATCCCCTGTGGGGGCAAGAAGGAAGAGGATGGCCTCCGCACCCTTGGAGGCCGAACTGCCCAAAAGGGGAAGGGCTTCTCTTCCGGAGGAGTCTACTGCCGCCGCCGACAGCGGCCTGGCATGGGATCCCAGGGCCCAGCCCCTGGTGAACTCGTAAGTATATAAAATCCGAGTACGTTTAAGCATCCGGACTCATCGTGGCTTAGTATTTTAACCCTAAGCCATATTTTTTGGTAGTCCGGTGAGGTCCCGTACCAAACAACCCTTATCAGAGGACCTGCTGAGCTCAAATGCTATGGAGAGCAGGACGCCCCCAAAGGCCCCTTCCTCCAAACAGGTGCATAACACCGAGGCTTCGTCCCAGAAGGACCCTGGCCAAGGAGGAAATGAAGAAACCATGAAGGCGGCGCCTGGAGGTTAAACCGCAGGGGCCGGACACGTGGGGGAAAGGATTCCCATGGGGTCTGACGGCGGGGGCGATCCTGAGTTCGGCTCCCCAACGGATGCGATTCCCGAGGCCTATACGGCTCCAGAATCAAGAAGGCAGCCTCCTGGGCATGCCTGTTCTGCCGGCGGCCTCAGTCCATCCAGAGGTGTCGGATGCTTTGTTGGTGGCGTTACGAGACGCCTCCAACGTTGATGAACACCGTGCCCTTATGGGTGCGGTGATTGAAAAGATTCAGTCAACTGAGAGTGGACTGAATGAAGCCTGTATCAGCCTTATAAGAGGCTTTGAGGTATGTTTTGTAAGTTGCCGAAGAGTGTCATAGTATAGATAGTAGCCCCTGATACCCTGTTCGGTGAAAGAAAGAACCGGATAGGGGATCACATTGATGATCACAGGAAGACTCATTGAATGATATTGATTTCTCTTCTGTTTCAAGCAGATACCTGTAGCGGCTTCTGCTCTCGTACTGCGGAGATCTCCCGACTGAATCAAAGTATGGAGCGGGCCATAGAAGAAATTGGCCAATTGAAAATGCAGTTGAGGGATAAACAAGGTATGCACAGGCATTGCGCGCATTTATTGTGAAATAAATGTTCAGTATAAAATAAGCCGCATAATTTGTGCTAGGGGTTATGACCGAAGTCGAGGCCCTCAAAAGGGCTGTTGCCGAGGCCGAGGAAAAGGCAGCCACGGAGCGGAATCTTTGTGAGAAACACGAGCCTAGTGTTATTAAAGCTGAGCAGGAGCTGCAAGAGGCCGTAAGTAAATGCGAGACCTTGGAGCAGAGTTTAACGGAGAAAGAGTCTGAACTCACCAAGGCACGTCAAGCCACGAGCGATGCCCGGGGGGAACCCAAAGCGCCCTGCAGGGGATCCGACAGGCGAGGAAGACCGCGAAGGGTAAGGCTTTTCCCATGTAAAGAAAGTATTTGAAGGGAAAAGTATGTTTCCAATTGTGAATCCGGACTTCTCCGGTATATTTGCCGAGGTACCTCACAACATATCAGATGCCGCTCAATTCTACTGAGCCGAAGGAAGGAACACCGTAGATAAGGTCTTTTGGTCGCAGTATTTGGCGCCGAATTATGCGGTGCCTTTTGCCGATCAACTAAAACCGTTGATTGAACTGCATAAGCCGGCGGAACTAGCCATGAAAGATATGGTTATCCGGCTATGGCCTGCCGTGCCGATTCCAAGCAGCTACTTCGGGCTCGTGAGGTGGCTTGTAAGTGCTTGCCCTCGACTTGACGTCATCAAGCGGTCGGTCTGTATAGGAGGAGCGTGAATGGCCTTGGTCATCGCAAAGGTGCACTAGGGGAAGATGGATGCCGAAAAGCTAGTGACCCGAGGGACCGCCAAAGGGGAAGGAGCACCGCAAGCCCGAATTATATTATAAGAGTGTCCTAAAAGGATCCTACCTTGCGGCGAAGCTATGCACCAAGGACATTATATTTCCATGAATGCCGATCGTGTTGTCCTTTGTAATGTTTGAACAAGGTCATTTATATGTCGCATGTTATATAAAAGTTTACCTTCCTGTGCGGCCGTTTTTAGGTTGAAACTGAGAGTTGGCCAGTCGTCGGCTTCTTCCCCCATTTAAGAAGTACGGGGGTGTTCGGGATAAACCTGAGCACTCTTTATACCAGTTTTGGGTCCTCCGAAGGAGGTGCTTAGCACAACGAACCAGGCAATCGGACTATAGGGCTTTATCACTCTCACTTAGCCATAGGAGCTTTAGTATGGTCGGCGCAGCCCCTTGTGTTCGGAGGACCGTACTAGGGGCTCTATAAGCGCCAGATCGGAGAAAAAAACCGATCCATCGCACGCTGCATTGGTTATGGCATTGTGCGGGAGAAATCCTTAAAGATTTTCTGACCGCTCAAACAGCTGACCAGCTCTTGCCGTATCATGAAAGTCAGTTTTCGGCTTTCTCTACTGAGGTGCTTATCCGTAAGAACCGGGACACAATCGCAGTAGTTCTCCCAGTGCTACCTTAGCCGATACAGCGGAACGTAAGGTACCAAAACATGGGAGCCGGGAAAACCCAACTGTTGACCCAAGACATGATTCGGACCTGATGCATATAATGCTATAGGTTCGGGGTGCCGAACTTCCATGAAGGTGTTCGGACATTTATTGTCGTGTTACGGGAAAAACGAAGCCCCTGGCATATTTAAGGCATATCGCTGTGTACGTATGCCACTTGACGAAATGATTTCGACAAGAAATAATCAGCAGGTAAACGTCATATAAATCCACATGTTGTATTTGAATAATATGTCTATGTGTATGGGTACAAGTAATGTGATGAAAAAAAAGGAGTTGTGATAGCAGAACCTGCTATGACCAGGGGGAAGAGGTTGAGTGCGGATCCGTATTATAGCCGGACATTCACTGCGGGGAATGTCTAAGGATCCCCTAACACTTTCAAGTTGCCTCCATGGAGTCCATCCTGGTTGGTGCAAAGGTGAACCTGCGAAGGAAATATGAGAAATGTTTACGTGCCGGAGGGCGATTGAACCGCTGAGTTCGGCCTGTCATGGCGTTTGCCGGAGTGTTTACTTGAGCTTTGGACGAGCCGCGGTATCGTTCCGCGAAGTAGTTCGGAGCCCCTTGACGGTGTCCGGGAGCCTGGGGGTCGACTCAAGGTTCGGCTACAAGGTGCTGCTCGTTGTTTCTGCTGCTAAGGCAGTGATGTATTTGTTGGTGCCGAAGGAAGGTTCGGCCTTGCCATGAACCATGATGATGCCGCGTGGACCGGGCATTTTGAGCTTATGGTAGGCATAATGTGGCACCGCGTTGAATCGAGCGAACGCCGTTCGCCCGAGCAGTGCTTGATAATCACTGCGGAGAGGGGCGATTTCAAAGATTAACTCTTCGATACGGTAATTTTCTGGTGATCCGAAGATTACCTCGAGGGCAATGAGCCTGTACAGCTAACCTCCATACCTGGTATGATGCCTCTAAAAGTGGCTTTAGTGGGCTTGATCGCTGAATGATCGATGCCCATCTTGCGCACTGTGTCCTGGTAAAGCAGATTTAAACTGCTATGTGGAACCCATCTACTATTGGGTTGAGGATTAGTGCAGCTGGATTGCCCTGATTGGCATTAACCAGACGATCCATGCGGTTGAAGGTGACCGGCCCTAGCTTATATTGTGGGATGGCTAGTTCCGTTGAGCCGCCATCCGTAAGGGTGCATATCTGGTCCAAGTTGGCACTTTGGGTGGTATTTTCCACATTCACCGATTGAATATGGGGGGGATTTCTTTTGCCCTCCTGTGTTTGGTGATCTGGGCTCTTTGTCGCTTTCGTCGCTTTGAGACCCCTCTTCGTCTTTGGGGCCTGCCTTGCCGACTTGTTTGAAAACCCACCATTCTCTATTGGTATGGGTGGATGGCATTTCTGGGGTACCATGAATTTGGCATTGGCGAGCGAGTATGCAGTCCAGACTGGATGGACCCGGATTTGTATTTTTGGGTGGCCCTTTCTGCTGACCAGACTTTGAGCCCCTGAACCCGGCATTAACTGCCGTATTTTTGGCGTTTTCACCATATTTGCGGTGCTTGTGTTTGTTGCATCCTGGTTTGCTGTTGCTATCCATGGCTTCTGATATGCCAGGTTTGCTTGCTGTATGGGTACTACGAGCCAACCAGCTATCTTCTCCTGCATAAATGCGGGTCATAAGTGTCGTGAGGGCTGCCATGGATTTTGGCTTCTCTTGGGCGAGGTGCCGGGCGAGCCATTCGTCGCGGATACTATGCTTAAATGCCGCTAAGGCCTCTGCATCTGGACAGTCGACAATTTGGTTCTTCTTGGTTAGGAACCGGGTCCAGAATTTCCTGGCCGATTCCCCTGGCTGCTGAGTTATATGACTTAAATCGTCAGCGTCCGACGGTCGCACATAAGTGCCCTGGAAATTGTCCAGGAATGCCTCTGCTAGGTTCTCCCAACTTCTAATGGAGTTTGCCGACAAGCTATTGAGCCAATGCCGAGCCAGCCCTTTGAGTTTTAGCGGGAGATACTTGATGGCATGTAGGTCATCCCCGCGGGACATGTGAATGTGGAGGAAGAAGTCTTCTATCCATACCGCGGGGTCTGTAGTACCATTGTAGGATTCGATGTTTATGGATTTAAACCCTTCTGGGAATTCATGATCCATTACTTCATCAGTGAAGCATAAGGGGTGTGCGGTGCCTCTGTGCCGGGCTATATAGCGACACGGTTCGTACGAGTCTTGTCTGCCGTGTTCGGCTCGGCCGGATTTGCTTTTAGTGTATCCGGCGTGACGATCAACGTCGCGTATTGGTGCGCGCCCCCGTGATTCGTAGATCGATCTTGCATATTTTTCCTTGTTTTGCAATACGTCTCGCAGGTCCCGTGTGTTGCCCCAGGCCTTGGTATTTTTGTTTGATTGGCGGCGGGGTGCGGGCTTGACTTCTGGCTGAAATGCTTTTCTGTCTTGGCCACGAGGTGGTCCGTTAACCGCATCATACGCTGGTGATGCGGGTTTCAATGCTTCCTCCTCGAGGTGAGGTAGCAACCTTCGCTTTGGATAACTCTTGGTTGGGCGCTTGAGTTCGTATTCCTCGGCCGCAAGGACTTCGGTCCATCTGTCTGCTAGCAAATCTTGATAAGCTCGAAGCTGTTCTTGCTTTTTCTTCAAGCTATTTGTTGTGGCTGTAAGTTGGCGCTTGAAGCGATCCTGTTCGACGGGATCCTCAGGCACGATAAATTCTTCGTCGCCGAGGCTCACCTCGTATTTGGAGAGAGGCATGTAATTGTCCTCCTCCGATTCTCTATCTGCTGCCCGCTCTGGAGGGCTAGCTTGTTCACCCTCCCGCTCTAAATCATGCTAGGGGGGGATTGTTGTCGTCTTCGGCACTATCCGGAGTGTTATTGTCTCTTGTGCCGGTATCACTACTTTTATTATGGCGGGACTTAGAGCGGCGCCGCTGACATCGGCGCTTGGGTTGCTTCTTGGAGGGGTCATCCTCCGTTATCTTGTCGCCATTGCCTTCTTTGGGGGTGTCCACCATGTATATATCATATGAGGAGGTGGAGGTCCAGTGCCCTGTGGGCGATGGCTCCTGTTCGTCTCCTGCATCGTCGTCCATACCGTCGATGTCTTCGGAGTTGAAATCGAGCATGTCGGTTAAATCGTCAACAGTGGCTACTAAGTGGGTGGTGGGTGGGCAGCGAATTTCTTCGTCGTCTGCATCCAATTCTAGCCGGACATAGTTCGGCCAAGGTTCTTCTGACAAGGAGAGAGACCTTAATGAATTTAGCACATCGCCGAAAGGCAAGTGCTGAAAGATATCCGCGGAGGTGAACTCCATGATCGGCGTCCAATCGGATTCGATAGGCACGGATGCAGGCGGCTCGGAGTCCGCGGTCAGAGACGAATCTAGTGTTTTGGCAACACGGCTCTCATAAGGGGTGAAGTCAGTATCCGGCTCCATCATCACTAAGAGTGCAGCCTCCATGGCGGGGTCTATCCCTCCGTCTTCGGATGGCGCAATTTTCTCGGATTGAAGGCCGGAGTAGTTGCAGATGCGATCTCCCGAACACGGTCCGACGGCAGAGTTACATCATGCTCGTCGTGATTGTGCGGCGCACCTGACGTGGGCTCGAATCCGTCAAAGATCAAGTCTCCACGGATGTCGGCACTGTAGTTTAAGTTTCTGAACCTAACCTGATGGCCAGGGGCGTAGCTGTCGATCTGCTCCAGATGGCCAAGCGAATTGGCCCGCAGTGCGAAGCCGCCGAATACGAAGATCTGTTCAGGGAGGAAAACCTCACCCTGGACCGCATCGTTACTGACGGTGATGGCACAGTGGAACTCTCAATGAAAGCACCAATGTTGGTGTCAAAACCGGCGGATCTCGGGTAGGGGGTCCCGAACTGTGCGTCTAAGGCGGATGGTAACAGGAGGCAGGGGACACGATGTTTACCGAGGTTCGGGCCCTCTTGATGGAGGTAAATACCCTACGTCCTTCTTGATTGATATTGATGATATGAGTATTACAAGAGTTGATCTACCACAAGATCATAGAGGCTAAACCCTAGAAGCTAGCCTATGGTTTGATTGTTGTTGTCCTACGGACTAAACCCTCCAGTTTATATAGACATCGGAGGGGGCTAGGGTTACACAGACTCGGTTACAAGGGAGGATATCTACATATCCGTATTGCCAAGCTTGCCTTCCACGCCAAGAAAAGTCCCATCCGGACATGGTACGAAGTCTTCAATCTTGTATCTTCATAGTCCAACAGTCCGGCCAGAGGATATAGTCCGGCTGTCCGGAGACCTCCTAATCTAGGAGTCCCTCACAGGCGAAGACCACCTTTTGTCAGGATAACTTGTACTCGTTTTCCCCCTTCGAATTGGCCGTTGTGGGATCCCTTCCTGCCTAATATTGGGGAGAGGACCCTGGCCTCTATAAATAGGGCTAGCCACCACCGTTGCTAAGAAAGAGGCTCATCGAGAGACGGATCATTCAGATCATCCCCAGCCACACAAGCTCATCGAGCTCAAGAACACCTCTCCTCAAGAGGCTATTCTTCCCTTGTACTTGTTCATCCCCAGCCTACAAGGAAATCCACCACACCACACTAGATTAGGGTATTACACCGCAACGGTGGCCCAAACCAATATAAACTCTTGTGTCCATTGTTCCTAGGGTTCGGCGAGCTAGACTACGAGATTGTTGCGAGAGCGTGAGCCAGGGGGAGAGAGATCTTGGTGCACACCCCAGTCTTCGAACCTCAAGGGTTTGCCGGAACCCGTAATCCGACACCAACACTTTCCAAGGAATTTATTATTTGACAACATAAAGTAAATTCATTTTTTCATTTCGGGACTGGGCATCCCTAATACCATTGCCTTACTCTCGTGCAATGAAAAGTGAATAAACACTCCTGATGAGAATAACATATCTAGCATGGAAAATAATCGCCACGCCTCACCGCTCCGCGAGCGAAACAAATACACAAAAGAGAAGTTTATTTTGAAAATTAGAGATGGCACATGAAAATTTTCTTAGAAAGGCAAAATAATACCGCATATAGGTAGATATAGTGGAGTCATGGGGCAAAACTGGTTTAAAGGATTTTGGATGCACGAGTAGAGATCATGCTTGGTGCAAAATGAAGGCTAGCAAAAGATTGAGAAGCGACCAACTAAGAAATGAATAACATAAGCAAGCATTAAGCATAATTAACACCGAATAATGCACCACAAGTAGGATATAATTTCATTGTATGACTATTGACTCTCGTTCTTGCATAGGGAATCACAAACCTTAACACCAATATTCTTACTAAAGCATAATTACTCATCAACATAACTCACATATCACATCATCATATCTCAAAACTATTACTAAGAATCAAGTTTATTTTGTCCAATGATCTTCATGAAAGTTTTTATTATATCCTTATTGGATATCTAGCACATTGGGACTAATTTTCATGTGTTGCTTTTCATAAGCTCAAACAAATATAAGTGAAGATCATGAGCCTAATTCTTTTTCTTTCTCTCAAAATAATTTAAGTGAAGCAAGAGAGAATTTCTTGGAAATTTTACTTACTCTCAAATAAATCTAAGTGAAGCAAGAGAGAATTTCTTTAAAAATACTAAGCACACCATGCTAAAAAATGATATAAGTGAAGCACTAGAGCAAGTCCATTGCTCATAAAAATTCAAGTGAAGCATAGAAAGCAATTCTAACAAGTCATGACATAATTTTGGCTCTCTCAAATAGGTGTGTCCAGCAAGTATTTATGACTTAAAACACAAAATAAGCAAAGATTCATATCATACAAGATGCTCCAAGCAAAACACATATCATGTGACAAATAAAAATATAGTTACGAGTAAAATACCGATGGTCGTTGGAAGAAAGTAGGGATGCCAGTCGGGGGCATCCGCGAGCTTAGTTGGCTGCTCATTTTTGGATAATAGCTTGGGATGCCAGGGCATCGCCAAGCTTACTCTCTTCTATCCTTCCTTCATCCATCGTAAGATAACCCAAAACTTGAATATGTCAAAACAGAATAGTCTATAGCAATCTGACTATTTCGAACACTTCTAGAACTCCAAAAATTCTAAAAAATTAGGACGACCTGAGAAATTTGTATATTGATCTACTGCAATTGGAATGAGTATTCGCTCTCTGGTTAAAGATGAAAATTATTTTCGTGAGCGCAAATGTTTTTGTTTTTTCAGGAAGATCAAACAATTATCACCCAAGAAGATCCTAAAGGCTTTACTTGACACAAACACTAAATAAAACACAAAAAACACAATCATACCGGTAGCATAATTGTGCAAACACACAAAAATAGAAAACAAAAAGCAAAAATAAATTTTATTCATTGGGTTGCCTCCCAACAAGCGCTATAGTTTTATGCCCTTAGCTAGGCATAAAGCAAGGATCTAAGTTTTGTCATCTTTGGTTCGAGATCCATAAGATGCCCTCATGATTGATTCATAAGGTGGCTTAATTATTGTTCTAGGAAAGTGTCCCATACCCTTCCTCAAAGGAAATTTGAACTTAATATTGCCTTCTTTCATATCAATCACGGCATCAATATTGCGTAAAAATGGTCTACCAAGAATAATTGGACAAGACAGGATTGCAATCAATATCAAGAACAATAAAATCTATGGGGACATAATTCCTATTTTCAAGCTAGAATAAGAACATCATTAATTCTTCCCATAGGCTTTTTAATAGTAGAATCCACCAAGTGCAAATTCAAAGAACATTCTTCAAGATTAGTAAGACCAAGAACATCACATAAAGATTTCAGAATTGTGGAAACACTAGCACCCAAGTCACACAAAGAAACACATTCACAGTTTTTAATCTTGACTTTGATAGTAGGTTCCCATTCATCATGCAATTTTCTAGGAATTGATACTTCTAATTCCAATTTTTCTTCAAGAGCTTTCATCATAGCATCAACAATATGTTTAGTAAATGATTTATTTTGTTCATAGGAATGGGGAGAATTTATAATGGATTGCAACAAAGAAATACAATAAATCAAAGAGCAAATATCATTATTAAAGTCTTTGTAATCCAACAGAGTGGGCACATCACTACATAAGGTTTTGACCTCTCCAAACCCACTTTTATCAATTTTCTCAACAAGATTTTCACCCTCGAATCATTGGGATGCCTTCTACCTAAAGTTCACTCTTCTAAAGTCCCTTTTTCATCAATCTTAACTTTACTAAACAAGGAATCAATAGAATAAACACCAATCATTTTAAGATCTTCATCACTTTTGCAAAAGAAATCACCAGAAAATGCTTTTTCTAAAAATTCTCTTTTAGCTCTAAGCATAGCGGTTCTTTTCTTACTTTCATCCATAGAAACATAAAGAGCTTTAATTGAGTCATCTACTTTAGGCACAAAAAATTTCATCTTGAGATTTTCCACATCATGTGCAATTCTATCAACACTTCTAGACAAATCATCAATCTTACTCAACTTTTCTTCTATGGAAGTGTTGAAAACTTTTTGTGTGTTGATAAATTCTTTAATATTATTTTCAATATTAGAGGTGTACCTATTATTATTATAAGATTGATTTCAAGAGGAATTACCATAATTATTAGAGGAATTACTAGGAGAAGACCTAGGATTAAACTTACCTCTATAAGCATTGTTATTGAAATTATTTCGAGAGATAAAGTTCACATCTATGGCATCACTATTTTTCTCAATCAAGGTAGACAAAGGCATATCATTAAAATCAATAGGAGCACTTTTACTAGCAACCAATTTCACAAGAGCATCAACTTTTTCACTCAAAGAAGAATTTTCTTCAACCGAATTAACTTTTTGACTAGTAGGAGCTCTTTCGGTATGCCATTGTGAATAATTTGCCATAATATTATCAAGAAATTTGGTGGCTTCACCAAAAGTAATTTCCATAAAAGTACCACCCACGAAGGAATCTAAAAGATTACGATAAACAAAATTCAATCCCGCATAAAAAATTTATATGATCATCCAAAAATTTGACCCATGAGTTGGGCAATTCCTCAGCATCATTTTCATCCTTTCCCAAGATTGTGCAACATGCTCATGTTCAACTTGCTTGAAATTCATGATCTGGGTTCTAAGGGAAATAATTTTTGCGAGCGGAAAATACTTAGTGATAAAAGCATCTTTGCACTTATTCCAAGAATCGATACTATTGCGAGGCAAAGAAAAGAACCAAATTTTGGCAGAATCACGCAAAGAAAACGGAAATAATTTCCTCTGCACAACATCATGTCCACATATTTTTTTCTTTTGCATATGGCATAATTCCACGAAGGTATTAAAATGGTACGCGGTATCCTCATTAGGAGTACCGGAAAATTGATCTTTCATAAAAAGATTCAGCAAAGCAGTATTAATATCACAAGACTCCGCCCTAGTGGCGGGAGGAGCAATCGGAGTGCCGATAAAATCATTGTTGTTGGTATTTGAGAAATCAGATAAATTGGTCTTCTCTTGAGTCATGATGACCACACAACAATATTGCACTCTAAAACATATCCGGCAAGAAAATGGCGAACGAAAAAGAGAGGCGAATAAAATGGCAAACTTTTGTGAAGTGGGGGAGAGGAAAACGAGAGGCAAATGGCAAATAATATAAATTGCGAGGAGATGAGATTTGTGATTAGGAACCTGGTATATGTTGAAGATCCTCCCCGGCAACAGCGCCAGAAATTCCTTTTGATGACTCCCTAGCAGTGGCGCCATAGAGTTCCTGTCTGCTAGAACTACGTCGGTATTTCCCCAAAGAGGAAGGGATGATGCAGCATAGCAACGGTAGGTATTTCCCTTAATAATGAAACCAAGGTTATCAAACTAGTAGGAGAACCATGCAACACAACGTAAACAGCCCCCGCACACAGATAACAAATCCTCGCAACCCGACGTGTTAAAGGGGTTGTCAATCCCTTCCGGGTAACGGCGCCTCAAGGTAGGCAAACAGACATGAGATAAATTTGTAGTAGATTGAAAGATAGATCGCAAATAAAATAAGTAGAAATAAAACATAGCAAGGTATTTTTTATTTTTGGTTTAATAGATCTGAAAATAAATGAAAGGAAAAAGAGTAGATCACAAAGGCAAATATATGAGGAGGAAGACCCGGAGGCCGTAGGTTTCACTAGTGGCTTCTCTCGAGAAAAATAGAAAATGGTGGGTAAACGAATTGCTGTTGGGCAATTGATAGAACTTCGAATAATCATGATGATATCCAGGCAGTGATCATTATATAGGCATCACGTCCAAGATTAGTAGACCGACTCCTGCCTGCATCTACTACTATTACTCCACACATCGACCCGTATCCAGCATGCATCTAGTGTATTAAGTTCATGGAAAAACGGAGCAATGCAATAAGAATGATGACATGATGTAGACAAGATCTATCAATGTAGAGATAGACCTGATCGTTTTATCCTTAGTAGCAACAATACATACGTGTCGGTTCCCCTTCTGTCAATGGGATCAAGCAGCGTAAGATCAAACCCACTACAAAGAACCTCTTCCCATTGCAAGATAAATAGATCAAGTTGGCCAAACAAAACCCAAATATCGGAGAAGAATTATGAGGCTATAAGCAATCATGCATATAAGAGATCAAAGCAACTCAAATAACTTTCATGGATATAAAAAGATAGATCTGATCATAAACTCAAAGTTCATCAGATCCCAACAAACACACCGCAAAAGAGTTACATCATATGGATCTCCAAGGGACCATTGTATTGAGAATCAAACGAGAGAGAGGAAGCCATATAGCTACTAACTACGGACCCGAAGGTCTACAAAGAACTACTCATGCATCATCAGAGAGGCACCAATTGAGGTGGTGAACCCCATCCGAGATGGTGTCTAGATTGGATCTGGTGGTTTTGGACTCTGCGACGGCTGGATGAATATTTCGTCGACTCCCCTAGGGTTCTGGAAATATTGGTGTATTTATAGAGAAAAGAGTCCTGGCGGGTTGTACCCCCTCGAGGCACCCCCCAGGCGCAGCCAGGGCCCGTTGTGTTCCTTCAGGGCCATAAAAATTCTCCGTAAAGTTTCGGGGCATTTGGGCTCCGTCTGGTAGTGATTTTCTGCGATGTAAAAAACATGGAAAAACAACAACTTGCACTTGGCACTATGTCAATATGTTAGTACCAAAAAATGATATAAAATGACTATAAAATGATTATAAAACATCCAAGATGAATAATATAACAGCATGGAACAACCAAAAATTATAGATACGTTGGACACGTATCAACCTGCACTCTAGCTAGGCGAGCATGCCCACACGCCGGCCCAAACTAGGTATCCACATATCACTCCCTTGTGCACTATTCCGACGATGTTTGGTTATCCTTTCATTGCTCTCTGAGCTTACACGCCTATGAAACTCTAACTTTAACTCTTATTTATTCTGGAGATATCATCTGAAACAAGCAAAATCATTTTTAGCGAAGCATGACGGTGCTACGGGATCTGGTATACATCCTGCACACCGGTATAACCTTGTAAGTACATGTCCTCCGGTACAACAGCAAGATCGATTCCTCTTATTTGATTATGTTGGAGATATGCCCTAGAGGCAATCATGTATGATGATATTTCCTATGTGTTTATGAATAAAGATAGTCCTTGGACATTATCAATGATGTGTATCAGCAAGTACGTGACTTGTTTGTGGGACTATGCATTGTATGATGACTGTCCTAAAAGGTCCCTAGTCGAAAGGGCTGTGTGGACGCGCAGCCAACTAGACTAGCATATGACACGGTCGATGGCTTGGTCTCACTAGCCATGGAGCATTGGATGCTAAACCGGATAATATGGAATTGGAAGGATCTGGTCGGATTCGACATAGTCGAATCTGAGTCGAGATAAGGTCCGAGTCGGACAGACCCAACTATGAGACGAAGCGATATGTCATCTGTGAGTCTCTAGTACAACATATGTTCTATGTCCTAAGACCCGAGCTGACGCATGTACTCGGGATGGTGACAGACTTGCTTTGGGCCGACAAACGCTACTCCGTAACTGGGTTGTTATAAAGGTAGGTTTCGGGTTTGTCCAGAACCATGCTGCGAGACGTGGTCGAGCAAGATGGGATTTGCCCCTCCGATCAGGAGAGATATACTCCGGGCCCCTCGTGTGATCCGACCAAGATAAGCATGGACATGCGACAAGGATTATGAGATAATCCGGTTTGTGGTCGGTATCACTGGAATGAGAAAGAGGCCGGGCTAGCACAAGGATGATAGACTCGCCTTGAGCTCGACAACATATATCGGGTGGCAAAAGGAATGGAAGTGTGATGTACAGGTTCGCTAACCAGCTTCATAGTCTTCTTGGTGTTCGGCATGCCTTGCTAGAGGCCGCTACCAATCGTGCAGTTCGGAGGTGATCCGAACTGCGACCAAGCCGATTTGAACCTAAGGGGTCGAACGCTTAAGGGAAGGAACCTACGAGGACGGATCCGAGGACATTGGTCGGATGTGATCCGAACTGTATTCGGATTGTGGCCGAGTAGACTTATGGGCTTTAGGGTCCATGCGAGGCCCAAGTGTTGAGCCCGCAACGAACGCCTATATATAGTGGAGGTGCCGCACACTCACACGGCTGATCGCTTCGGCGCTGTCACTAGGGTTTGCATGTGTTGCGAATAGACACCTCCACTCGTCGCCGGTTGTGTGATCGGACCTAGCAGTCCACCGCACGACGTTCCTCCTGCACGCGCGGATACCGTTAGAGGTGGTGCACTTGCGCTGCTCCGGCGAACCTGTACATGGGAACCGACCACCGGCTGTACGAGGGAGATCGAACGAGGAGGAGACGATCCATGCGGACGCGCTACCC